>NC_136812.1:31366794-31381794 GCF_951216825.1 Electrona antarctica
GAACATCTGCCTCAAGTGTGTGTGTGCGTGCGTGCACGCACGCACAAGTGTTTAAACACTTAAACCCTGCAATTCGTTGACCTGGGTGCCCCAGGGGTCTGTACTTGGGCCCCCTCCTTTTTTCAGAGTGTGTCTTTTTTCCCTTGTCTGTCTGTCTGTCTGCTTCCTTACTGGAATTGTACCATACATGCACAACCTTGTCTGTCTCCCATACCCCAGTCTTGTCTGTCTGTCTGGTCTATCGCTGTGCCTCTGGCCTGTGAGTCACCTGTCTGCCGTAGCTGTCAATCATCAGCCTACCCTGGCCTGAACAACATAACATTTGTCTACCTGTCCATCATGTGCCCTCTTAGCCTCTCATTACAAATAAGCGAGAGAGTCAACATGTCACTCTCTTCCAGGCATTTTATCCACCTGTTCGTCCAAGCATAAATCAGTGTCACTCCCATTTGCCTGCAGTGTCCAGTCATCACTGTCATGTTGCTGCTGCATTCACAGTTCACACTAGCGGTGACAAAGCAATAGACGACAATAGACAGATCTATACGCTAATTAACTCTATTTGTTATTTTCGCACAACACTGACATATGACGTATAAAAAATAGGGATTAAGTAGTTAACAATCCAGAATTTACTTTGTAGTAGTAACCCACTTCTCATGTAATGTGTGAAGCGGTAAATGTACAGTTCATTAGTGGTACGACCGCTGACGGTGTGTGACCGATGCTTGTGTGTTTCCAGAGGAGATATGCACCCTGGTGATCGCCGAGGCCTTCCCAGAGGACGGAGGTTTGTTCTGCTGCACCGCCTCCAACTCCTACGGCTCCATCAGCAGCACGGCACAACTGTCCGTCTCTGCAGGTACAGTACGCACTTTGACCTTCAGGCAACAGCAGTAGTGGTCCTACCCGACCACAAGATGGATCCACATGTCTCAGTAGTGGTCCTACCCGACCACAAGATGGATCCACATGTCTCAGTAATAGAGCAGCTAGACCAATTACAACCACCACAGTTGTGTTGGTTCCTTTAATAACATCATCTATTAGTAGTTCTCAAACGTTTTCAAAACATATATTAACTATTTTTACTGGGGACCCCGTGGAACCCCCCAAGGACCCCTGGGGGTCCCCGGACTCCACTTTGAGAACCACTGATCTAGCATACAGATTGGTCAAAATAACATATTATTCACTAAAAATGTTATTGCAGCTTTAAGGCGTGTTGCCTTTGTTATGCTATAGGACAGATAAAAGTGACAGAACAAATATGGGATGACATGCAATAAATAATCCTCCCAGATGGGAATCAAGCTATGGTCAATGTGGTCAGCAGCACATGACAGCAGTTGAGACAAGACAGATTACCAAAGGAACTGTAAAACGAATGCCACATGAATGTACATATTACACTCTGTGTATGGTTAGCTCTCCTCACGACGCCCTGAAAGGTTCAGTTCAGTCCCAGTCTTACAGAATCTATCGATCACATGTCCTTCTTTAGCTAATGCCACATGCAACTGTCTTTCACGGAGGTCTGGTGGTTTTGGCACAGAGATAAAGTCTTTATGGAGTTTCCGCCAGTCCAGATGACTATGTGTCACTTGTGTTGTGTGTTCTTTGTGAGATAGATGTGTACATGTGAGGGTAAGTAAGTATAGTCACCGCACGTTCGGGAAGGAAGGTTCCAAATAAACAGGAAGTGCATCATTGTGACTGCATGGTTCCGGCTGTTGCTTAATACATGCATCTGTTCTGCGAACAGCATCACAAGAGCTTATAGATATATTGTGTGTTGAACCTAAATCCCATTGTTCTGATGAACAGATGTAGGATAAGAATGGTTTTGTGATGACACAAAATAACTTTTTGCGACATTTGCACATTTTGCTGAGAATAGTTATTTATTTCCCCACTCTAAATATATGACCTCCTCACATAGGCTACATCAGTAGTATTAAGTTCTAAATGGACAAAGTGTCCCTTTAAGTAAAGCCAGGATTTGTGTAGGAGCAGGAGTTTTACATGCTCTGCTGGTGTCTCCCTCAGCCGTAGAGGACCCGTCCAGTAACGGTGTGTCCGGGGACAGCTCCGGGTACGAGGACGCCACGCCCTTCCCCCCTCCTCCCCCGCCCACGGAGATCAGCCTGCTGGAGCTGCCACCCAAGGCCCCGGGCGGCGCCGAGGGCTTCCACGTCAACGAGTACGAGATCTGGCCCAGCACCGCGCCTGCGCCTCCCCCCGTACAGACGGTGCCGAGCCCCGAGGCCAAGGTCAAGGCCAGTGTCCCCCTACAGAATGGCCAACGCCCCAGCCCACCTCCTCCGCCACCTCTACCTCCAGCGGAACTCCCCGCCCCTGTACCTGCACCAATCCCGTTACCTGAACCCGTCCTGGCTCCAGCCCAGGTGGCTCCGGACTCGCCCCCGCCCCCAGCCAAGCTGTCGCCGTTCCCTGTGAAGGAGGGTCTTCCGCTGCCCACCAAGCCCAAGCCAAAGCTGTGAGTACCTTACCCCGCCACCCTGTGGCACCCTGGGGCTGTTGTCAGATCAGCCACCAGTAGGAGACAGACAGACAGACAGACAGACAGACAGACAGACAGACTGACTGACTGACTGACTGACTGACTGACTGACTGACTGACTGACTGACTGACTGACTGACTGACTGACTGACTGACTGACTGACTGACTGACTGACTGATGCAACTGATAGCGTTGTGTCTCGGTGTGTTCAGCTGCATGAAAGAGTTAAAGGGGGAAACCCCGGGCAGGCCGTACACGCGACAAAAGCATTCCACTGCCTTTGTGCTGGAGTGTGGAGAGTGCCGTGCGTGTGTGTGTGTGTGTAGTGTGTGTGTGTGTGTGTGTGTGTGTGTGTGTGTGTGTGTGTGTGTGTGTGTGTGTGTGTGTGTGTGTGTGCCAGGGCCAGTCTGCCAGCTGCTGCCCGTCCATGGCTGCTGTAAACAGATCCTCTCTGTGTGGCTTTCACTGGATGAGTCCAATTGTCCACGTCTGACCTCTGTCCGCATGCCCAGGAATGGGACTATTGTGGCGTTCCCTCCCCGATCACATGACTATGAGCTGCACAGCAGATTGTCTGTGTTGCTGCTCTGTCTCTGATTGAATGGCTTTGTGTCGTTTGCCAGTCACTGTGTGTGTGTGTGTGTGTGTGTGTGTGTGTGTGTGTGTGTGTGTGTGTGTGTGTGTGTGTGTGTGTGTGTGTGTGTGTGTGTGTGTGTGTGTGTGTGTGTGTGTGTAATGGACTGCAGTGTACAAGCCTCTTCCGCTTGGATTCGGGTTTGCTTGCTCATGCATTTTATTCATGAATCCAACGGTAGGCTGTTCTGGACAATATAGATTATATGCATTCATTTCTCTCTCCTTTCTTTCTTTCTTTCGACAAATTTATTTTTTTATTTTTTATAAATGTTAAAAAAATATGCTTTCCATCTTTTCAGAGAAGCTTTACTGTACATCGACAGGCATCGGTTTTAAAGTGTTCAGGTGGTTGCACGTTTTTTCGCTGCGTTTTGCAGATCCGAAAGTACTAGGCTATCACCAACACCCCACTAGACCCACTACAGTTGTAGTAAACGGACGAAATATTCGGCAGCAGTGTGCAAACGTGATTGACATACTGTAAGTGAGGCACCAGTGTGCAGACTGTGCAAACACTTACTATGACTAGCTCATGCAGAGTGCACGGTACAGTATATGTGCAGTATGCCATCAGCATCCGAGGGGAGATTGCATTGCAATGCTGTGAGAGGATGAGCATGAACACAAGCCTACAGTGGGGCTATACTGTACATTGGGCCCCTGCAGTGCTTTGCATGTGTATTGTGTAAACTGTTATCTGTGAGTCCTCGCTGTGTGACGTCCCCCACATGACACTGACACTGACACTGACACTGACACTGTTCATTGTGTGCTTCCAGACGAGCGGAGGGCACAGGGGAGGACACAGAGACGCACAGGTAAACCGCTAGCCGTGTGGCAAGCTCACAATGTGTCTCAAGCTTGTAGATCGACTACTTTCTCTGTGCGACACCCGCATGCAACTACGCATGAGGGTGTGATGTGTGAATGGCTACATTGTACTGTACAGTAAATGTCTGACACGTTGGTATATTATATTCTCCCGATTCCCCACACACATGTCTGTATACTACCGACTCACCTACCAGTGAGGAGCCCCCACGGGGAGGACGTAGGGCCTTCGTCCTAGTCCTCCCATCCAACACTCCCTGCTAAACGGGTGCCACCCCAGGAGTACGTGCAGTGACAATTATCACCCGCCCCACCCGGCCTCCCCAAACGCCTATTGTGTTCGTGCATAGACGCTTGACAAAGCCAGATGCACCACGTTGGATTCGAACCCACAACCATCCTCGGTGGTTTTCTCTAAGCAGCAGGATCACAATAAAAGCTGTTTCCCTCCCGAGTTGTTACACATAGTAAATAACACTGCCAGAAACAATCAGCTCCCTGCCGTGAGGCGTGCGGATAGCGTACGCACGCTAGCCCTCGCGTGCCCCGGCTCTCCCCAGTCAATTCACTTCTGTAATTGCACAGTGAAAACAGCTGTTGACTAAAGGGGTCATGTTTCTGAGCCATGTACAGAGGTCAGCTGACAGACTCCGTTGTTTCCCCAGGTGACCTGCAGGAGGGGACACGCGCTGACAACGCAGCCTCTAGCTGTATGGTCACCTATGACCTACGACCTGATCTTATCACAGCCATAACTTCCTTTTGGTCGCACATATCCTGTTTTTAAACAACAAAGGGAGAATGCTCCCTTTGTTGTCACTGTGACTATTATACTTGTATGACAAGTTATTATAGTATAGTAGCTATCTATACTATACTATACTATACTATACTATACTATACTATACTATACTATACTATACTATACTATACTATACTATACTATACTATACTATACTATACTATCTAATAATTTAGCGATCGCTCGCCCGCTGTCTATTTTGCTCGGTCGCTGTCACAGAATTCCATATAGGACATAAAGGGACACTGAGAGACAGATACAGAAATCTCCATATATGGACATAAAAGGAACACAGACAGACCGATGGGTGTAATGGGTACTCTGACACGCGTACAACAGGTATTGCATAGCCGGGTGGGGCATGGATCTCCAACTTCCATCGTTACCGACTCTGTGCTCTACAGCCGGGCACCGGTCTAGTACTATTAAAGTCACTGTCACACCACATTGAGAGGGCCACTACACGAGGACGTCGCGGGCTGTTCCCCGCCTAAGTTTGTGAACGATATAAAACTGAAGCAGTGATCCTCAATCTTTTTCATTTCAATGATCCCCAGTTTGATATGCGTTAGGACCCCCATTTACATGATTTCTTATCTCTGCGTCCCCAATCTACTGTAAATCCTAAGTGATAATTTAGAGAGCGTACAAATGGAACAGACCTCAATTACCCCTGGGGGGTCCTTGGACCTCCTGTTGAGAACCACTGTTGTAGAGCACATCCTATTTGGTTTTCACATACCTAGTATTTACATTTAAACGACATGGTGATGTTTGCACAGTGTGTCTCCGTAGATAGGTGGTCTCGTTTATTCTACTTTTAACAGTCTGTTTATGTTGACTCGAGGTTGAATTTAAGGCTCCTCCAACTTTAATTGACTTTGTTGTGTTTGTTTAATCGAGCAGTTTGTGAAATTGCTCTTAATTCATTAAGGATCGAGAGCCAGTGGAAACTATGATGCGACCACCTTGGCCTGTCATGTTCTTCCAACGCACAATGAAGCGATGGCACGCGACCTTTATACTCGGATTTGTTTTGTTTGAGTGAAAGTAGCAGTGGCATCAAAATATCCAACTTATAAAGTTGTCGTTATGCAGAATTAGTGATGCATGCATGTGTTCATGCAGCTGGTAAAGGCTGCATGAATGACTGTGTAGTGTGTTTCGTAATTTAACAACATTTGCCAAGAACAATAACTTAAGCGGTTAATTAAGTAGTAGAAAGTACAGTTATCTTCCTATATGAAGTATCATTAGTATCAGGAATTCCTCAGGAATACCTCAAAATTATCTTATGTATGTGTATCAGTACTTGAGTAAATGTACTTAGTTACTTTCCAACACGGCACACAGCGGCTCACATTTCATCCTGCGAGTGATAAATGTCCAGCGCTTTGTGTGTTTCCTGAAATTATTTTGAAAAATGCATTTATGTATTTTATTCGTTATAATTCGTTTTATTAAATCTTTTGGGGGAAAAAAATCATAAAAAACATTGTGAGGGATACTGCATGTATTTACCTGTGACCCATAAAAGTTGGTCCACGGCCCTGGAATGTTTCCCAACCCGCCGCTTGGGAAACGCTGGTAACGGTATCTCATTACCAAGGGAAGAGAAGCCAAGACTCTGACCCGTGCTGTGTCACACTGAGTGAGTTATTTCTGGCGCCGTTCCATCAACACTGAATTGGGTGATAATGAACGTTTATGTGTGCCTTTACACCCAAAATGTGCCTCATAATCTGTTTTCCTAAGTGTTAACAATTTCGCATGAAGACAAATATCCCCACAAGTCATGTTCCTCGGCCATATCGCAGTGTGTGCACAAACTCTGTCTGCTGTTGGCTGCAGCCGCAAAACGGACGTCTCCGGATGGAATCGCAGAGGAGAATCTGTAGAGTGGTGTTTGTTCTGGCTGCTCAGAGGGTCTCGCTCGCGTACACCAGTCTCTATTAATCGCTTTTAGCCTGACGTCCCAGTTTTAGGCATGTCATTTTTTCATCTCAGCTTTGGCCATGTCTTTCCCTTTTTCCCTTTTATTTCACGTTTGTCTTTCTTTCTTTCTTTCTTTCTTTCCTGTAATACTTTACAATTTCTCTATAGTTAAGTGGTTAAGTGGTTAAGTTCCTAAATCACAGGAAAAACACAGTGAACTCTTGATTCGGCATCGATGTGGGTTTTGGGTTTCTCATGGCTCTAATAACACGGGTCTGACTGCATCATGCAGAGGAAGTGGTTGTGTGCCTTGGCGGGGCGGGAGGACGGCAGGAGAGCTGACCTGTAAAAACAGGCCCCGCCGGCTGTCTGCGCTGGCTGACGTGTGGTTCCGATACCCGGCCCTGATGCCAGGGGCCAGCGGGAAAGAATGAGAGGAAGCTGTTAGGGGAGAGGCCCATATTGGCCTGTTGGATCAGAACCAACGTACCAATGTTTGGACAGAAAACAGACCCTTTCAGCACACGCATTAAAAAGGATTGATTCAGGGGGGTTGGGTAGAGGCCTGGCGCTGTCTTTTTGCATTGGTGTAACGTTTTACTGCCTACCTGGTTACGTCATCATTAATGATGATGTAACCGGCAGTGACTCGGGAGGCGGAGCGGGCCGATTGGGGAATTGGAAGGTTCCCGGTTCGATCATGGTCAGTATCATGTCACTATCATGGTCAGAATCATGTCATTATAATGGTCTACTATATGTCAGCATCATGGTCAGTATCATGTCAGTATCAAGGTCAACATCATGGTCAACATCATGATCAGTATCATGTCAGCATCATGGTCAGTATCAAGGTCAGTATCATGTCAACAACATCATGGTCAGTATCATGTCATTATCATGGTCAGTAACATGTCAGTATCAGGTCAGTATCATTGCACCCCCCCCCCCAAACACTAAACGAAGCATATTAAGCTCTCACATTTAAGCAGGTATGCGGGCGTGTACAGCATTGTGATGTTATAGAAACATCCTTCTCTTTACCAGCATCTGTTTGAGGATTATGGCCTGTTAAAGAGTGTTTTCAATCCCAGGGTCTTTGCACAGGGTCTCTGAAGGATTTGGGGCTGTGCTGTAGCTACAGTGTGTTTGACAGGCCGTAATTCAGCGGGCCGAGACCAGGCCTAGCATTTCAGTGTAAGGTCAGCCGTTATGGAGTGAAGTGAATTTACACCCCAGCCTGATGTAGAGAGAGCACCCTGTGATCACTGCTGCTGCTGCTCACAGAGCTTGAACGGTAAACGCCGTACTATCTATAAAGCCATATCACACTTGACTGATACCACCTGGAACTTGTAAATCTATCTGTCTGTCTGTATGTGAGTGCATGCATGCATGTGTGCGTGTGTGTGTGTATGTTGATGGATGAGGCATTCGGGGTGCTACAGTGTCCAGTGACAGTTTATCTGAATTGATAGATGTCCCCTCTTGCCCGGTGTGACATTCCACAAGAACGTTTGGCATTTCAAAGATATTAAGAGCCATCCTCTGCTCCCTGGCAGATAAGGGAGAAAAACGGCATGCACGTGCATGAACTAGCATGTTGTCACGTAGTTCAACCCCACAAATACCTGTTGGTGATGAATCGATGTCTCCCCAATGGACCCCAACTTGAATTTGGTCAAATACTTCAGTGTGAATGTATCCAACGGTATTTGGTTTTACTTGTATACTCGCAGTTAAAGCAAACATGCAATTCAGAACGTATTTTAAGTTTTTAACAAATACATCTTTACTTCTACCAATCTGTTTGGTAGAGTATGTTAATACAATATAACTACTAACTAGTACATCTGTATGGTACTAGAGTATGTTAATACAATATAACTAGTACATCTGTATGGTACTAGAGTATGTTAATACAATATAACTAGTACATCTGTATGGTACTAGAGTATGTTAATACAATATAACTAGTACATCTGTATGGTACAGTATATGTTAACACAATATAACTATAGTACATCTGTATGGTAGAGTATTAACACAATGAGATCAGATTCTAAAGTCTTCTACATCCTGATAGTTTTCTGAAAAAGCTATGTTTCTATGTCAGTCGTTCTTCGATTTAAAAAAAATAGCAGACCTACAAGCTCGTAGTGTGCCACTCGGTGGCGCGCTATGAGCTTGTAGATCTGCTATTTTTCCATAGCTAAAGTATAACATAATGCTAACACCAAAAGGGGTTCCCGCCCCAAAATGGGTTAAGAGAGGTGTCAATTATGATTCTGATGTTACATGTTGTACAGTAGTAGACCTAGTAGTAGATACACAAAGGCATTTCATTCATCTTAAACTAAAGGACCACTTCACAACCAAGTTTCAACCTATCTTCATATAGCTGGTCCTCAGTAATGTTCATGATAAAATACCACACAGTCTATTCTCTCATAGGAGGGCTGTGGGCAGTTCAGAAACCCGATCACCAGTTTATATATTTAGATTTGTATTATCGTGAGAACGATGGCTTCCATTATCATATTGCAACTTTTCAGGAATAGAAAGCCTGCAGTTTCTATTAGCTTGGATTCCCCATCGATGATGTCACTGGTGGACGGGTTTCTGAACTGCCAACTGCCAACAGCCCTCCCGAGTAGAAATATAATTGTGGCATTTTATCATGAACATTAGTGAGGAGAGGACCAATTATATGAAGATAGGTTGAAAAGTGGTGAAGTGGTCCTTTTGATCTGCAAGCTCACAAATCATCACTCTGCGACTCTAACTTGCATGACACTGGCGCATAACTAGGTCCAGAGCCATCTAATAGAAGAGTTATGATATTGAGGGGGCAGAAACCGAGTGCTCACGCTGTTCATGCAGCCTGAAAGGGGAACAAGCTGGAGTTGAAATACATTGTTTTCAACAAGGGCGGCGCAAATAAGAGACATTTTAGCCATGTGTGCAACTAACAACTGTTTTAAAGTATTGTACAGTAACAACTAAAGTCTCTATAATGTTTATGTTTTTGCAACAATGTTCTTTTGTTGAAGAAATGCAGAGCCAGATCACTCATAGCATCTCTGAGGATAGAATTCTGGATGAGCAGGACATGTGCAGCATTTTGAACAAAACGGGCCACTCCTGAAAACTTTGGAAGGCAATGTTAGCCAATCAGTGTAGAATCTGAGAAATCCAACAGACTGTCTTGTTCACATGACTACAGAGATCATGTGTACCGATTTGCGTGAGATTTGGATGAAATCTGTGCGACTAACATAAGCAATGTGTTTTGCAGAAATCGGCCTCATGGTGGCGCTATAACCGGTAGATGTGGAGGGATGCAGAGACAATGTTTTTCCATGGCCTCTAGGGAGTGCGCATACATAAGTTGTATACAGATCGATGCAGTTATAGCTAAAAACAGGAATTGGCCTGTTATAGCGCCACCATGAGGCTGATTTGGAAAAGAATGAGTGGCATGTCGTCCTCGGCCTAGTGGAAATGTGCGTGTATAATTTCACGGAAATTGCACACTGTGTTTGTGATTTGCGACATTTTGTTCGAAACGGACCAATCATGTGAGCTTTGGAAGCCAATCTTAGCCAATCAGGATGGAAGATGGGAAATGGTGCAGATCCGTGTTGATCACATGACTATGAAGATAGTGTATACCGAATTGTGTGATGTATGGATAAAATGTGTATGAGTAATGTACAGAAATGTGTTTTGCCTAAATCGGCCTCATGGTGGCGCTATAACAGGCCATTGAAGAATATTCGGGGCAGAGGTTCGTTGTTGGCATCCAGGGAGTGTGTGTGCAAAGTTTGGCATGGATCGGGCCAACGGTGCCGGAGATTAGCTGATAACGGACGGACGGAAGGACGGAAGGAAGGAAGGAAGGAAGAACGGACACACGGACGGAGTGCAAAACATACTCTCTCCCCATGCCTTCGGCCTGGTGGAGACAATAAAGGGATTTAAGATCATTACTGCTGGGCTGTTGCCTGGGTCCAATGCATTTCTGCCGACTTTTTTGTCCCCATTCTCAATAGAAGTCTATGTAGAAGAGCCGAAGAAAATGCTAGCACTCATTGTATGTCCCTTTACATGATTTTATTTACCTCTGAGACTGAAAACGGACGCGTTTCGGCCTGTATGGCCTTCCTCAGCATTTGTGACAACCAGGAAGTGTGGTATTTATGCATGGGTATGAGATACAATCAACAGTAATTGAACACAGGTGTCACCCGTTATCTTGCTACGGCAGTACTATTCTCTATGTAGAAGAGCCGCCATTGGACTGGCCCCATGAAGTGAACAGAGTTTTCGTAACTCTGTCTTACGCTCTAACTAGGTCTAACTGGGGCTTTAGGAGAGAGACACCCTCATAGATAGTGTAAGTGCATGGAGGTGTGACCGCCATGCTAGTGACTGTGATAATAGAGGCAGCACAGTCTATTATAGGTTGGGATAATCCCTGGGTGGGCGTCGCACGCAGAGGCAGAGGCAACAATTATCCCCCAACCAACGTTCTGCATCTCATAGGACCATGGAATCACTCCTCTAGTCCTGACACCTCTAATTGTTCTCTGGCACACATCTCATTTTTGGAACTTTTTTTGTGTGTGGGGTGGGCGGTGGTATGACATAACCTGCAGCATCTGTATTTGGGGGAAACCTTGGCAGAAAATAGCAGATCTATAAGCTCGCAACGACTCGTTGAGAGCTTGTAGATCTGCTATTTTGAAATACACAGTATAATGCCCTGGGGCACACCGGTCAACCACTGTAGAGTTTAAGTGGTTATGCTGTTTTAAATACCGGTACATATAAGTATACAGTCTATTCACAGCCATTTGGCCAGACCTTACATAAACTTAAGTTCAGTCAGATAACTCACGAATAAATATTTATTATAGAATGAGAATACAAGTGTGCATATATTTTTATCTTGGCGTTCGGCTCTGCTACATTTTCTCCCTGCTCGGCACAATTATACAGCCATCATTAAACATTATACATTAACATAAGTGCAGGGAGATAGATATACAACAACAACCCCCCCATGGTTGAACAGGAATAGCAGAGCCCTCGGGTGGCGGTGGGAGCAAACAGCACATAACCAGGAACCACATGCAGAAGGAAGGCATGGAAGAAGTCTAGGTGAGCTTAAATACTCCGCGTAATTGGTCAGCTGACTGCCACATCAGCTTATATCATGTGGGTCTTGCAAACACTGTATACACCCACATACTGTAGTAATGGAGTATAATTGATTGCACTAACTCTGCAACTAGCTACGTATCATAGCTTTTTCCTGTCTGTGGCAGGGCAGGCATGGACTATGTTTTGCACCCTGTCCGTTTGTCCGTGTGTGTGTGTACGTTTGTCCATCTGTGATCAGCTAATCTCCGGCACCGTTGGCTGAATCGCAGCACCCCCATTTTTTCACATGGGCCTGTTATAGCGCCACCAGGAAACACATTTTTCGACAGTACCCCTACAGATTTTGTCCAAACATCACGCAAATTGGTACACAGTCTCTCTATTGGTCATTAAACTAAACAGGTCTTTCAGATTCAGTTTCAGTTCAACCCAGCTGATCTCTGCCCACAAGGGGTATGGAGCAATGAGGGGTTAGTTGTCTTGCTCAAGGACACTTCGGCCAGTCATATTGGACACATTGCTGGCCAGGCCTGGAATCATACCTGGGACAACACAACTGGGGACTGCCCCCCCCCCCCCCAGGCTTTCTCACCATTCAGCGATGAATACGAGTCCTCACAAGCACAGGATTACAAGTGTGTGTGTGTTTGTGTGTGTGTGTGTGTGTGTGTGTGTGTGTGTGTGTGTGTGTGTGTGTGTGTGTGTGTGTGTGTGTGTGCCTGTGCGTGCGCACGTGCCCAGAGAGGAAGTGGTAAAGGTAGTAGTGCTGGTGAAGCGCACGGTGCAGACAGGCTACCTGGGGCTACAGTTCAGAAGTTGCTATTATGTGTTAAAATGCTGCCAGTAAATGGCAGGGTGTGGAGGTCACGACCCCCACATGCTGCTGCTGCCTCACAGCCTCACTGTTTCCGAGAACATCCCCCCCTCCCCCCTCCACCACACAAATCACTATGTATACTTCATTGTTAGTTCAGCTTTTACCTCTCTTCATTGTCTGTCTGTCTGTCTGTCTGTCTGTCTGTCTGTCTGTCTGTCTGTCTGTCTGTCTGTCTGTCTGCCTGCCTGCCTGCCTGCCTGCCTGCCTGCCTGCCTGCCTGCCTGCCTGCCTGCAAAAAACACACACACTGGGACATTTTTGCCAGGTGTGAAGCAGCCTGGCCTACATTTGCACACACCACTACTGACGACCGTAAAGACGGCTCTAAACATGACCTAGTCATGATTGGCTGCCTCCTAAGCAATGGGAGTCTAAACGGCATACTCTGCCATACTCTGAACGCTGCAATGCGGAGCGAGTGGCACAGCAGCTAATGTTATGAGCTAACTGGAGCTACAGGAAACCATACCAAAACACAGTGAGTGAAGCAACAAAAGAATGTCGGAAACGAAGGAAAATGGATGCTACAAGAGTTTGTAGAGCTTGTAGCAAGAGCTTGTAGCACCTGGGAGTTAGGACTGAGTCATTTTCTTGTTTTTTGTATCTATTGTAGGGACTTCTGGGGACTGTAGCCTTTTGTGGGGACATTTTGCCCTCAGATGTAGATGTAGTGTAATAAAAGTACAGTACAAACACGCTTTGTTGTGCACTCAGTGTGTGTGTGTGTGTGTGTGTGTGTGTGTGTGTGTGTGTGTGTGTGTGTGTGTGTGTGTGTGTGTGTGTGTGTGTGTGTGTGTGTGTGTGTGTGTGTGTGTGTGTGTGTGTGTGTGTGTGGGTGCATGCGTGCGTCCGTGTTCCTCAGGCCAGTGTACTAACATAGTGATAAAGACTAGGGAAGGCCCTAATTAATCCACTGTATATGGCGTACATAATTATGGCATGTGGACTGACCTCCTCTGGCAGCATAACTGTCATACCAGGGAGATGAAATGGTCACTGTGCCGGATGGAAACCTTGTATGTAAAAAGGAAAAAAGTTACTTTTCATTGGTTCAATATTTATAAAACCCACAGACTCACTTTCACTTACAGAACTGTTCAAAAATAGGACAAATTAGATTAATTTACAGAAGATAAAAAATAAAAAATAATTAAAGTTTAAGTATGGAGATACAAGGTTTCTATCTGACATCAACAATATGATTGCGGTAGTGGACCTGAACCTCCGTTGAGTCCCATTGAGGCCGTCGTCACAGGAACCTAGTCAACTGACATAAACTGCAGGACCACAAACCTCTCTATCTCCATGTGCCAAACTCATCCATCTGTGTGTACTGCACACACACACACACACACACACACACACACACACACACACACACACACACACACACACACACATTTTCACTGCTAGTGTTTGTGGTATGGATACAGTAGCAGGTGACTTGGCGTTGATTTACGCCAACGTCTCCATTTTAGCCACTAGTCCAGTGTTTCCCCAAGTCTTTCATAGATAGATAGATACTTTATTTGTCCTTTCGGAAATTTGTTTTGTGCACAGCACAGCATTACACACATACAACAAAAGATCTTCAGAACTGAGTTCGCCTTCCACACTGTTATTCGCGATTGATCAGATCGGATTTGCATAATCAGATGTTGTATATGATCCGCAGAGTGTGTGGTTGGATTTCCACACACTGGAGCTCTCTATCATATACGACCAAATAATAGTATCTAGACTGAGACCTTTAACTAATCAGATTTAAGCGCATTTCAATCCACATAGGAATGTGGTTCATTGACAGCCATTTATGTATATTTAAGATATTTGTCATAGCTGTCCATGTGCAGTGTTTGTTTAAAAGACCTAATGAGGCAAATGCCCAAATCACAATTCAATCAATAATCACAATTTGTATGACAGCTAATCATCCACTAATGTCTCATGAACATGACAACCCTAGCTGCGAGGCCTGCATCTGCAGGCAGTTTGCAGCAGTTAGCCTTGCTTTGCGTTCTCGTTGTGTTGCGATCGGAGCTGCATGGTGGCTGCCAGGCCCGGTCACATATCTGCACGGTGACTCAGAGCTTCCTCTCATCGGTGCGTTTTTGTGTTTACGAGGTGCTGCTCATGAACTCTCTAACGATGTATTAACAATCGCTTTCTTGTCGAGGCGTCGAGTGTGGTTTTTAATGGGAAAGTGCAGAGAAAGAAGCACACAT
>NC_136812.1:31386794-31681794 GCF_951216825.1 Electrona antarctica
CCTGTCCTCCAGAGTCATTGAGTAAAGCGTTGTACATGCTCACAGCGGGAGAGCTATAATGTAATGAGATCTGGGTGTCTCTTTTTAATAATCCTTCTCTCTCAGCCCTCTCTTGTCTGGGCGATCTCTTTTCTTTTCTTTTTTGTCCGACTCCAAAAGAAGTGGAGCGAAAGCTGCTGTTATTCTTGGGTTGCCTGACTGCATTTGGGAAGTTCCTAGGTCAGCAACTCACCCCACAAGTAAAATCCTCTGGTTTTTAATTCATCCATTCGTAACTCAGAGAGTGTGCAACCATTTGCACACTCCCTGAGTTAAAGCTGCAATCCTGAACTTATTGAACTTATTCTAATGAATAATGTTTATATAGATTGGAGTGTCTTTCTCTCTTTCATTGAGACATTTAGACACTGTGTCGGGTAGGACAGTAAGTGTTACTGCCTGAGGCTCATGAAGGGATTCCCACTTATAGATGTTTGGTCTCACATGTTGAATCCAGTGAAAGACATAAAAGTGCACTGAGGATTATTATTACATTGTAGCAGTGTCGTTTCATAGTCTTTATTCATAATATTGAGTCTTTATTAGAGCTTTTAGTCTGAAAGGGGTTGGGTGTGTGTGTGTGTGTGTGTGTGTGTGTGTGTGTGTGTGGGGGGGGGAGCTTTTATTGTGAAGGGGAGGAGCCCTGCGGCTCAGACAGACCAGAGTCTGACTCATGCAGAGAAAGGCAGGCTGACTCTGTCACCGTCTGACCGCTCAGCACTCTATATATGCTGCTCCGTACCTGGCAGCCACACACACACACTTTACACAGTCACTGCAGGGAGGGAGATACCTGAGCTGCCTCAAGCCTCAGACCGCAACAACCAAGGTAAAACACTCTTTAATTACTTCCTTGTGTAAAACTGACAATTTAGTTAGGCTGACTTAAATAGACTTTCAGCAGGGAGAGTGAGAATGGACAGAGAGAATGATGGAGAGAGAGAGAGAGTGGCTTGTCTTTGGTGTCTTTGAACTTTGAGAGAGAGAGAGTCAGACAGACAGAGAGAGTGAAAGCACATTGCAAAGTTATTGGCTTTGCCTCTCCGTGGCAGTGAGAAATTACACTCTCAACTTTGTTTAAAAATACGGGAATGGCTCTGGACAAACCGCAGGTTTTTGAATCACTTTATCATCTCCTAGAGCTGAAAATGGGCAGAGTTGAATGGATGGGGTAAGAAAAGTGAGAAGACGGAATGGTCTTTTTTTGTATGTTTGCATGGGTTTGCCAAGTTCAGCCAGTTAATGTCTAAAGCATGTGTGTGTGTGTGTGTGTGTGTGTGTGTGTGTGTGTGTGTGTGTGTGTGTGTGTGTGTGTGTGTGTGTGTGTGTGTGTGTGTGTGTGTGTGTGTGTGTGTGTGTGTGTGTGTGTGTGTGTGTGTGTGTGTGTGTGTGTGTGTGTGTGTGTGTGTGTGTGTGTGTGTGTGTGTGTGTGTCTCTCTCATGTCTACCAGAATGGATGTGCGGTTTTTGTCTGGGACACAGAGAGACTGCAGAGTGAGTGAGAGAGTGAGAGAGATACCCATTCATTTGCTGGGAGGCTTGGGAAAAGGTAGTCGGTTTCAAACTCTTAAAGAAAGAAATTATAACAAAAAGGAACAAATTAAAACAATAAATTGCCTACTGGATACGAGTGTTGTTGAGCCTGTTGTATCTCCATCAGTTTGTTTGTGGTTGGAGACTGATGGATTAGTTAACAATACAGTGCTTTAGGAGAGGTGGGGGTCTAGTTGGCTGGCCCGGCTCCCCTGTAGGCTATCTGCCAGACACTCATACCTCCCTCTCCCTCTCTCGCTCTCGCTCTCGCTCTCGCTCTCTCTCTCTCTCTCTCTCTCCCCTCATTCTCCTCCGACTGCTCTCCTGCTGCTAATCCCATTTGATGGCGATGTCCTTCCCATTCCAAGCCAGGCAAGAATTCCGTGAGCATTCCAGCTACAGAGAGAAATAATGAACCCACAGTAGAGAGAGAGAGAGAGAGAGAGAGAGAGAGAGAGAAAGAAATAGGTCCTCTGCACCTTCACCCACCTTCTCTATGAAATGTCACCGCATACAGAAGGAGTATTGAACAGAACGAGGGGGGGGGGGGGGTAAGGGGGATATTTGCAGCCGGGAATCGAGGGGTCTGGTTGGAATAAGACAAATGCTCTGTGCAGCCTTTCTACTGAGACCGGGAGGGGTGGGGGGGGGGGGGGGGGGTAGTAGGGTAGGGGGGAAGGAAAACAGTCTGTTTCTGTTTTATGTGGTGTGTGTGCAATTAGGAGTCAGAGAGAGAGACGGGGAGCAGAGAGGGGGATGGGGGTACAAAGGGAGGAGGGATGCAGGGACGAGAGAGTCGTATCGAGGTTGAGAAATAAGTCGCAAAGGTACGAAGAGAGACATCAAGTTGACAGTTGAAGCCTGATTTATACTTAGTTTGTGCGCCGGTGTAGCACGCGGAACAAGTTGATGTACAAGCTCAGCAAGTTGCATCACGGTGCGCAACGTCTGCCCCTGTAATTGGGTGATTCAAACGCTATTTTGAAAATAAAGCTAAACTAAAAACAGAAACAAAATACACATAGCAGGTTTAAGGGTGTTTTGTTCTCCGCTGCGGATGCGGTGCGTGTGCGTCACGTCGGAGACAGACAACCCCCCCCCCCCCCCCCCCCCCCCCCCCCCCCATGTTGGGGTTCTCCCCATACAGCACCCCAAGTTCATAGGGGTCGCCACGCAGGCCTGTGGGATGATCCCGCCCGGGGCTGTTGTTGGAAAGTTCCTCAGTTCCTGAGCCTGTGCTCTCTCTTTCTCTTTCTCTCTCTCTGAGCAGAGAAGAAGGGATTGTGTGCGTGCGTGTGTGTGTGTGCGTGCGTGTGTGTGTGTGTGTGCGTGCGTGCGTGTGTGCGTGTGTGTGTGCATGCGTGCGTGCGAGCGAGAGTGAGTCAGCTGATGATATGGGTCAGGTCAGCTTGTTATCCTGGGTTAAAAACCTCCGCCCAGGACTTGGACAGCATTTGGACACCATTAAGCTCCAATAGCCTCATTATGTGTGTGTGTGTGTGTGTGTGTGTGTGTGTGTGTGTGTGTGTGTGTGTGTGTGTGTGTGTGTGTGTGTGTGTGTGTGTGTGTGTGTGTGTGTGTGTGTGTGTGTGTGTGTGTGTGTGTGTGTGTGTGTGTGTGTGTGTGTGCTCTATATGTGTACACCTGAATTTAAGAGCTCCACTTCAGTTTCCTGATGAGAGTTCGAGATTATCTTGTGTGGTATTTCTACTTTAGTAGATTAGTAGATAATACACTGTAGAGACAAAGGAAAGGTGTGTGTGTGTGTGTGTGTGTGTGTGTGTGTGTGTGTGTGTGTGTGTGTGTGTGTGTGTGTGTGTGTGTGTGTGTGTGCGTGCATGCATGCATGCATGCGTGTGAGAGAGAGAGACCCACTGTACCACCCAAGCTTCTCAATCTTTTGAGTATTTGGCCGCGGACACCCATCTGAACAGAGTTTGTGCCAGGGACACCCAGAAGAGATTTTGATTTGATTTAGATTTTTATTAAGGAGGATTAGCTGGTGCCATAGCAACCAGCTAGTCTTCCTGGGGTCCAGAGAAGATTTGTGTAGTTGCAGATGTACAAGCTTCCAGCGCAGCAGAAAGGGCCGCGATATGAGCTTGTAGATCGTAGATAGTACGATTGTGATGCTACATTAACTACTTTTCCTGGGGACCCCCTGGAACCCCTCCCAAGGGTCCTGGTTTGACCCCACTTTGAGAACCACCGCCTGTAGAGTTTATTATATTGAACAATATTTAGACGTTACTTTGTGGAGATGCACGTCTCTTTGCCTGTTTATGTATGAGAGTTTATCTTGTGGAGTGATTTATCTCCTGCGAGCACGTGAAGTTGATGTCAGCGCTAAACACCACTCTGCTCTGCTGCTGATGATATCTGCCATGTTTTCTTTTAGAATCCAGTAAACCATCATTATCAGTCTTCCCCACCCAACACACACAAACACAAACAAACACACACACACACACACACACGCACATGGACGCACACACAGTACTGCGAAAGACTTCCTCAGTCTCTGTCATATGACATCCCCCAGGCAAGTCATTCAGATGCCTGCAAAAAAACATGGTTCCCAAACCTTTACTGGATCAGGGCAGAGCATGTTTATTTCAATGATCGATCAAAACGATTGTGTTTTAAAGCTTGGATCCAGTTCTGGACATGAGTTGGCTCTGTACTTGGACCACTTTTTATGTCAACACCTTTGCTTTTGCCAAAATAATTGAACTACAAGCTCAGATTAAGTAGATCTATTTTTGGCTGATGTTTCGGCCAAGAATTTTTTTTTCTTTTCTTTATTTTTGATATAATCACCTGTCGGGTAGAAGCCTTATGCCCAAATTCAGGATTCAATTTCAGAAACAACAAAAGTAGCAGATATACAAGCTCAAAACGCACGCATTTTGTGTTAATCTGTATGATCAATCAGGGCGTTCATTTATGAGAAAAAAACCCACAAAAAGTTTGAATATGGAGATAAGAGTTTGAAGTTTCTGCACGACAGCAACGCTATATTTTTGAGTGGTGCAAACCACTCCAACAACTGGCTTTGTACCCGTGTACCCGTGTTTGTTCGTACCAAAAAAACGAGCATGGTTGCTATGGTTAGCAACCAAAGAAACGAGCATGGTTGCTATGGTCAGTATGTGACCATAGCAGCTACACAATAAATGTGTAGTTGCACCACTCAGTTCACACGGGTGTGATCTTTTTATATATTACCATTAAAATCTTAAAATGCAACACCCTCGCGGCCCACACAGTGGCCCCCGGCCCACAGGTTGGGAATCCTTGCAGCAGCTGACACATGCACCAATCACACTGCGTTTTGCCTGTCTGTCAGCGATTACGTCCAGGGAGTCAGACACACGGATATTTAGTCACAGCCTGTCAGCCCTGCTCGTCACGCTGTCACAGCCTTTTCCTCTTTGGAAAGGAGTCGAGCCAGTTCAGTTTGACGCCTTGTTTTGGTGATGCAATGCCTCCATGGTCGATGCACGTCAGTCAGCTATGAACCAGGTGTGTGTGTGACTGTGTGTGACTGTGTGTGTGTGTGTGTGTGTGTGTGTGTGTGTGTGTGTGTGTGTGTGTGTGTGTGTGTGTGTGTGTGTGTGTGTGTGTGTGTGTGTGTGTGTGTGTGTGTGTGTGTGTACAGCTCAAAGGTAGAGAACTAAAAGAAGCAGGTCCAGGTTACTCTTTGGATCCTGTGTGTGTGTGTGTGTGTTTGTGAGTGTTTGCACAGTCAAATGGGCAGTGCTAATTTAACTCTTTGAAAGCGTCCTAGACTACAGATTGTGGATGTTTTGATCTGTCACAAAGTGCAAAATATTGAAATCAATTTGGAAAACTTTGGAGTTGATTAATTTGGAGACAAACATATTTATTCAACCCGGAACCACCCCTTATTCATACACTATCAAAAATAGCCGATCTACAAGCTCCAACATAAGGTATAAGGTTACAAATCTGGACACATCGGCTCATGTATTGGCCCACAAATCGGCCCAGCTCTAGTCAGGGTCCATTTTCTCACTCTCAATAGTTACATTTCACTGTGTAGGCGCCCCAAAACAACACATATCTCACCCCAGTGTGACTGTGGCTGTGGTCGCCCCCGTATGCAGTGGCGCACTACGTCCCCCACAATGATTCACCTTACATTCCTGCAGTGATAAGCTCCGTGACGGGACCACGCTTAAGCCTGGTTTATACCTCGCCGCACAATGAACATAGTGGATCTACAAGCCTGCAGCGCTCCGCGGGAGTGACATGTTGTAGGCTTATAGATCGGCTGTGTTCTCCACGTGACACCGCCGTACGGCGAAGCTTGAATCTGACCTTAAACTCCAGCTATGTGGTTGTGTAACTGTTTTCCAACGGCGGGTGACAGGGGCATGTGTTTGTTTTCGGGAGGTGTGATATACCCCGCCAGCTCGGGCCATCTGATTGTTTGGGTAGTACATCGCTCAACCCTTGACAAGGTCACACTTCCCGCTAAAGCCAAAGACATACCGCACAAACAAATGTTACTGGGAAATGCAAACAAGTAGATATACCCTCCTCTCCCCCTTTTTTCCCAACTCAACACCTGTCGTACGATGCTCCAGGGAGAATTGGGGAAGTTAGCAGATGGCCTCACATTGTGCCGGCCGGGCCTTTCTTTTAACGAGGAACAAAAAACGCCTCCGTGGTCGGTCACTACAGGAAGCTCCTCTCATGTTGTTTGTTTACAGAAGGAACCCCCTTATTACCAGCTATTATTTACACTCAACAACTTCCTGTCCTGTCCTCTGTCGGCTTCCTGTCATGGGATCGGAGGCCAATAAAACGTCTCGTCTCGTTTTCATCTTCTTCTTGGTCTTCCCCGCTGGTCAGTGGCAGCAGTGCTGGCACTAACGAGACACTCCTCCCCTGCAAAAACCCAGACGGGCAGGTCGGTGGTTAAAGTCTCATATGCTAGCCAGTACCGGGCCCAGACTGTGTTGCCAGATTTGGGGTTAGAAACAAGCAGACAGGCCTATGCAGAAACAAGCCCAAACTTGAACCCTATATATCGGATATTTGAAAATAGCCGATCTACAAGCTCAAAGTTGCGAGCAACATTAGGAAGGAAGCCCAAAAAACACTTTAGAAACTAGCCCAAAGCCCTATCCAAGTGCCAGAAGTCACTTATAATAAGCAGACATGGCAACACTGACGTCCGCTGTCAGGATAACTACACAGTGTGTACCGTGTTGTTTCTTCGTTCGTCCGCCCCAGGCTTTTGTAGTCCAGGAAGCACAAACAAGCCTCGCTGGGTAAACACGACCATTAGCCAAGCTAATTAAAGTCTTCATTGATTTAAAAAGGATTGTCGGAACAGAGAGAAAGAGAGGAGCGAGCATCTGAGCATCTGGCGAACTCCTGCGGCAGCTAGCCGGACCGGCCTGGGCATGGTTGTGATTTAACTGGAGTTAAAGATGCACTTACTCCAGTGTTAGCTGCACCATAAAGCTAAACCCGGGCCCATCAAGTTCAGTGACGCCAGTAATGTTTCTGTATCGGAACCTAAACCATTTTCACTTTATATCGCCGGACAGCAGGAAGTCCATTCAAACGGGGCTTTTGTTGTTTTGTTTTTTTCTCCCCACATCTCCGTTTCCATCTTAAAAGAATTTACAGACCGATGGGACGCTGGCCCAAGAGAAACTGTTTTCTGAGAAGAAAGAAAAAATGCGATTTTAACTGCTTTGCCTATTTATACCGACGAATGTAGGGCGGAGCGAGGTTAGGCTAATGTAGTGTTACAGTTGGACTGCGATGCCTAGTTTGTCCTTCGTCGTACGCCGACCACAGCAGATCTACAAGCCCACAACACGTTGCACCCGCGCCGTGTTGTGGGCTTGTAGATCGGCAATGGTTGGCGCTCGACACTGTGGTGACACGAAGCATACATCAGGCTTAATACTCTCTCTCTCTCTCTCTCTCTCTCTCTCTCTCTCTCTCTCTCTCTCTCTCTCTCTCTCCCCGACTCTGGCCCAGAGCTCTGTGGGCCAGTTGGCTCGCCACACCACAGCAAAAACACAGGACCGTTGGCATGGCGACAACCCTCCCCTCTCCACCACAGGGAAGACAAGGAAGAGAGAGAGAGAGAGAGAGAGAGAGAGAGAGAGAGAGAAATGCAGGCTGTTCATTTAGTGACTTTATAAATGATCCCTTTGTGAATTTCACTGCATATGTTATTAGTATGTTCACACATACAAAGCATTTGACATGGAAGCTTTGTACTCTACACTGTATGTTAACATTCAGTATTGTCCATTTGGAACCAAATGGACCCAGGCCATAAGGGTGCTCTGAGTTAAAGTTCAATTGTACACGCTCTGAGTTAAATGTACTGAGTAGGCTACATCAGCGCAGGCCTGCATTCAGTCCAAATGACAGAGTGGCAGTTGGAGTTGGTCGGAGAGGGCAGTCTGGGTCCGGGACGGTCACGTCCAGCTGTGAGCGGTCAGCGCGGTCTGGCTGGACTCTGATGGGTCACCGCGTTCACACAGCGTTTGTGCTGTCCTTTGCACGGGCCATTAAACCATGGATGCCCACAGTAAAGCACTGACCTTTAAGCACTCGCTGCGGTAAAAGGCCCGTCCGAAAAAACTACCATCCCGTTGAGTGACCCTGTTATTCAGATTGAAGCCAACCACAGCGGTGCCCTTTAAGGTGGCCGGCCGAATCCATTGGCTATTACATGAAGCCCGAGCCATATTCTGGGCATCATGCTGTAATAGGTAAACATTCAGCATTCTATGGGAATACGACTCTCGCTGTTTGACATACAACAAAGTATTATTTTTCTTAATAGTAATTAGGCCTACATAACAGATGCAAATACTGTGTAACTGCTTGAATGGGAAATTATGCTTAGACACATAGCCAGACAGCCAGACAGAGGAGACTGTAACTGAGACTGTGTTGGTTTTTAGCGCACAATGAATGAAGGTAAGTAGTTTGTTTGGAATCAGCAGCTTGATATACAAAGAGAAGCACACCTTTTAAGGCAAGGAGGTGATGTCAGTTACAGCTGGCTATCGTCCACACTCTGCAGCCTCCCGCTCAGGACCCACTCAGGAGAATTCCTGAGTGGAGAGGGGAGAAAAAAGTACCTCCCCGGCATCATTTCAGATATATTTAGCCAGCTTTATATAATGTGATATTCTCTGTGTGGGCAGGGAGCCATCAGACGGGTATTAAAATCACAGGCACGCGGTGAAAAACTTTTGAAAAGGTCTCCGAGTTCTTCTCATGCCGAAGAGGCAGTAAATGGGGTCTGTTGGGGAGAGAGGGAGGGAAAGAGAGAGAGAGAGAGGGGGAGAGAGAGAGAGAGAGGGAGAGAAAGCGCTGAGGAGGAAATTAAGTGCGTTTCCCCTCCGCATGAGCGGCGGGGCCGGGCCCACTTCTGCCCCGACGCACAAGAGAGCACAGCCAAAAAAGGAATGAAACCGATTCGGACCGCTGTAGGCTCCGGGAGCTGCCAAACTATTCCTGTAAAAGCAACTCTTTTTCGGCGGGGGCCTGAACGGAAGACCTAAAGGGGGGTGGGGGGAAATGTACAACAGACACACACCAGAGACAAAGAAACCAGGACAGATCATCCCCATTCTCGTGCTCTTGTGATCAATGGCCTCACTCCGCAATCATTCATCCACCACCCTTCCCACAACACACACACCCCCTGCGAGCAAAGCTACGAGTCATGACAGATCAAGAGTGATTGCGTTAGGCTCTATCAAAATAATGACTGTTTGTTTGGGCACGCTGGATGCTCCGCAGGGGGGCCGGGGGATGGCGTTGGAACACGCCAAAAATAAACTGTAGCTGGGATAGGACGATCAGTCAGCCCTGATTCTGGCTCATGCACTTGGACGCGTTACGTCCGTTTCTTAAGCGTTCACCTCCTCTCTTGGATTGCACTTCTGAAGCTGGAGTTAGACAATGGCCGATCAACAAACTCACACTGGGGCACGCTGTAACATGTTGTGAGCTTGTCGATCAGCCATTGTGCGCGACATCGCGTGCAACAAAGTATATCTACTTTATATGTATGTACTTAACAGTGAGACAGACAGACAGACAGACAGACAGACAGACAGACAGACAGACAGACAGACAGACAGACAGACAGACAGACAGACAGACAGACAGACAGACAGACAGACAGAGGATAATAAAGCTGGGGCGTTCCTCTGCATTCTCACAGATGAGAAATAGTAGGGAGAAAGGAAGGAGAGAAGAGGAGAAAAAAAAGCCTCCACTGATTATTCCACATCTGGAAGAGATTTGGCGAAGTGAACTGGGTCCTTGTGGACTCCTGACGGCACACACCAGCTCGGATGTGTGTTCCTCGCACAGACACTGACATTAAAAGGAACTAGAGGTTTATTGCTGCCTTCAACCTTTCCCAAAGACCCTTGTCATTCCACTACAAGACTTTAAAAAGTTCACTTCTTCTCTCCCCTGGTTCCCCAAAGTTAGTGCATGGTCCTTTTTAAAACACTCCTGGGTTTTTAAACATCCCCAACAGTGACTTTAGCTCTGGCCTGAGACTTGTATCTCCCACACACGGATGAAAAAGAGGCCGGATACAGTAGTGCGTTGTCATCACAATGTCCCTGCTTCGAATTCGACTGGAGACCTGCCTTGCCATGTCTTTCCCTAGGTCTGTCTCTGTCTCTGTCTCTGTCTCTGTCTCTGTCTCTGTCTCTGTCTCTGTCTCTGTCTCTGTCTCTCTCTCTCTCTCTCTCTCTGTCTCTGTCTCTGTCTCTGTCTCTCTCTCTGTCTCTGTCTCTGTCTCTCTCTCTGTCTCTCTGTCTCTGTCTCTGTCTCTGTCTCTCTCTCTGTCTCTCTGTCTCTGTCTCTGTCTCTGTCTCTCTCTCTGTCTCTCTCTCTCTCTCCCTCTCTCCCTCTCCCCATTTCTCTCTCTGTCTCTGCTCTTGCTCAATTTCCTGTCTCTCTACAATTGTCGTGTGAAAATAAAAGCACCAAAGTGCCTAAAAGTGCCTTTAAAATGATGCAGATGTTGTATGATCTTGGTCAAAGTGATGCAACACAACCTGTGTTACTGTTAGAACATCCCAGCACATTCTGAATGATGTGAGACACATCTCTGCCACGCCACGCCTCTAAGTACACGGTCGTACGATGGTGTGGCAGGCCAAAAGTAACTGATCTACAAGCTCCTAAAGCATCACATAAATGTGAGCTTGTAGAATGTTTTTTTTGCCTTGCGAAACTAAATATAAATCAGGCTTTATTGTTATGGTTATTGGTTTGATGAACTTGGACCAAACAACAGTGTCAGAGACATCTGTATGTAGTTCAACGGGGAAGTGGATGGAGAACACGGCGGCTCCGACCCAACTGGTCTCCCTGTTATTGAACGTATCGCCATTCCCTGATGTGTTGTCGACAGGCCGGGCCCATTTTAACAAGTCTTTGTTAAGCACTGGAAGGCTGATAGCATATCAGACCGTGCTCCTGGCGCAGCCGTTTCCTTCCCAGAACACACACACACACACACACACACACACACACACACACACACACACACACACACACACACACACACACACACACACACACACACACACACACACACACACACACACACAATTCCATCAGGAACACTGGCCACACCCCAGATTCGCCACAGTCTAACCTATGGGACCTCGTCGGTTATCACCCTGTAAGCACAGAAGAAGAAAAAACACACTAATTCCCGTTCAACACCCCTGTATCCATCCATGTTACAAAACCACTTAGTAAACTCAGGCTAATAAGCGTCAACCATGTGGTTCCCAACCTTTCTGGATCAGGTCCAACTTGAAAACTCCACCCATCTGACCACTTAACACAGCAGCTGCTAAAGGGTTAGTTCAGATTTTCTGGTCTGGTTTTGGTGAATATTAACTTAGTTCCGGTCATTTGGTGGGGCTCTGGGGGCCACGCATTAAAAATATATGAATCCACAAAACTAGCGTAATTTGTATATTGTTGACCTATTTCTACTATATAGAGGCACTTTCATTCAACTATGGATTGTGTTCCGGGTTGGATCAATGGAACTAGCGTAGTATACGTCATAATAATTATGCTGTTTAACTATACTCGAGTTTTGACTTCGACTTTAGACTCAACTTGATTGAATTAAACTTCCACTTAAACCTCAATGACTTGTGACTTAATTGTCTCCTCTGACAGGCAGAAGGAACGCTCCCATCTGCTCGCATATCATTTTCCCAGTTAGGAACAGATATCAGGCTTTCCTCCGAGGTGGAAAGTGTGGTGACGCGAGGTTATATGCTCGGTGACGTCCCTGCCAGTGCTGTTGTGACAGCGTGTGTTGGATAGGGAGCGCAGGCTCCCTATCCCTAATTAGAGACAGACAGACTGCCTGCTTTCTTAACAGTTTTTTAACAGCGTGTCTCATATTTGTTGGGGGAGGCCTTATCTGCCCCCAGCAGCCATATAAGTTAAGTTATGACGCTGTGTGTGTGTGTGTGTGTGTGTGTGTGTGTGTGTGTGTGTGTGTGTGACTGTGTGTGTGTGTGTGTCTGTGTGTGTGCGTGCGCGTGTGGGCACATGTTTGATTAGAAGAGGCGAACAGGCTGTGTTTACCTCATAAAGTGCTTTGGGGCTAATTTAAACTCAGAGTCGAAATGGATGCTATTAACACTCATATAGTTCATCTGTGTGACTCCTCCCCCACCCCGTCCCCCGCGGTGCTGATCAGAGCCTGCAGACAGTAACATGTTCCTCATGCGGTCTCCGTGTGTCCTGTGTGTCCTGTGTGTGTGTGTGTGTGTGTGTGTGTGTGTGTGTGTGTGTGTGTGTGTGTGTGTGTGTGTGTGTGTGTGTGTGTGCATGCGTGCGTGCGTGCATGGATTTCAAGCACATCTTTATTATGTGCTTGACATCTTGGTCTCGCTGGGGGGGGGGGGGGGGGGGGGGGTAGGTGCTTTGAACGGAATGACTGTTTCAACCTTCCAACCTTGTCCCATTTAGCCACGTAATTACACTCACCCTGTTGGGTGAAAATAGCCAATCTACAACGTCACAATGCAACACATTGCAACATGTTATGAGCTTGTAGATTATTTATTTCCCCCAAAAAGAGGGACATTTAAAAATGTAATAATTCTACTAATATTTAATGACATGCCCAAAATAGCAACATCAGGTTGGAAGTGGATAAATGCGTTCCGTCTGCATTAAAAACCACACGTAAACACCGTTCCGTGTGCTCTCATTGGTCAGAGTGCTAACGTGGGGGGCGTGTCTACTTCCCTCCTGTGCTCTCATTGGTCAGAGTGCTGATGGGGGCGTGTCTACTTCCCTACTGGATGTGCTCTCATTGGTCAGAGTGCTGATGGGGGGGCGTGTCTACTTCCCTCCTGTGGTCTCAAATGATCCGTGGGTCGGCGGTTCTAAATACCGGCTCCTCCTGTCCACATGTTGAAGTGTTCTTGGGCAAGACACTGAACCCCACCTTGCCTCCAGTGGTTGCCACCATTGGCGTGTGAATGTGAGAAGTGAGGACGCTGGCGTCGACTGTTCGCCGCTTCACCTCCCAATGTTTGAATGAATGGACCGTTGCAAAGTGCTTTGAGCACTTGGAAAAGCGTTATAAAAATGCCATCCATTATAAAAATGCCATCCATTATAAAAATGCCAGCCATTCATTGGTCAGAGTGCTGACTGGGAGCGTGTCTCCTTCCCTCCTGACAGGAACTCGCTCCAGCTGAAGCAGCTCCACGACCAGATCCTCCTGGAGGTGAAGGAAGCAGTAGCAGCAGCCAATTGGCAGCCGCCGCCGCAAGACGAGCAGGAAGTCCCGCCTCTGCCCCTGCCACTGCCGCCGCCGCCTGAGGAGCCCCGACGGGAAGTGACCTCGCCCACTACTCCGCCCTCTCCTCCTCTCCCTCCTCCTCCCTCCTTCCAGGAACTGGAGAGCAGCGCCTCCTCGACGGCAGCAGCCATGACCAGCACCTTCAACTACGCCCGGCCCAAGCAGTTCATCGCAGCCGCCCAGAGTGGCCCGGCGGGCTCCGGCCTGTCGTCGCCTCTCTCCCCGGCCTCTGCCCACAAGCCCTTCAGCCGGGTGACGCTGCCGCCGTTCACCAGGGCGCCCAGCGTGGAGTCACCCAGCTCGCCGTCCTTCCCGCCTCCCCCTCCGCCCTTCCTGAGCCCCGTCAGCCTGTCGTCCCCGTCGGGCCCGGCCGCCCACGACTTCCCTCCGCCTCCTCCTCCTCCGCCACCTCCTCCGCCCGCCATGTCTCCGGCGCGCTCCGACTCCTCCTCGCCCTTCACCTCCATGCCGCCGTCCCCAGCTGGCAGCTTCCTGTCGTCGGTGCTGCCCTCCACGCCTCCCTCCACCCCGGGGAGTCCCACGGTCAACGCCCTGGGCCTGCCCAAAGGCAACGGCACCATGTAAGTACCTCACTGTACACTGTACAGGGCTGTTCGTCAACGCACCGTATAGGACTCAAGCCTCAGTTATATACTGTTGTTGCATTCCGGTGTCGTGATCACTAAATAACAGATCTACAAGCTCACAAGGCGTCACGAATCAGACACCTTGTGAGCTTGAAGATCTGCTATTGAAGCGTGCACAATGCACTTCTCTTATCATTTCAAAACATGCAAAGGTTTTTGGGGAAATCTTTTCTCAGAATTATGAGAAATAGTCAATGTCCAGTAGTTAGAGTAGTAAGCCACTGGGAAGGGATAAAGATGTGCTCGGTCTCTCTGCAGGATTGTATGTCAGGAAACATGCTTTTACAGATGTATCGATTCAATTCAACTTTACAGCGTCAAAAAACAAGTAGTCTCAAGACACTTTACAAAACAGATCGAGACCCAACAGCAGATCGAGACCCAACATTGTCCCATACAAACAACGGATTAGTGGATGAAGTCTGACTATCAGTTGACTATAAGACGCTCAGCCACAGATTCCGTATACGTTGAGTTAGGTAACATGCGGTGTAGTGTGTGTACATTACAGGGTGACAGTGTGTGTTCCCCCTCAGACAGAGAGTCCTGCTGGCAGGCAGGGCGTCCGCTGCAGGCTGGAGGTCTGCTCCTGGATGCAACATGACATGTTTACATTCTTTACACAGCATGTATATAGGAGCGAGCACAGTGAAGAGGGCCTTCTGAACACCACACACGCACACTTGCGTGCGTGCGGTGCAAGGGTCTTAGCCCTCACATTGACAAGAAATCACAGCTATGTTTTTTATGCAAGTTAAATAAACATTCCGCCATATGTTTCAGACAGTACGGCGGGTGGGGGAGGGGGGCTCACCTATAGAATGCTACCATGCCCTCTTTCCTGTCAAAAGACCAGCACTTCTCAGAAACCCATATGCACCTCCAGCATAACCCTGGACCCTGCAGTGTCCTATGGGGAGGAGGGGTGTGGTGGTTGATGTCGTCAGCCCCCTAGACGTTTAGCTAGCCAGTCATAACCCTGGACCCTGCAGTGTCCTATGGGGAGGAGGGGTGTGGGGGTTGATGTCGGCAGCCCCCTAGACGTTTAGCTAGCCAGTCAGTGTCATATGGGGAGGAGGGGTGTGGTGGGGACGTTTAGCTAGCCAGTCAGACCCTGCAGTGTCCTATGGGGAGGAGGGGTGTGGTGGTTGATGTCGGCAGCCCCCTAGACGTTTAGCTAGCTAGTCAGAGAGGTGCATAACCCTGGACCCTGCAGTGTCCAGGGTCCTATGGGGAGGAGGTGGTTGATGTCCGCAGCCCCCTAGACGTTTAGCTAGCCAGTCAGAGAGGTGCAGATAGCAGCTCTGCCTGTGTGGATTATCTGCCGACGGCTGCCCTGCAGATTCAAGAAGAAAAACAAATTGCGTTTCACTTCTCTCTCTTTTGACCGAAAATAGCCAATCTACAAGCTCATAGTGTGCTGTGAGCTTGCCTTGTACTGTAGATCGGCTATTCTCAGCTAAACAAAGTATAAAGGGACATTCACATCAAGCACAATAAATATAGATATAGCAGTGGTAGGGATATCCTCAGGATCTGAATCATAGATAGATAGATAGATAGATAGATAGATAGATAGATAGATAGATAGATAGATAGATAGATAGATAGATAGATAGATAGATAGATAGATAGATAGATAAACGATATATGTTATGGTTATTAAAGTCATATAGTCTAGTTATGTCTGGAGTGAAAGGCCCTTAAATCAAGTCCCCCCGCCACACACACACACACACACACACACACACACACACACACACACACACACACACACACACACACACACACACACACACACACACACACACACACACACACACACACACACACACACACACACACACACACACACACACACACACACACACGCTTGCCCTGGCATTCCAGCATGAGGGCAGAGAGATAAGGAGACACTGTGTGGAATGTCAGAGCTGGACATTGAGCCTGATAAGGACCTAATGAGAGACCAACTACAGGCAGGAGATCAGGGGGGGGGGGGTATCTGCCGACGTGTTGAGGAGGGGCACTGTCACAGATTAGTTTTGTTTTTGTTGCTGAATGACCTAAACCTTTTTCAGTCCTCCTGAAGTATCTGATGCAGTGGTTCCGCAAAGGGAACGAGACTTGAACTTGTGTGCTTGCCTACCATTTTACCTGCATTCTATAGTGCCTTTTGACATAACCTGTTTTCTTCTTATATACTATTATTACAGCTATAATGAAACTAATTATTTATATATATATATATATATATATATATATATATATATATATATATATAAATTAATCATGATCATCTATTTTGGGTGAACAAAAACATTGTAATCTAAAACTACATTTATTACTAAACCAGTTTCCGTTTGTTATAGTGTTTTTTCTTTTTTTGTAAAGCCTAGTTTCTATTTACATTTCACATAACTAAAATGATCCAGTTCTCTATTCTCGTTTAGTTTTAGGCAGCTCAACTCTAATAACCCTGGTCTGTCCAGCAGAGCATTCCCTCGGAAGTCGTCGGTCAGCAGAACCCCGCGGCTCGCCTCCGACTCGGACATCCAGGGCACCAAGGACGCCGTCATCCAAGACCTGGAGAGGAAGCTCCGCTTCAAGGAGGAGCGCGTCAGCAACGGCCAACAGGTCTGCACTTCTTTTAGGCGTTTTGTATGTGTGTGTGGAGTGTGTGTGTATTTGTTTTTAAATTACGACAGCGTGTTGGTAGGTAATTTAGACAACGAGCGTGTTTAGTAACACATCGTTAACCCTAATTAACAGCAAGCATCATCCAGTCCCAACGACCTATTTGATAACCCGACTGACTACACTACACTGCAGCCTTTGTAACCATTGCTTTCCTTTCACTCATTCATCATAAAGCAAAATATAACTTTGGGTAGAGCAGGTTCTCAAACATTTTCATGTCACGGACCCCCAAATTGGCCACGGACCCCATCTGAAAAGATTTTCTGCCAGGGCCCGTCGCGAGAGAATAATTTGTCAGGATTTGTTAAGTTTCCAAAATAGCCAAGAAGAGGTTGTACATAGGCTATTTAACAACACAAATATAAACCAAAAAATATTTTGTGTAGCCAAATAGGCCTACTACATTAATTTGGGGGTCTTTGAGATTAAAAAGTTTGAGAACCACCATTGAATCCATTCATCAGACTTACTTGATCCCACCCTAATAAGTAGGTTAACTACAGTAGTTGAAGTGTGTGTGAAGTGTGTGTGTGTGTGTGTGTGTGTGTGTGTGTGTGTGTGTGTGTGTGTGTGTGTGTGTGTGTGTGTGTGTGTGTGTGTGTGTGTGTGTGTGTGTGTGTGTGTGTGTGTGTGTGTGTGTGTGTGTGTGTGTGTGTGTGTGTGTGTGTGTGTGTGTGCTGTGGCACTCACTCACTAAGCCGTCGGGCTGACCCCCCCATTAATCCATGCTTCCAGAGGTTAACCTATGAGGAGAAGATGGCTCGCCGGCTGCTGGGAGCAGACAACGCAGCCACAGTGCTAAACAGTGTAAACACACAGGACACTGAGGAGGAGACCGTCACACAGGTATGCAAAGGGTTAACCTGTGGAACACGCACACATTTTAACCACTTAAACCCCTCTAGTCTCTTAGAGAGCTGGACTTGAGTTACAAGTTAACTGTACTTTGGCCGCTTGTTTCAGTCTATACCACAATCTCTTTGCCGATATTTTTAAATTAAAGTTTACATATAGGCATAGACAAAATTGTACCGGGGACCCCCAGGGGTACTTGAGGGGGTTCCAGGGGGTCCCCATGCAGCGAAATTAGTTAAGATAAATCAGTACACTTTAAACCTACAGTATACATCGGCTATTTACCCCAAAACCCAGACATTTTTAATACTTTTAAAACATTAACAACATGAATCTTCTGGCACAAAATATTTGCAGATGTTGGTCTGCGGCCAAATACATATACATTTGTGGGTCCTTGACATGAAAATGTCTGAGAACCGCTGCACTATAGCGTGTACAGTCTGACCACCATCATGTCCCACCGTTGCATACAAAACATTCCTATCTAATGAGCCCCCACCTCTAAAAACAGCCTGTCCAACTTTTCCGAGCCCCCCGTGGAAAGGTCTTTCTGGAGCAGCAGTGTGTTATGAAAGCCTGGATGTAAACACAGTAAAACCGTTCCCTCCCATAAAAAGCACTGTTTATGAACACTGGCAGGGAAACCGCAACAGCGCTCTTACATGAGCGCCAGGGAGTAACACTCTTTGAAGGCCCGTTGTAAGCCATTTGTCCCCCTCTGAAACCACTCCAATGCCACGGAGAAGTGGCAGCCAGTGAGTGGCAGCTCTGTGTGCGTACGCACTGCCTGGGTCGTTTATTTTGGTGATTCTCACACCTTTTCACATCAATGATATCTGCCAGGGATCCCCAGAAGAGAAGATTTGTGTTGAAAAGTTTCACAATTATTCCAAATAATTCAAGTTGTTTTCAAGAATTTTTACATTTTTGAATAGCCTACAGCAAGTATAAAATGGGGTCAGTGGTTACACTGATGTTATAGACAGTATATTAAGTAATTTATCTGGAACTCCCTGGAACCTTTATGACCTACTCAGCATTCAAACCCTGGTCTCCTGTGTGAGAAACTATAGTTGTCAAAGCCACACATTGTTTTGTTGGATACAGGCCCATTTGAATGCATCAACTATTTTAAGTATTTCTCCCTGGACCAAACAGGACACCCCAAATCCCAAAATCACTTGTGCGAAGTGAGGGGCACCCACTGTATTTATATCCTAAACAAACTAAACAAACATTAAAGTCCATAGACTTGGCTGGCTCTAAAGTGCTCTAAACACACATTAAAGTCCATAGACTTGGCAGGCTCTAAAGCCCTAACCACACCAAAGGGTCACCATGAAATTCCTTGGGTCCAAACGGTTGCAAGGAGTTAACGCTAAAACCGTCTCGACCCTTTGGTGTGGTTGGGCCCATTGAATTCCATGCGTTGAATCACTAGGGTTAAAGTGGGTCAATGTGGGTCAACGTGCAACAAGACATATCACACCGCAGGGACAACGCTGAGCGCACTGATATAACAGACAGCAGCGCAACATGTTTACAAATGTATCGAGATGAAAGTCCCTACTCCCCAGTCCCCACACAGTGACAGCACTCCATGTTTACGGCACCCACAGACAGACAGAATATTCTGTAGGCTGCAGTGTTTTTATGTGTTTCCTTAAGCAATTGATTAATGTACTCGTCCTCATTTCGATCAGGGCTTCAGTCTCTTCATTCGACCACGTCTATCCACGGTAACGGGACATCTTTGCGCTGCGTAAAATATGCCTTCTCCGTTTTAATCGCAGTAAAGCTTTCTGGTGTGAATGTCACCTAACTCTATTCAACTCAACTTCACTCTCAACTAAGCTGCATTTCCATCAGGCCTTACTGGGCTGGAATGTCAAGTTGGCGTGTGCTAAGTTTGTAAACCAAAGAAAATGTTCTGTGCAGTCCTGGGGTCTCCCCCACACTGAGGGGACTCCATACATCAACACATCTGTCTGTTGAAATGAGAAGCCAGTTACACAACTGTTGCAAATCAATCAATCAGGGGGGACAACAGAAACAAGGCCAATCAAAGATCAATGACAAGTCACAATTATACTGCAAAGCAGATGATATTCACTGTTGTAGAGAGAGAGAGAGAGAGAGAGAGAGAGAGAGAGAGAGAGATTCTTTCTCTCTCCTACATAAAGACAAGGCCTACATAAACATTCTTTGCCACCATGCCAGTCATGAACCAATACAGCCACCCTGTCACGTACTCACAATGAACCTCAGCAACCACACAACACCACACTTCAATTGAAGTGAAGGAAATAGAAATTCTCTCATAGGATTATTGTGTGATCAAGAGCCACATACTATAAACACACCATATACTGTTCCCTCTTACAACTCACATACCCAACGGCAGATACAACACAACATACAAACGGTAGATTCACATCAGCATTCAATTCCAGAGTCAGAAACAGCTATTTATTGAACATGTTTCATTGCCACCCAGTCACTCGGTCCCAAAATTTAATTTCTGCCTCTTGGTCAGTTCACACTTGTAAAAGAGACTCCGTCTCAATGTGCATACAACACAAGCAGCAGCAGCAAAGAAGCAAAAAACAAATATCGTACCTTGAGTTGTCTTCTACTTGACTTCATCAATTGTCCAAGTGATGCCAAGGTCAAACTGTGGAACCCATGCCAGCCTCTCTCTAGTTCATAATGAGCCCTCCAGCGGCGCCTCCAGCCATCTCCATCCTCCATACATCTGGCTAGCTGGCCTGTAACTTTCCTCCCAGTATCGATGGCACCGAACAGCCTCATTCTCCTGGCTGCCATCTTCTCACTCAGCCATGGATGTTTAGTACTGCACATAGCATTCTGGTGTAGTGCAGTGGTCAGGGATTTAGGGAAGGCTCTAGGGTCCAGCATTCACAGCATGTCACAGGAGAATGGACTCAGGACTGAGAAGAAGCTGAGCTTGGGGGTCTGGGGTCATCACCCTGGCTTGTATACCTGTGGAGCAGGTTGAGAGAGACACCACAGGCTTTGAGTAGAAGTAAGAAAGAAAGTGAGCTGACCCAAGAGCCACATACTGTACCCTGTCACAACTCACTAGCAACAGCAGGAAAACATACAATGATACACAGCCTGTATACAGTACAGTTGGGTGCCACCGATATTGTCCCTTATTATTTGACCCATTTAGGCCTGACCTCAAAATTTAAAAAAATCCTTCTAAATCCTCCAGTTTTCTGACGATTTTTCAAAAATAGCAGACCTACAAGCTCGTAGCGCGCCACTCGGTGGCGCGCTATGAGCTTGTAGATCTGCTATTTTTCAATAGCTAAATTATAACATAATGTTTAAAACACCAAAAGGGGTTCCCGCCCAAAATGGGTTAACTGTCCTTTTGCGCAGATCACGCAAACCTCAGCAAAAAGAAAAGGACAATATCGATGGCCTCCAACTGTATACTGCATCCTTCCGGTTACAACATACACAGCCTAGTAGTATACGTTAAGGAGCGTGAAATGAAACCCAATTGGTTTCATGTTACACTCTCAAGAGTTAAAGATCTATAAGGTTCCATTTGGTTACTAACTCTCCATTATTTAAGTTTAACTGGGGACCACCTGGAACCCCCTCAAGACCACTGGTGGTCCCCGGACCACTGGTTGAGAACCACTGGTGTAGAGGGAGAAACCAGGAGGCCTATAACGAAGTATATGCAGGGTTTAAGTGGCTAAAAATAAGCAGCTCTAAGGACGCCTTTTAGGAGATTGAGCAGTGCTGTTTTTCTTTACACAACCAGACTGACATGGCTGTCAGTGCTGTAAAATAAATGTTGACTTTAGAGTCGAAAGTCAAACAGAATGTGAATAGTAAATATAGGCACGCTGAGGAGAGCCCAGGGTTGGTGATGCTGCCTGTTGGCCTGCCAGCCTGACATGCTGATTGGCTGTAAAGCTCTACTGCAGTGTTTCCCAAACAGTGGCTCAAGACCCACATGTGGGTTGTTGAACCAGTTTTTTTGGGTCGCGAGTAAATTAAAAAGAAATTAAAACTTTGTACAGTACATGCATTTGTGTACATTTGGGTCCCGGGCAAACACATGTATCTTGGCTGAAAAGGGTTTGGGAAGCCCTGCTCTATTGCATGGCATGGCTCTGGGCCTGCTAATGTGTGAGGCATACATACTGTACATACTGCAGCAGTGTATTATAACTGTGTTATAATACTGAAAATGTGCATGATGTGTAGTTGAGATTGTAATCCTTAATTCAACTCATTCAAATGTAACCAAATGCACTATTTCTACACTCTCTGAGTTACAAAGTCTATGGTACGAAAGCAGGTAAGATGACAAAGGCACATGTGGAAAAAACGGTCTAAAACACATTATCAGACAACACCTCTCCAATGTTCTATCTCCTAACAGGAAGGCAAGTCACCGGACAGTGAATCTGTCCCTCAAAAGGTTATTCAAACAGTAATATACTTTGATTCTTTCTTTCTTGGGGGGTTTTCCCATTCACTCATTACTGTATGTGTGTGGTCACTCAACTCTTCACGTGCGACCGTTGTCACACACTGTCTTCACTGTAACAGAAGCGTTCACTTTCACTTGTGGTACCAGGATCAGGACTAGGCGTGAGCTTGATAAGGGAGCTAGTGGCAAACAGGGAATGATAAGAAACTCATTCCAAGGATTAAATGTGGTCTTGGTTGGGTATATTTGCCATGTATTATCTGTGCATGCGACATAATAATGGTCATCGGTTGCTGAACTAAAAAAAAATGGTTGGATGGATGGAAGCCATGGCATGCCGAGTGTTTTGATGTCACCGTTTCAGTTTGCTCACATAGACTAAACACAATCTCCACTTGTCACTGCCTGCAACCCTGCATGCTGCACACTGTTGATGTTCAGAAAACTGGGATGAATTCAGGGCTTTTCAGTCATCAGAAGGTGCAAGAAAACGATACTGAAAACAGACGACCAACAAGCTCAGCATGCCGCCCTGTGAGCTTGTGGATCGGCTACTTTCGGTGCGTGACACCGGTGCGCAACCAAGTATAAACACCCTTGAGACACAAGTAGTGCATTCGTGTATGCACACTGTTGTAAGCTCCACTTTTCAACATTTGAAAAGAAATTTAGATAGTTATAGTTAGATAGACCTTTAAGTTACAGATCCAGAGTAAGAAAACGTACTGTAAGATACAGCAGATACAGGAATAATTTCACAGAAAGCAGAAACAGTTGGGCTGAGATAGCAACTTTAGCAAGGCTAGATCAGAAGTTGGGGGGACTTCCACCCTTGCATGGCGAGGAGCTCAGCTCGCACAGCTGCGTCCACGGCCTGTCATTATACACGGCATGTGTCATCAGACCGCAAGGCCCCGCCAGATGTTCCTTCTGCCTCAGCGCAACGCCACCGATGAGAGATTGATGGAGGGAGAGAAAGAGGGCCGAGGAGGGAACAGGGAGAAAGTTGTGTGTGTGTGTTTGTACTTGTATTCCTATACTTGTGAGGGCCAAAAGTACCAAAAAGTAGTAGAATTTGAGAAAAAGACATTTAGAGGTTAGCTCTAGGGGTTGGGGTTAGAGTTTTACACTTTATTTGTGCAGCGATGTCACACAATGCGGTCCTAAAATGTTGATGTCCCCACAAGTATAGAAATATAAACCTGTGTGTGTATCATCAGGAACGGGGGTTGTACTGGGCTCATCGTCGAGTCACCAGCAGCACTGAGTCAGTAGAAGTCATTAAAGTCACCACACGCCTTGGAATGTGCTTGCCTTGTCTCCACGTTCTTTTCAAATTAACGCGTTGGTCTTTTTGGTCATCCGCATTACTGTCGGCAAAGAGCCATAGTTAACACTGTTTTCTCTGTCTGTCTCCTTTCTCCATCTATCTGTCTGTCTGTCTGTCTATCTTCTTCCTCCCTATCGCTCCCTCCCTAGGAGTACAAGGTGTCTAGTTTCGAGCAGCGTCTGATCAGCGAGATAGAGTTCCGCCTGGAGCGCTCCCCGGTGGAGGAGTCTGACGATGACGTGCAGCACGACGAGGACTCCCCCGGCCAAGGGGTGGCGCCCTCCTTCGACCAGAAGCTCAAACACTACAAGGTGTTCGAGGGCATGCCGGTCACCTTCTCCTGCAAGGTCCACGGGGAGCCCAAAGCAAAGGTACTGTACAGTATACAGCACAGCACTGATGCCATGACTCCACCAGGCGATGGATCGCTATCCTAACTAGGTCACGCAGACCTTTATTGGAATACTCGTTGTGTGTTGCGATAAGGGCGGCGGACCCCCAATTCCCTGAGCCGTGCACCCCCCCGCCCCCCCCGGCCTTCAGGGGCTAGGGGTACTGTAATATTTACAGTAATTTACAGTGTAAATGACAGGGTGATGACAGAGCAGAGAAAAAGGAGTGCAGATAGTGGTATACAAGCCAGAAGACCAGCAACATGAGGAGAGCAAATCACAATGATTTTAAATTGGCATTCCGACCGAGGAGGGGATCTCATATATTTTGATTTATGTTTGGAAAACATAAAGTGATGGAACACACTGATTTTGGCATCAAAGATCAAAGCCTCGTAACTCATGACTTGCCTTCAACTTTATTAGGATCTCTTTTTTTTAGCCAATGGCTACTCTTCCAAGAGTTACTGAATTGAAACATAACAATAAAAATAATAAAAATATAAATCAAAAACCAACCAATATAACATCGAAGTCCTTGTATAACCGAGAGTGATACAAGGACTAGAGGGTGTGCACATGCATAAAGTGAGTGGCAAATCGAGTGGCAAGTGAGTTTAACGTAATTTATTGCAGTCAGATAGGACTTTTCTGTTTGGATGTAGGGGCTGTCAAGGACAGAAAGTCGCAAAACATCCGGGTATGATGATGATGTCACACACTATTGTGCCTTGTCTGACGTCTATCTCTCTCTCTACGCAGGTGTACTGGTTTAAAGACTGACGTCTATCTCTCTCTCTACGCAGGTGTACTGGTTTAAAGACTGACGTCTATCTCTCTCTCTCTTTACGCAGGTGTACTGGTTTAAAGACGGCAAGCAGATCTCTAAGAGGAGTGAACACTACAGGATCAGCCGCGACGCCGACGGGACCTGCTCTCTGCACACGGCTGCATCCTCGCTGGACGACGACGGGAACTACACCATCATGGCTGGAAACCCAACGGTTAGCCAGTTGTTGTTGTTGTTTTTTTTTTGGGGGGGGGGTTCTTTTCGGTCTTTAAATTGGATAGCACAGTTGAGATGAGAAACATATTGCAGCAAGGGGGGGGGGGTTCTTTTCTGGCCCCCATGACAATTATAAAAACATTTCGTCTCTGGGGTCAAGTGAAGTCATTGGTGCACACTATTCAGGCTTGGGGACCGCTAGGGGTCCAAATGTGCCTTTACAGGTCTGTAACTCTGAGAATGTACAAATGTAACCAAATGGACCCGTGACATTTGGTTCCATTTGTACACTCTGATCAGTTACATTAACACTGTGGCCACAATCTACAATGTAAAATCCTCAGAGACAGAAATGTCGATCAAATCCTGGGGTCCATGGCCTAAATTAGGGGTCTTCGAAATTAAAACGGGTTACTGTTTCACTGGGTTAAGCCTAATTTTATACTTGTTGTATAGTGCATAGTGAAAATATCTACAAACTCACAACACGTCGCTTTGCATTCTGCACACACAGTAGGCTATAGTTTCACGACGAAAAACTCCCCTCGAAACACACACCCACGTGCACGTGTGCGAACACATTACAGACATAAATGTAGACACACTTACAGAACCTACTGTAGTGCTTTGGCTGCCTGTCAGCGCTCATTAGGAGCATATTATAGGTGTTAGAACAACAGTTTGTGCCCAAGAGAGGAAGCCGGCGTCACATGAGACAGGAAATCACTCAAAGGCGTCACACGAGAGTTAGTCTGCCGGCTTTCCAACAGCCTCTCCAACTCTAACACCTACTCATTTACATCCCTGTTGGAGAGTGTCCATCTCACTTTGTCTCTCTATTTGTCTCTATCTTTGTTTCTCAGTTCATGCTAGGGACTGACCAAGGTATGGCTACTATGCAGGCATAGGGTCACTCATTTTCAAGTTTTTTTTCTTAGGTTTGTTTTTCTTCAGAATTCTTGACCACAAATGTTAAAGTAATTCAGATAGCATGCTATTTAAGACAGATGCTAGGTTTCAATGTACAGATTATTTTAATAGCATATCGTCTCTGTCGGGTGGAAACCTCTTATATCCAATTCAAAAGTAGCAGATCTGCTACTTTTGTGTGACGTGATCAACAAAAAATTGAATTATGGAGATAAGAGGTTTCTGCTCAACAGCAACGATAATGTTTAGACAGATGCTTGGTTTGGTATTCCAGGTTTCTGAGGCACTATACACTGTCTCTCTGCATTCTATGTATGCGATTATTTACCTTGCTTATTGTACGTTGCTCAAGAGCGTCTGCCAAATGCTTAAATTGTACTTCTGTCTCTTTGTGTCTCTCTTCCAGGGCAGGGTTAGCTGTACAGGAAGGATGATGGTTCAGGCAGTGAACCAGCGAGGAAGGAGCCAGCGTTCCACGCCTGGTCACATCCGCAGGTAAGACCACCTGACTGACCCACTTGGCTAGCTGCTTGGATGAATGACCCACTGACTGACTAATAACCAATGCTTCTCTGAGTGGGGTCTGCGGTCCCCCAGGGGTCCTTGAGCAGGGTCCACGGGGGTCCCCAGCTAAATGTGTGTTGTTGTTTGCTTGATCATACTACACTAACTACAGTGTCACACAAAAGGATCAAAAGTAGCAGACCTATGATTATGTCAAACTGCTACTTTTTCGCTATTTCTAAATTTGAATCCTGAAAAGTAACAGTTTTGGTCATATGAGGTTTCCACCCGACAGAGACAAAATCTAGTATACAAATCTGTTTAACAACTTTAACCCTTGTTCATACTTCAAAAATAGCTGAACAATCTATAATGGGTGTTCCTGGCAGTCCCTGGCACACGTTATCAGAAGGGGTTCCGCAGCCAAATACATATGAATTTGGAGGTTCTTGACATGAACCACTGAATTAACCTACAGGGCCTACACCTACACCTTACTGAGCTGAACAATGTCCTCATTGGCTGACTGGCTGACTGGATGGAAAGGGCCAACAAGCTTGCTTGTTGTTTTTACTCTCAACCTTCAGACACATGCTTTCCCTGTGGCTATTCACAACCTCTGCACCGCCGGACAAGCTCGCACTCGCACACCAATTGACAAACCTGCTGTTATTTGTATTGAAATGCGAAACCCGACAGGAGTCAGGCCTTTTGAAAAGTCTGCTAAGGTGCGGACAGGCTGTTGATAGATAACCACTTGGAGCGCTCCGAGCGCCATGTTTTTTCTGAGCCGAATCCCACTAGTGTTGTGTTGTTGAAGTGTTAGTTTCGGGGGTTGAACAGTGCAGCCTAGTCGGAGAGGGGGGCCACCTGGTTGCACTCTCGTGTGTTTTTTTAATTGGTCTGATGAGTTCCTGTCAATCCTGTGTGTAAAGTACCTTAGGGTACATTGAATTGGCAGGGGGATATACCTCTGCTTTTGACTTTCCTTTCAGGTAATGTAGATGTGTCGGATATGTTTGATATGCATGTTTGATATTACAAATTAACAATTCAATTGTAAATGTATGTTAACAACATGTTAGCCTCGGAAACCCAGACATTTTTATTTCCAGGAAGAAAAAACAAAAAAATCCTCATTGTCAATTTTCGCAAACCCTGGATGCATAAGTTGAAGTTCAAGGGTTGAAAAATGCAGCCTCGCATGCAGTGACAGGGAGATACGTACTTGTTTGCACTTTCTCTCGTGTTTTTTTAATTGGTCTAATGAGTTCCCGTGTAAAGCACCTCTTGTACCCACACACATACAGTCGTAGACACACACACACACACACACACACACACACACACACACACAACACACACACACACCTAGACTCTCACACACAGAACGTTCTGTAATTGGATCCGAAGACGTCCACTCCCACATCAGATAAGACTCCTATTCAGTCTGAGTGAGAGGCAGAGAGGAGGCTTTCAAGATATCAATCAGCACCTCTTTGTTTTCTCCTCTCTCTCTCTTTCTCTCCCTCTCATGTTTTGTTTCTAAACACTTGTCTCCTTCCTTGGCTCCTCTCCTCGTGTATTTATGCTCAGTCAACCGAACGACAGGCAGATTCGATGATGTCATTTTATTTGTGATAGACCAGAGTGATGGGAGCGCCTAGGGTCATGGACTGTGCTGGAAGAAGTACTCACATTTTTAGTGTTTACTTAAATACTAGGTACACGTATTAACAAGTAAAAGTCCTGTATTCACAATTTTACTTTGTCAAAATATTTTTGAAATCTACAAGCTCACCAATTTCTTATGGAGGAAGGGCTTACTAAGGGCTAACTTGTAACTAAAGTTTTCAAATAATTACAGTGGAGTAAAAAGTACATTTGCCTCTGACATGCAGTGGAGTAGAATTGTATAGTATTGAAAAACTGTACAATCAAGTAAATGTAACGTCCCTGATAATTGTACTTAAGTACAGTACTTGAGTAAATGTACTTATTTTCTCCAGCACGGGCGGTGATGTCATTTGTTTTTGTGATGAAACAGAATGAAGGGAGCGCCTAGGGTGTAGGGTCACGGTGGACCTGCAGACAGACAGGATAGGAAATGAACGTACGAAAAGGTGACGAAAAATGTCCCTGAACGAATGGTGTTCATAGATGGGAGTTTTTGAAGGCACCCCTTAGAAAGCAAGTGATGACATTCATTAAATGAACATCTGTCAGTGTGACATTTTAACCTTCTGCAACACCATGACATTCTGAACCCCAGAATATGCACTTTTTCCAGAGGCAAGGGAATCTGACTCCCTCTCAAACCCATTTGAGGAGTGTGGGAAATACTTAGCCTGTATAGTTTTAACCTCACATGTTCAATGATTTGTTTTTCCAGATTACATATTGGTTATTTGACTACAAGTATTTGAGTTCATATATATAAATACCTGATGATGTAACGAGGGCCTGTATGAATACAAATTAATCTTGATTTCATTCACCTGTTTGATTCGATTCCCATAGCTGCACGTTCGACGAGTGTAAAACGTATGTGTGAGCTCACAAGTAACAACCCTGCCCCGACCTGAAACATTCAACTGTTGTTAAACTAGGGACATAATTATCTGTGTCTGTTTCGGTTCTGTTTCCAGACCCAGGTCCAGATCCAGAGACAGCGGGGATGAAAACGAGAACATCCAAGAACGTCACTTCCGGCCACACTTCCTGCAGGCGCCCGGCGACCTCATCGTTCAGGAGGGACGCCTGTGTCGGATGGACTGCAAGGTATGTGCACACTGCACGCATATCGCTGCTGACGGGCAGAAACCCAATATATCCATATTTTGAATTAACAAAGTCCCTACTTGATCATACAAAAACAAAAGTAGATCCGCAAGCTCGAAACACGTAGATTAGCTGTTTTGTTTATATATTTATTGAATAGGGCTTAATTGCCTTGGGGGAATTTCATGACATTTGGAAGAAACATCCACTTGGCCTCGAGGATGAACTGATTAGAAGTATGGTAATCAAAGGTCAAAGTCACTGTGGCCTCATAAAACATGTTCATTACGTTTCTTCATTCATTAAGCTTTACAGCAACTGGCTGGTGGAGGCATACAGCTGCAATGTGGTATTTCTGGTTTGCAACATTTTAAAAATGTACAAACATGAAAATCTTTCCAAACTTTGCCCAAAACAGGGATGCCACGATTAATGACAGACTCTGAGACAGAGGTTTCTTTGACTATGCATGCACCTCCTGGTACCACAGCACCTCAAAGGCCCTTAAAACTAGGCTCCAGACTTCCCAAAACAAACTGGTCAGGCTCCTACTTGGCCTCACCCCCCGAACCCACCTCACCCCTGCCCACTTTGAGAGGCTGGAATGGCTTAGGGTCGACGACAGAGTACAGCATCTTGCAATGGGTCTGGTCCACAAGATTCGATACACCACCAAGATACCCATGTACCTGTCTAGATACTTCCTTAATGTTAACGAAGTCCACACCCACAACACCAGACGGAGTGCAACGAACCATGTACAACCCAGATTCGGCACAAACAAGGGACTACATTCTTTTCGCTCCTATGCCACCAAAATGTGGAACGCCCTACCAACAGTCATTAAGACATGCAAATCCCTTGACTCCTTCAAAACCGCTCTCAAAGGGCACCTACGGACGGCTGCAATTCGAAACTGGCTCCCGTAAAATCTGAATCCATTTCGAAGCATATATATTCAAATCTCAGCCCAGAAAGTGGCAGAAAGTAATGAAAGCGAGCGATGAGGGTTCTGAAATAATTGCAACATTGCCTGGAAAGGAAAAGTGCTTTCGCCAAAAAAGAATATGTTAATCATAGTAATAGAACCAGAGCCATTTCAGAGCCACCCTTTAATTGTGTTTGTGTGTGTTGCTGCTCTGTCAGGGAGTGTCTGTGTGTATCGGCGCTGCCAAAGCAATGCAGCCCTTCCCAGGCGTTCCAGTTTCTTTAGAAAAATCCAAACAAGCAAGGACTTTGTGTTTCACGGTGTGTTCGCATTGTGAAAGGCTCTGAGCAGACCGGGTCGACACCATGGTGTCAATTTTCAGGGATTAAGAGGGATCCCGCTTTATGCAATTATCCTCCCTCCCCTCCCTCCTCTGTTCTCTCTCTTCAGTTTCTGACTGCCTCTTTCTCTCCCGTCTGAAAAACTGCAGCAGATTGGTCGTAAAAAATAAATAAAAAACAGGGGGAATTCTTACAGTATTAAAATCCCCATATATCTTTTTTTTTGTTTTTACACTCAGCAATAAATAGAAACAGGCATGGAATGCTTAATGTCAATGGTAGTTACTATTTATAGATGACATTTATCTCCCAATCGTTTCATCGTGGCTTAAAAAAAACTCAAGACAAAAAACTTTCCATGCCAAAAATGTCTCTGCAGAGTGCAGACAGGAAGTGGACGGACGGGGGCCACCCTCCACCGCCGGGACTTATATCATTACACGGAATTCAGAGTAAAATGTTTTATCGATGTGGACCAGCTCATTGCCACATAATGGCCAGTAGCATGTGCCTATGGACCGGCTCATTGCCACATAATGGCCAGTAGCATGTGCCTATGGACCGGCTCATTGCCACATAATAATGGCCAGTAAGTAGCATGTGTCTATACTATGGACCGGCTCATTGCCACATAATGGCCATGCGTTTAGCACTCAGTCCTGCAGGCTCCCAGGTGGACAGGTGTAGGGTTTCTGTGGCATGCTGCTGGTCTTGCAAACACAGGCCTCTTTTTTTGCAGGGGGACAGACTGTTCCCATGAGAAAACACCCAGGCCACCAGACCCGCTCCACAACACACACTCATTAAAACTACTTACTGTAAGCACTATGTCGTTGCAGTCGGACAGAAACCTCCTATCTCCACTTTGTGTTTATTTTATTTTTAATAGTGCCCTACTTGATCAATCATACTTCAGGGTCACACAAAAGCATAAAAAGTAGAAGATCTACAAGCTTGAAACGTGGCTTGTTGATTTCTGCTACTTTTGAATTTGAATTTGAACAGTTTTGGAGATACAGTATGGTCCAATTAAACACCGACCGAGACAACATACTTTGTGGTGGTGGTACAAAGTTATGATGCAACGATATAAGCTTGTATATTTGCCAGAAATTGCCACCGATTTGAACTTGGACTAATTTTGATTGAATGGATATTGGATATCGATGCTGCCTAGGTCCCCGGTTCAGCCCCCTGGTCCACCCCCAGTCTATGTGTCCTGAGCAAGACACTGTTCCCTTAACGGTACCCTGGGCCAAATACCCCAGGCCATGCATTAATAGTGCCCACTGCTCCTGATAGTTAGGATGGGTAGATGCAAGAAGACACATTTCACAATTTGAGAAAAACACTCCAAAAAGAGTGGGGACTATTAAATAATACGTTTTGACAATATAATGACATGCCCAAAGCCAAAATAGGGACGGGCATGTTCAAAGTGCTTTACTGTTTTCAGCCTGCCAACAAACACACACACAGAACAAACACGCTCCTAGGAGTTTCCATAATTAAATAAAAGTGCCAACTCAGTGCCATTGGCGGCATCATCATTAGCGTGAAACAACCAGTTCACACATGCTGTGTGTTTTCACCTGCAGGTGAGCGGCTTGCCCACGCCCGACCTCATCTGGCAGCTCAATGGACAGACCATCCGCCCGGACTCCGCCCACAAGATGCTGGTGCGGGAAAACGGCGTCCACTCGCTGGTCATCGAGCCCGTGTCCAACCGCGACGCCGGCATCTACACCTGCATCGCCAGCAACCGAGCCGGACAGAACTCATTCAACCTGGAGCTCATTGTTGCAGGTAAACATGGAACCTGTATACTGTATAGAAAGATCAAAACATGTCAAGTACCAGCCCTACACCGGAGTAGTCTGGGGTTCGATTCCACCGTGATGCATCCCATTTGGATCGCCCGTGTTCGGGGGAAGGGAAGCTGGCCAGGGAGGGCTTTATCAATGCACATACTGCTGGGGGGATGTTGAACGGGAGGAGTAGGACAGAGGTGCTATGTCTTCCCGGTAAAGGCTCCTCACTGGCAGGTGAGCCAGTAGGGTGCAACAGCACTGACAATCAGAGGGAGTAATTACTGAAAAAAAATACAGACAGGCTTAATGAACGCACCGAATGACTCTATATCTCTCTCCCTCTTCCCGGCAGCTAAAGAGATGCACAAGGCTCCTGCGTTCATCGAGAAGCTGCAGAACACAGGCGTGGCCGAGGGCTATCCCGTTCGCATGGAGTGCCGCGTGACTGGCGTTCCATACCCACAGATCTTCTGGAAGAGGGAGAATGAGTCCTTCACCCACAACACAGACAGGATCAGGTAAAAAGCTGCTTCCTATCACTTCTACAGTGCAGAACTGCTTCTCAAAGTGGGATTAAAAAAGTAGATCAATTGGGTGACCTGTGGCCTAATGTATATCACACTGTGGGTCCTTGAAATGTAAAAGTATGACCCCAGTAGCTTATTATTATTTTCTGTGTGTGTGTGTGTTTTGTATATATTCTGATAGTAATCAATGCTATATATTTTTCTTCAATAAGAATATCACTTAACAACCTCCCTGTTTGTCACGGTGTAACAAATGACACCACACCACATAAACGGAAACATGAAAGCTGAGAACGTTTTATAGCTCAGAGCGTTACTGTGTCCCTAAATATGCATTGATGTCGTTTTCCCAGCATGCACCAGGACAACTGTGGCTACTTGTGCATGATCATCCAGCCGGCCATGAAGGAGGACGCAGGCTGGTACACGGTTTCAGCCAAGAACGACGCCGGCATCGTCTCCAGCACCGCACGCCTCGACGTCCACAGTACGTTAACACCTTATGGACGCTGACACCTCTTATCTCCATATTTTAACTTCAAAAGTAACAGATCCGCAAGCTCGAAATGTGGTGCGAAGCGACACGTTTTGAGCTTGTCGATCTCCTACTTTTGCCGTTTTTGAATTTAAATCCTGAAAAGTAATCATGGGAATGAGGTTTTCACCCGGCAGACGTTATGCTTAACTTATACTTATCATAATAAGCCGTTGTCATGTGACAAAAATAGCCAAGCTCGTAGCACATCGCAATGTGAGCTTGTATATGGGCTATTCTCTGCTCTGTGACACCAGCGTCTACCAGCGACAAATCTGTCTTCACACCATACTATTTTACAGAAAATTACCATTTCAACAGAAATGACAGACGTCATGATTGTCAGAAAGGATATCTGCCGTCTCTCTGAATGAACTTGTCTTTATATAGTATTCTTAATTCATTCCCGTCTGCTGTTTACATCTACAGCCCAATGGCAACAGCCCAACCTCCCCAAACTCAAGAAGGTGCGTCCCTCGGCCAGCCGCTACGCCGCACTGACTGAGCGAGGCCTGGATGTGAAGGCAGCCTTCTTCCCTGATGCCAGCTCCCTGCAGCCCGGAGGCCTGGTGGAGAGCGACGACCTGTAGAAAACTAACCCCCCCCACCCGACCTTCCTTCAGCATCACTGGCCACCTGCCCAATGCCCTCGCCCTAAAACCCCCCCAGGGAATGAAACTTTATGGGGGGCACGACCCCCTCCGCCTGAGGGGCTCTACAACAGATACTACACTACGGGGGTGGGGGCAGAGGGAGCCAGTTGAGGGGAGGTCTCCGTTTTGTACAGTCACACACACACATCCCATAATATTACAGAATCATTTAACCCGGATCGCCGAGCTTCACCTCTCAACTGGATGGGAAGGTCACTGAAGTGCTTTGCTGTCCCACGACACAAAAAAGAGAGGGAAAAAAAGACTTGATTCATAGATGAGCGCTCAAACGTTGTTCATAAACTGCATGGTGGGTCCCCTGGCTTTTCCTGAGGGGGGCCGTCCGTCAAAGTGCCTGACATCTCGGTATGTCCGTAAAAAGGTGAAAACGAGAAGGTCTGAACTAATTATGCATGTTAAAAGTGGTGCCATTCGCAGTACATTGACTATAATACTCAAGTTTTAGCAATACTTACTGCAGTTAAAAAGAACAGGGGTGTGGAGAATAGGGCTGAAAATGAAAAGGACATGGAGCAATGTATCATTTTGTCCTGTGACAAAGGGTGACGAAGGGGAACTTCCACAACACAAAGTGCTTCTATTATACTGGCTACAACGGTGTGCTCTGTCCGGGGCTTGAAACCTTAATTTATGCTTCATCACTCAACGTCAATATCAAGTTCAAAATGAGTTATGCTCAGTCGTACGATGAAGCATACGTTCGTTCTTTATAGATGGCCTTATAGCCAATGTGTGTAGTAGCAGTACAACGGTGTCACATAGCTACACCATAGCATCTGTGTCGTCTGGTTAGAAATATGCACGGTTACCACAGATATTGCACAAGGCCGGGCCTTAAGTAGGTTGTTTTTTTCTTCGTCTTTTTTGTTTTGTTCAATTTGTGACAGAGTTAGAGTTTGGTGGGAAAAAATGAACGTTGAAAGATGAAAGCAGACGGTAGAGACGTCAAATTGTTGTGTGTACAGAAGGTTTGAAAAAAGGAAGGAAGGACTCTAATGCTTCATTTTTTTGCCGAAAATAGCCAGTCTGTGAGCTTGTGGATCGGCCGTTTTCAGAACACGTCACCAGCAGCCGCAGACAACTATAAGTTTAAATGAGTCTTAAAGTTGCAATCCGTAAAACTTTCCTGTCCTACCTGAAGTTTCTACTGCCAATACTGATAGCTGTTTGGGCAGAGGATATATTTGGTTTTGAGCTTCATAGTACCACTTGTCAAGTGTCAACCTGTTCTAAACCTGGGATCTAAATGTCCCAATAGAGCCAGACCAAATATAACCACCACAGTCGTGTTGGGTACGTATATTGTATTAACATGCTTTAACCGTACAGAATGGTCAAAATAAGAAGCTATGGATTGCAGCTTTAACCGTTTGTTGATCAGAGGAGCTTTTTTGAAGGGATTCCAAACATAGTTAAAGTTTGGTGACATTGTTGGTGAAGTTGAGGTGATGACGTTGAAAGGTTTTGGTAAAAAGACATCTTATTGCTGAAGATTTATTTTCTTTGACGGTTTATTTTGAGCAGTGTAAATTAAAATGATGTCACTCAAGCGAGTCAGTGCAGCGGTCCCACCACCAGGAACATGCCGCAGATTAGCCATTTTATTTTTGTATTAAAGAAAATCTGAAAAAAATAAGGAAAAAAAGTTTAGAATGTATTATTGACTTACCCAGCAAACTTGACGTAACTTATATCTGCAGTCTTTCCTCAAATGTTCAACGATACAACATAATCCTTCCTGTATAATGAAATGTTTAAGATATATTTATACATATACTGCCTTAAATCACCTTTTAGGCAAAAAAAAGAAAGAAATGCAAACAATTTCTGTGCATGTTAATCTTTTGGGCACGTGTACGGATGCCAAATGAATCTATACAAAAGGAATATACTTTTGTAGTCTTATGGGCTAGCAAACACCCTGACATGGTTAGAAGTACAAAATAAATACTTCTGTACTGCTATACTATCTGTGTCACCACTATTCCTCCTCCACTGTCAGACCCGGAGTGTTGATGTAACTCTTGAGTTAAATGGATACTGAGGATTTGACTCTGTGTGTAACCAAATGGACATCTTTCATCCATGTCTGAAGAGCATGCTTCAATGAGACAGCTAACTGTTGGTCACGTCAACATAACACAACATGTGACAATGTATTGATTTCTATGCCGATCTGTGCCTGTATATGGATTGTTCTCCTGATGTTATTTGTTTATGAAAGACAATAAAACAAAAATCGAACTTTCTGGAGACAAGATATTTTTTTGTTGCAACGTGTCATCACACAGCAGAGAGAACATTGATCGTTCTTTATTGGGAACACTTAAATCAGATTCAAATGAAGGACATTTGACTCTTTCAGTCCCCCAACCCTGATTTCTCTGGTTGGTTTGTGAATTTTAGCTGAGGGATATTCAGAAGGCCTTTTGCAATGTTTAACATGTTAGGATAGGCAAATGTAAAATTTTTGCCCCCATAAATGACATGCCCAGAATAAGGAACGTGATTAAATCTTAAAGGTGCAGTGCAACGGAAATGGTGGACTTTTATTTTGAAGTTTCAAACGGTTTCAAGTTGAAACACCGGTCTGAAGTTTCTGAACCAATCAGAGCGTCGCATCCCTTCAGGCGATGGGACGGTAGCTATGCTATACGCAGCAGCGCATGCTGTGTGTTTGTTTACAAATCAGATAGACGGCCAGCTGTACCAGTTTACTGTTATGTGGCTTATTTCTACCCTATAATGTTTTCAGATACATATTTTAGCGTGATGATTAAGTTGAAACCGAGTAATACACTGTCTGGATGTTATCTTGAATGGGAATAAAAACGGAGGATTTCTGTAATCAATAGCAGCTGTGCTGGAGCTTCATTTTTATTGGCTTTTATCGATGTGGGCCTCGACACGTCATCACGCAACACATTTTCGTTTTCAGGAAGTAATACAAAATATATTTTTATGGACTTTTGATATAAAACACATAGAAATGAGAATTTGCCCATTTTTTTGGCATCAATTGTTAGGTATGCCCATATGATGACCACGGATATGGTCTAAAAGTGTGAAAAACGTATTTTTTATTTCACTACACCTTTAAGGTGGCTGCACACTGGTACGTTTTCGCTGCGTTTTGCGGATCCAAAAGTAGTAGGCTATCACTAGCTGTCAGCGTGTCACCAACACCCGACTAGACAGCTGCTGAAAACAGATTAAATCGACCCCGGTCCGAAAAAACGTTATACGGCAAAGGTTTTGGCAGCAGTGTGCAAACGTGATTGACATAAAGTGAGGTCGATTTTCTTTTGCACCGATATTCAGCCGAAAAAACGCCCCAGTGTGCAAACACCTTTATAGGACGGTCGCCTCCAACCCACCACGGGACCGAAAGCAGACACTCCTAACATTCTCAGAGCTAAAAATACCCCCCCTCCACCCACCTTTAATTCCCTCCAGCTGCAGTCTAAAGTCTCCCTCTCTCCGGGCCCCTCCAGAGGTGGGCTCAGAGGGGCCTGGCGCAGAGAGGTGGCTTGGGCCATACTGTGCTGGGGTCACTCTGGTGTTAGGTTGGAAGGATGTCTACAAGATCAGAACGTGTCGCTTTGCGCCATGTTTCGACTTTCGAATTGTACATCTGCCACCTTTGATGTTTTTGTGTGATGCTGTAGTATGATCAAGTAGGGTGTTAATTTATGACAACAACACAAAGATATTTGTTATTTCCTTTGTTCCTTGTTGGAAAACAATCTCTCCTTCCATTTCCACGCCATGTTGTCATGCAGTGTCGTTTGGCCACAGTGACTCGGCAGCACTCTGGGAAAACGTGGGCGCCTCGCTCAACCCCGAAGCTCATTTAAAAAAAGAAAAATCTGGCTGAACCGGGAAAACAAATCTACCGAATTTGATTGATTTCCACCAGCACTGATCACGTTGGGAGTCGCGACGTGAGAGAATTTGAAGTAGGACAATACAGGGTGGCCTAGCAACAGACAGTCGTGTGCTCGGAACACAAAGACATACAGTGTGGTACCACTTAGTTGTGAGAGACTAGAGCTTATTTACAGCAGGAAGAAATAAAGCACTTGAACTGTACTTGAATCTACTCGTGTCCCAGAGGCCAAACACATTCAGACGCCTCCTCGTGCCGCAGCAGCGCCACAATGATCCACGAGCAACTGGGAGGACCCAACGTCGATCTGGACACCCGCTGTGTTGTTGTCTTCTGGCCTTGAGCGACTGTCTTCCACTGACTACACAGACACACAGAGAACCACAACGACCTTCTGTTTCCATAATGGAGGAAGCATTCAGCTGGCCAGCAGGGCCCTGGACGTCTACATGGCCAGATGCAGACCTCCATCCACCACCAACACCTGTCCTGTGATGTAGGGAGACTCCAGGAGGAAGACGGCGGCCTGGGCCACCTCCTCCGGCTCGCCGAACCTCCCCAGGGGGATCGCACGCGCCCTCTGCTCCTCGTCTACATCCGCTGTCATGTCTGTGTGGATGTACCCTGCAGTTTGGAGACAGTGGACAATCATTTACCATATTAACTTGTTAAATATGGTAAACGCACGCACGCATGCGTGCGCGCGTTTACCCTTGAGAGGTAACATCTCGTTTTCGAGGGGGTCCTTGTTGCTGACTGTTGCTTTGTTGCAATTTGTGCAAAATAAATAAAATAAATAAAAATAACTGTACAGTCAAGACTGCAGGAAATGTCATAGAGCTGCAAATATTGTAAAATTGGCACTAGATATTCAGATTTTAACACACTACACAGCTTCTTTTTTTATCTCCTGGGCTCAAATGAACAAATACTGATGGTTAGAATTTTCTTTTTATTTGTTTAAATAAAATGAAAGATTTCACCCCGACGGGCGAACTGCTCACTTGTAGGGCTGAGATTCTGCCCAGCACCACAATGATACATTTGTGGGCAGCCGTAGCTGACTGGGTTAGAAGGGACATAGCAAAAAAAAAGCAAAGAAGATGTGTGTGAAATGGAGAGAAAAGGAGATTCCAGGAAGGTAGGAAGTCCTACCTGGCGCCAGCAGGTTGACCCGGATGTTGCGTGAGGCCACCTCTTTAGCCAGGGAGCGAGTGAAGCCCTCCAGACCTGCTTTACTGGCACTGTACACACATTGGCCTGCACTGCCCTTCATCCCCACCACTGAACCTGCAGCACACACACACCATGACCCAATTTAACTAATTAGTTTGTTGATTACTTTTGATGCAGTCATTTTTGTTAGGTGAAACCTGACTAATGAAAGCTCATGAAATGTAGACGACAAGAACGCCACCTAGTCATACTGACGGCCTAGCCTAGGCTGCCATACACGCTGCCTAAGCCAATGGGAGTGTAGTATGATTACCTGCCTCCTAAGCTATGCCACACGCACTGCGAAAGGGCTGATTTCCGTAACGCAGCAAGCAAGCTGTATGACTGCAGCCTTGAAGCTGCTAATGTTATGAGCTGGACAGCAAGAAAGCCACAACAAAACACAGTCAATGAACCACGCCCAAAACGTTGGAAACGAACGCAAACAACGGCCACAAAGTTGCGCCAGAGAAACATACAAGTTACTAAAATCATAATAATACTATATGAAAACAAAGACAAAAATGGGGACAACGGAGACAGAACTCTGCCAACGTCGCCTGCAGGCTGCACCGCAACGGTGCAACCTGTTTCATTATTACTACATAATCATTCCTTGTTTAGTTATTAAAAAGGTCTTAAAAGTCCTTAAATTGTCACTTCACTGTCTCAAGATGAATGGATCTAACATTAGATCCATTGGAACACAGGTTCTTTAAATTGTCCTTAAAAGTAACAGTTTTGGACAAACAAGGTTTCTACCAACAGTGACAAGTCATTAATAGAGACAGAAATGTTGACACACACTGCCCTCTAGTGACTGTATTTGGGAACTTGCTGTTTCTACTGCAGTACATTGTGATGAGGACGGTGTTGTCACCTATATTGACGATGGCAGGGTGCTGGCTGTGCAGCATGGAACGCAGCGCTGCCTTGCACGTCAACATGGTCCCCAGCAGGTTGGTGTGAAGCACAGACACCATGTCCTCTGGTGAGGTCCTCAGTAGAAGACCATCTCTGAACACACAGATACACACACACACGTCACAACCAAGATTCACAGATATTCCTGTGCAACGAGCACACCTAATCAAAACATAAAAAACAGCTGTGCAACTGTGCAGTCCCCGCAGACAGTAGCTACTAGCTAAGTTATGTGTTTACACGGGCAGGGGTGGACTGGCCACAGGACGTACAGGGCATATTCCCAGTGGGCCACAACCGTAGTTATGATATGTTTTTATTTATTTTTTGACAGGCAGGCAGGCCAATAAGCAGCATGCCACCGGGAAAGGTCCCGGTGGTCCCGCGGACCAGTTCGGGCTTGCTGCCATTCTGCCGGTGCCATCATGATAATGTCACTGTACCTGTATCAGTGAGTGACAAATAAACCCTCTTCTATCTTGAATCCTTTTGCCAGCCTCATTCTTGTGAGAGCAACAACGGGTTGTGTAGTTGTCTGTTGGTTTGTATCATTTATGTTGTTCTGTAAAAGTGGTGGTATTAGGGCTTGTTTGTTTGTGTGTGCCTTGACGGAGCGGGCGGTAGAGGTTCTGCTACTGTATCTGCACGCTGGTTGTGGTGGGCCGGTCTGGACCAAATTAGCGCGAAAATGACCAGGCCGAATTTTTGTCCCAGTCCAGCCCTGTACACGGGACATCTTCTGCGCTGCCTACGGAATTCGCCTATCGGCGGTGGTGGTAACGCACACCCTCTTGTGTAATATTGCTTAATTATTCGTCATTCGTTTGTTGACTAGGGTTCATGCCATTTACTCTGATCTTGCACTCAGTAAATCGCTCTAGATGAGAATTTAATAAATGTAATTGATTTCCCCCTCTGTAGTCTTTCCACGTCACATCAGCACACATCTACACCCAGTGCATCTGTCGCCAACACACACCTGTTGATGCCAGCTGCGTTGACGAGGTACGTGATGTTCCCACATGTCTTGTTTATGGACTCAAACGTCTTCTGCACCTCCTGCTCCTTGGAGACATCGCAGGTGAACGACATATGGTTGGCTACGGAGTAGAGCAGTCCATTAGTACAGTGGTTCTGTTCTCAAACTAAACTAAAATATATTTATAATCATAATAATATTGAAGGTCGTAAATCTGACTTCATTTTTTTTAAACTGAAGTTCAATTGAAATATCTTCGCTCAGTACACAGCCCTTCTTTTGATTGACTACTTTAACACGATTGTTAACACTACAGGCAGTATCAAAGGTTATGCTAAAAGGTTAGCACAAAAAAGGGAAGCCCCCCTTTTTTGTGTTAACCAAAAAATTGTAGTCGATTCATCAGTAATACATATAATATACATATGCTTCAATACAAATACATTACAAAACATATTGGAATAAAGCTCAGTAGAATCATAAGGCATATTTACAGGGGAAAGTAGGGGTGTGGGTGGGGGGGGGGCAGAGGATTCTACTATCAAGGTGTTCAATGCCACAGCATGGAGTTGTACTGTAACTGTACCTCCATGTAGAGACGCTACAGCATGTTGTACTGTAACTGTAAATGGTAAATGGTGCAATCTAAGTACCTTTATCCAAGGCACTTAGATTGTGAATTACATTCACACGCACATTCATACACCGATGGCGGCAGAAACCATGCAAGGCACCAACCAGCACATCAGGAGCAATTAGGGGTTCAGAGTCTTGCTCAAGGACACTTCGACACTAACACTGGGGGAGCCCGGGTTTGAACTGGCAACCTTGCGGTCACCATCCAGCCACTCTCACCACCGCCCAACTGTACCTCCACGCAGAGACGCTACAGTGTCCAGGGCAGTGTCCTGGTTCCTGGACACCACAGCCACCCGACAGCCCTTCTGTGCCAGTAAGACTGAGATGGCTTTACCAATGCCCCTGGAACCTCCACACACCACCGCCAATCTGGACATGTCCGCTGCAACACACACACGCACAAAACACCATGGAACATGACACACACACACACATGACCAGACTTGTATGCAGGGTCATAAGATTTAAGACCTGAGCCAGATTCTACAAAATCCATTCTAAATCAGTAGTTCTCACACTTTCAAGATAAAAAAAGAAAAAACAAACAAACAAAAAAAAGTTAAAAAATAGCACATGTAGAAGCTTGCTTCACGGCACAAAGTGGCACGCTGTGAGCTTGGAGATCTGCTATGTCCGAATATCCAATGCAAAAAGTTCAAAACCTAATGACACGCATGCTTTGCCGGTTTTAATGGGTGAAAATGCAGGTGCATATCCTGCTGTATTGTAATGACCAGTTTTCATGTAAACTTTAAACTATAATCTGTAACGTTTAAATCCTAGCCTACCCAGGATTTGAATGATAGACCATATTCCTACCGCTCATTCCTCAACCAGTATTTTCTGCACAGTGAAAATAGAGTGAACTGCCGCTAGATTCAAGTTTATATTATGTATATTATATTATAAATGGAGACTGATTGAAAACCACAAAAGTAGCTTTCCTACCACAGGAACCACGGAACAAATACTCCACTGTTGCCCCAGTGATAGGAATACGAGCACATTCAATGCCAAGGGTCAAATTTAATCTGCAGCATTCATACCTCGTTGTCACCGTCTCCACACCTGAGCGCAAAACTTTCTTAAGCTGCGCACTTCTTAAGCTGCGCGCAGCTTAAAGCTTGAGTTTTTAGACAGCTGGTGGATGGAAAAGAAGCTCCACCTCCGCCGAAGACTTGAGCGGAGGAGAGCGTTTCCGGGAATCTGGCCGTCGCGCAAGTCTTCGGCGGAGGTGGAGCTTAATTTCCATCCACCAGCTGTCTAAAAACTCAAGCTTTAAGCTACGCGCAGCCGAGAACGTGCGCAGCTCTTTTGACCGTCTGGCAGCACCTAGTTCGACAGTGTCGCATGCCTAAATTACCCGATCTACCAGCTCACAGCGCGTCGCATCTCAACGCCTTCTGAGCTTGTAGATCGTGTATTTTTCGCCAAGCAACAGCTTGCCACCAATGATACCAAGCCAGAGCATGCATAAATAAAGTGTGCACTTACTGTAATCAATGGAAATAGTGAGGTTTGGATGTTGTGTTCTCTTGCGTTCTGTTTGTTACATGTAATCTTTGGTCAAGTACAAACTCCAAACACCGACATGTTTATTATGCAGTAGAGGAGGCTGCACTCTCAGGACGGCAGGACCGCATTTAGTTTCTGGCGTCAGCGCCACCTACCGACGTGGATGACTGCAAACGTGCAACCAAGCAAGGGAGTATAGTACTATAATAGTTGAAGGTTTATTGCACCCATAATACTACTTTCTGTCTAAGTACTTGGACATCACAGTACTTCTTTTTTTATTGTTGTTGTAATTTGGTAATTTTGTAATTCTTATGTTTAATGTAATGTAAACCACTTTCAATTGCCAATTGTGATACAATTGCCATGCCTTACTTATAGTTTCACTCTGCAGGCTGGAACTTGCGGTTATCTCCTTCTGTTTGCCCGTGTGCTTCCTGTTGATGTGCCTTTTAAAGGTTTTCTTGTTCTTGGGTCCATGGCATAAGGGACATTTTTTATGTAGTGCCGGCTTCACACAGAGTCTCTGCATGTGTCCACTAGTGAGGCCTGTTGTAGCTGCAGTAATGGGAGATGCTGGAGCTGGGATGGTGGGGATAATGGCAGGATGCTTCTTCTTGCACAAAGACAGGTGCTTCACAAAGTCCAGTCTACGTGACAGTGTTGACAAGCAGTAGACGCAGTGGTGATGCCACTGTGCTCGGCAACCTAAACCACATCTGTGAATGGTGTAACCTAGAACACAAGAACATAAGACATATTTAATATATATTATATCATTCTATCATATCATATTATTTGAAAGTGTAAACTATGAACAACCTAAATCTGTATCAAGTCAGAAAAAAATAAGAAAGGTGTGCAAGCCTATATTGTTCTATAGAACAAACATGATGCTGGAATGCAGGACAGTGGAACAGTGCTATCTGATATGGATTATGGATGAGATCTTTATTGATCACTGAGGGATAAATGCGTTCTTCGTATTGGCATATCCTATCCACTGTCCTGCATCGGGAATGGGCACAGATTTAAACAGATTTCATCTTCTTCAGATTAGGGCTTTAGGCTATTTTTGTGGCATTCACCACTTGTAAAAACACTGACAGAAGCGGCAAACACGCTGTCATGATTATGTTTAGCTTTGAATGCTTTAACTTAAAAATGGCTGGAAATCACTTTGGATATGCCTCAAGCCCAGTTAAGCATCCTTAGTTAAAAGACGATCAACAGATGGTTGAATATGCTTATTTTTTTCCTTTGTAAATTATTTAGCATAAAGAATAATGCATTTTGACTAGTGACGTTATGCTGGTTTCCAGAGACGCATAGGCTCATGTCTCAGTGCAGGCATGAGTTTTGTGTGTACCAACGAGCAAATTCAGCTAAGAATGATGAATCAGAATATGTTAGTAATCACGTCATTGTAACCCCATTTGCACTTCCAAAGTGCAATGTTTGCTAAATGCACCTTCGTGGAAAACGGCACGGTTGAAATGGGTCTGTAAATGGATTCTGACTCTGGCCAACTTTGTTGGGTGGAACAGTGTTGTGCTACAGAATGGGCAGTGGTAGTCCTTGCAGCATGTCGTGCATCTCTTCAATTCAGGTAACGAACTCCCTTTTTGGATTGTTATATGCATCTGGAACAAGAGAGAGGCTAATTGGTGAAATGATCATAATATTATCAAAGACGGCACCAAAATACATCTTCTGTCCTAGTTTGAGATCCATCTGTGTCCATAACATTTCTTCATATATACTATACAGTACATGATAGAATATCAATAATCAATAATCCAAATGTGTCCTTTCTATGTGCATTAAAAATAGTTATGTGTGGATTCTTTGTGAAGAAAACTGCTCTGCAGAGCAAACTGTCTTTTATATTGATCAATAAAATATTGTTTAAAAAAGATCAAACATTTCAAACAACAACTTCACACAGACCCATTGCATATGTCCAGTTGAGGTGGTTGGCTTAGTGAGAGTTGTTGGAGATGGGATGGTCGGAGTGGTTGGTCCTGGAGTCGGTGGAGTTGGTGGAGCTGGAATATTCAGAGATTCTGGAGCTGTAATGGTGGTGGTGGTCGTTGTTGAAGTTGGGATGGTAGGAGTTGGTGCTGAGATGGTGGATGTTGGTTCTGGGATAGTATTGGGAGTTAGGAGGGTGGGTGTTGTTGCTGCCAGGGTGGTTATGGCAGGAACCTTGTTCTTCTTTCTCTTGCACACAGACAGGTGTTTAATGAAGTCCAGTCTACGTAACACCATTGACTGGCAGTGGACGCAGTGGTGATGCCATTGTAGTCGGCAGCCTAAACCGCATCTGTGCATGGTATAACCTAAAACATAAGGAAAAACAATTGTATTACTAATTTATGATCATATTACAATTTTAAAGTGTAAATTATGAATACCCTAAATCTGAATGAAGTACCTGGACACCTCAAACAAATCAGTGGAAAGGGAAGCATTTTCTCGTCCCTGGGGAAGAGGAGATTACTTTTACTATGTCTCACCCAGCAGATGGCTGCACAGGTGGTTAAGCTGAGAAATGGGGGGGGGGGCTTCATCAGGTGATAGTAATCAGTATATGATTACCTCCCTTATATAATAGTCGTCACGTCACGTGACTGATGTTAACAGGGCAGGTAACTTTCAAACCCCACAGAGTGATATAAAATAAATTGAATAATTACCACAACAATCAAGTTCACAACATTACAACAAAGTTTAAAACTTATGCTTTTAATGCACATACATGACCATTTGCATTGTTTTTGCAAAGTTTACCTTCATCGACAACTGCACGGTTGAAATGGGTCTCTAAATGCCTTCTGACCTTGCCCAACTTTGTTGGGTGGAACAGTACAGAGCTACAGAATGGGCAGTGATAGTCCTTGCAGCATGTGGTGCATCTCTTCAATTCAGGCAACGATCCCCCTTTTTGGATTGTTATATGCATCTGGAACAAGAGAGAGGCGAATTGGTCAAACTGATTGATTGATTGATCAATTTATTGATTTAATACTTTATTTCTTAACAGTTAGCAAGGACGTTCAGGCGCAGGGAAGTAAAGTACAATAGCCTACAAGGTCTGCTAAAAGGATCAAACCAGAAAAGTTTTTCGGCTTGTTTCCATTGGTGTCCTCACTACTCAATTCATCAAAAACTGAACATTTTAAGATCATATCACACAGACACAGTCACTCACACAGATATAAAGGCCTAGGGCTAGGCAATATATCAATGTTTAATTATATCCATGAGACGTATTTTCTGGGACTTTTTATATCATAATAGCCTACATTGATATGGCATAGGCTACGTGTTATATTTTTCAAGCCTTCTTTTACAGCCTACTTAAAAATAAAAACATATATATTTTGGAGGAAAAAAATATATAGGCTAATCACAATACCATATTAATAATATTGTATTGTGATGATATATACATTTTCATTAGGCTATATATTTTTTTGTTACAGTAATTTACAGTATATTTATAGAGGCATTTTTTGGTAAAAGACATGGTGATATTGGACTTTTGCCCAGCCCTAGTCTAGTAAGTCTAGTAGGCCTAGTAGCCTACTGCACGAAATGACATGTTGAATCCTCTGACTGCGCTTATCTGTGTGTCCATGTCTTAATTGTCATGAAACCACTTCATACGTGCACAATACTAATGCGCGATTGCGCGTGCATGAACGTCTAGCGGCCCAGCCAGAAACTGTAGGCTACTGTCCGTTTGAGGCTCAAAGTGCAGTTCTCTCTGCAGTACTGGGTCCCGGTTTGGGGGTTTGAAAATAACGGCAACCCCAATAGTAGTTAACTTATAGCTACCTGAAATTTTAACAAATCTAACTTTATTCATATTCAGTGGGCTACTCACAGTCACAACATTATGTTTGTGTTCTATTTCTTCTTCTTCTTGTTCTTCTTTTACGGAGATACTCTCGTTGTCGTCCATCTTGTGTCCTAGAAATGCGGTCCTTGTTCATCCTCAAACTCGGCAGGTGGCGCTGTCGCTGTAAAACTAGGGTCCTGTCCTGAAACTGCTACGGAAGCAAAACTCTCCTCTGTACAGTGTTTTTTTTTACAGTGAATATACGCATTCTGGCGACCTCTAGATTACTCTGGTGTTGTTGTACTACTCCATGTTGACCACAAGGTGGTGGTACATGCACACAGCACAAGAAGATAATACTCAACTCAACTGGGCTCTTTTAAAGAGTGATTCTTAACCTTTTTCCTATGCCCAGCTTTGAGTGTTTGTGTAAACACAAACATTGAAGACAAAAGTGTGTAAACACAAACATTGAAGACAAAAGTGAGGACGCAAATTGTGATTGGCCAGAATGAGATGATGTATGAATCGATGATAAGATCGAGCGCCCCTCACTTCACACGGTGTGATTGTTTTTATTTCAAGGACTCCCAGTTTGATATGCACTTGGCCATGGACCCCCATTTGATCCTTTACCTCAACTACTGTAAAACCTTGAGTTACAGACCTGTTAGCTGCGGTGACAGTGCGGACCAGATCAGACAAGGGTCTATTTTGGTTCCAAACTATCAATTATTTAACCGAGGGCCCATTTTGTAACCTCGGAACCTCCTGGGGGCCTGGAACCTCCTGGGGGGTGGGGGCCCCTTAGAACCGTACATTGAGAACCAGTAAACTGCAGTGGACAAATGTCCAGAGATTGATTGATTGATTGCAATTTTTATTTCACAGACAGTATATGTAGAATGGGTAGCCTACATTTCAAACAAAAGCACAAGTCAATACAAAAACTATTACATTGTGGACGACACCATGAAAAGCACACACATTTTCAATTCATCAGAACATTTAAAGATGTACAAATAGGCCTATATACTTGTAGGCCTGCCCTATATGAAAAAAAAGAAAAGGAAATCATCATAAAAAGAAAGTAAAAAAAGTTGAAAAAACATGTAGGCCTAGGCTACAGTATGGGGGAAAAGGGGTGTGGGGGTGGGGACTCAGACTTTATTTACGGGGCCAGTTTCAAATTGCATTCAAAGTTGCACCGAAATTAGTGACTTGTCAAATTACTGTATGCATGTGTCCGGCTGGCTGCAGCCACTGCACAAGTGAATATGACTGCATGATGGAGGCAGTTTAATTTGAAAGGATGTTTGGTCTCCACTCTCGAGTGTTGTCAGTTTATGCTAGAATTATTCATAAACACATGCATATAGGATTATAAAAGCCATCTCTTATAGTTTCCCTGTTTAAAGCGGCATTATTGAACATATGAATACAATTTTAACCAGCCTGTCTAGAGTAGGCAGCCTGTGTTAATACAATAGGCCAATATCTATCAGTATGGTAGAGTATATTATTATACAATATAGGCTACTGTAACTAGCACATCTGTATAATTACAGCATGGTCAAGGTTAAGCAGCTATAATGCATACAGTGTCTTGTTATCAGGCGTGAGTATTCTGGCTGATGAACCTCTGCCCCGCATTTTCCAGAACGGCCTGTTATAGCGCCACCATGAGGCAGCTTTTCACATTTTTTACCTAAAACTGCACCGATCTGCGTGAAACGTTGCATGCACACTCCCTAGAGGCCAAGGACAAACCTTTGACCTGCATTTTCCCGCATCTGCCTTTTATAGCGCCACCAGGAGGCCGACTTTTGTAAAACACATTTTTTGTCGTTACACAGTATCTCTATGGTCATGTGCTCAAGTCGGATCTGTCCGATATTTCATATTTCATCCTAATTGGCTATAATCAAATCAGGGAACACAGCATGCAATTTACGTGAAATCTTTCACACATTTTCTTACTAGGCTGAGGAATATATCCCACCCTTTTCACATTGGCCTGTTATAGCGCCACCAACAGGTTGATTTTTGCAAAACACATTTTTGGAACCAAATGCCTCAAATCATCCAATTGCCATCAAAGGCAAACATGTTTATATTACTCCTAAACATTTTGCCAAACATCTCACACAGTCCTATCCTCCTGGTGGAGACCTGTGCCCAGAAGGGCACTTTTTCTAGTTTTTGTCTGTTTTTTTCTTCTCCTTCCGCCAAAAAAAGCAGTTCTGGCTGAACCATGAAGTCGGTTTTTCGTGAAACTATATCGAAATGAAAACAGCAACATTGATTATGTATCGTATCATTTTGCAATGCAAATAATCAAATCGGGGAGGCACTGGGGGGACACTGGGGGGGGCACTGGGGGACTTCAGTGCAATGTACAGTGCAAGGAATGAGTGCATTCGCCATGTATTTGAAGGAAGCCTGATCTAATCACTCTTAGATTTTCTCCAGTTTATCCCTGAGTTTAAGTTTACCCTATTGTTTTAGGATTTGTTTATTTAGCCTTATTGGGCTTTGTTTAGGGTTAATTCACCCCATGGCTCCTCAATTAGCCAGTGGCAGGTTTTATGACTAGCTCGTGGCTTCCTGGTAGGTTTAGGTTTAGCGTTGGAATTTAGGTTTACGTATTTGGTCTATTCATTAAAACTAGATATTTTTTTGTTATTTGAGTTTTTACTGTTTCCATTTAAAAAAGAAAAACCCCAGGCTCTTCTAATTAACATTTATATTTCAAGGTGTCCCTGTCATGTGTTTCTCTTTTGTTTCCTGGGCCCGGTGTCTAATGGCCCATTTGGTGTCAGTGACACCTCTTGCGTAAAATTAATATCCCTTCTCCGCCTCCAACTGTGCAGCTCCTTATCCGCCACATAGTTTGCTTAATTTCCTTTATTTTTCTACGGATTGCATTCCCACCTGCACCGAATCGAAATCAAGTGCGATTGGAAGCGAAGTGAAACCCCCGTTTTTTGGCGGAGTAGAATGCGGTTCTTTGATGCGCATTAGGATTCGAATGAGCCTTCACACCTGCCAAACAAAGCGCATCTTCTGACAATACGCAGCAGGATTCGTTTAGTAAAGCTTTCTGGTGTGAATGTCACCTTATACCACCAATAGGAGCACGCTGTAATTGCTTAAGCCCCGCCCCTCTGTCTTCCTATTGGCTGGCCTTTACACAGCTATAACTTTTGTTTGCAGCATGCTACAGTCTTGAAATTTGCTCGACCACCAATAGGAGCACGCTGTAATTGCTTAAGCCCCGCCCCTCTGTCTTCCTATTGGCTTCCATATTTACTTACACATGATCACAGGGGTGACGTGACATTGTAATTGGCTGGCAATATTAGTGGGAGGGGCCTATGTAAGCGACTGCCATACAGATGTACTAGTTATTGTATTAACCAAAGAACGGCTAAAATAAAAATGTATCGCTTAAAATAACTCACAGATTGCAGCATTAAGACTCGATGCAGTCTGTGATCATTGCTCTATTCTACATACAGGTTTCCTTAAGAGTTCAATGACAGCCAGGATGGATTTCCTGCTGTTTTCAACCTTTCAGGGGAAAATAAGGACACATTCACAACAACACAAAATCCCCCAAATCCCAAAATGAGTCCAACCATAAACAGAGTACCATCCACTAATAAAACCTCTGAGCTGGTCTGCTGTCAAATTGCTCTTAACTCAATAACAAGCTAGAGTTCATGCAGCCTCAGGCCTGTCTATAATTGTGCTGCATACATAAAAACGTAACAACGTTCCATGCAAATCTAACTAGGTTTCTAAATAGTGACACGGAGGTTTTGGCAGGTCTCAGTTAACACTAATACAATGATTTATTCACAAGAGATCCTGATGGCTGTTATTCCATTAGCTGGGAATGTTCTCATCACTGAGAGGCTCAGTGGTGAAAAAGTACTCACATCTTTTACTTATAGTAAAAGTATCAACACTGCAATGTAGAAATATTCCAGAATACTCCAAAAAGTAGAAAGTACTCATTATGCAGAATGTCCCCATTTTACAAGTTTTCAAATGTATAAAATATTTCTTTTAATGTTTTGAAAATAGCAGATCTACAAGCTCAATGCGTCACATTGTGCCATTTTAAAATGCCCAAAATGTATATAGGGCTGAAGATGTTAATGTATATGTTTTATAATAATAATCAAAATCTACAAAGAAATTAGTAACTAAAGTCTTCAAATAATTGTAGTGGAGTAAAAGTATATATATATATATATATATATATATATTAGTGATGCACCGAATATTCGGCCGCAGAAAATATTCGGCAGAAAATGGCTAAAAATGCATTTTCGGCCTATTCGGTTTCGGCCCAAAAAGGCTGACAATATATCACCGAATAGTGTATGCAATTATGAGCTGAATAAATGTTTTATGGACCCATAATAGTGGTTATTTAAGTTACGTTTTGCCATAACCATTTATTTTGCCATAAATCAGGTAGCTTTAAGATACGGCCATGACAGCAATGGTAGGAAAAAAGATATATAATATTAATCATATTCGGCCAACTGTTTCCTATAGTCGGTTTCGGCCAAGAATTTCCCTTTCGGTGCATCTCTAATATATATATATATATATATATATATATATACACACACATATATATATATATATATATATATATATATATACATACACACACACACACACACACACACACACATCTCCCCGGTTGGATATAGCCCGTGGAAGGAACACGTTATTCCAACCAGTTCCTTTCCTCTCCATCAGACACCCCTGCTGGTCATGGGGAGGCAGTATAGACACCAGGATTACTGCATGTTTTCTGTGAGGGTAACTACCCTACCTAGGCCTAGGGGACATGGGGAGAACACACAAACTCCACACAGAAAGGCCCTTTTGCCAACCCCACCTAGGGTACTGGCACTGATGACATGGAGGAGAACACGCCCCAGATTGAATCTGTTATATGCACAGTATGTCATGTGTAGCGCACACACACACGGTTCATCCAATGGAGGAATGTAGGTCAGGCGAGGATGTGAAGGCTATCAGACACAGAGAATAGCAGATCTACAAGCTCGCAGCACAGCAAGTTGTGAGTTTGTAGATCGACTATTTCTGTTGCGCGACAATGTCATACGGAAGTATAAATCTGGCTTTACACACTGAAAACAGTGGTGAAAACAGGGGAACAAATTGGTATGTATTAACCACCACAACAAAACTAAAAAAAGTTATGGAAACCATTAGCTTTTATTGTTATTAGTCATTTTTACAAAATGTGCTATTCCCTCAAATACTTCAGAACATTTAGCACACAGACTGTGCCATAAGTGGATTTCAATTTCACCATTATTTTTTTCTCAGACATACAATAGACTAACAATACAAAAACAGGAAAGAAAATCAAGTAAGTCACCTTGGCATGAGTTTAAAATCTGTTTCAGTTGAACAAAGCAGACTTTAGTGCGACCTTGTGCTCCCAAGGCATGGCAATACAGTATAAACATTGGTGTCCACAAGAACACAAACTTCACTTTGTCAATCTGAAATAACCATTTCCTGGATCACTGAACCACCATGGCTTTGCCAATCAAAATACTACTGCGAGGGTGCAATATGTTGTTACGGTTGAATGCATGGCATCTCCATATAAATGTAAATCTGTAATGTATGTATATGAACAAAAAAGGTTTGCCAGTGATTTAAATACACTATAAAAGCCAGTTGAGCATACACCCTGAGGTGTATGAGGTGAATGCCAAGAAAAGTATGGAACATTAGTCGACTCTACAAGTACGGTTGAGATTAAAACACACAGTCTCACACACAGTCTCTCTCTCTCACACACAGTCTCTCTCACTCACACACAGTCTCTCTCTCACACAGTCTCTCTCACACACAGTCTCTCACTCACACACACAGTCTCTCTCACGCACACAGTCTCTCTCACACAGTCTCTCTCACGCACACAGTCTCTCTCTCTCACACACACACACACACACACACAGTCACACACACACACACAGTCACACACACAGTCACACACACACAGTCACACACACACAGTCACACACACGTCAGTTAACAAAACGCTCATAAAATCTGGGTCCAATTCAGTCAGTGAATTCATCTTCCGGTGGAACTTGGAAGTGACTCCATTTTACACGTATTCAGAGATCCTCCTAAAAAACACACACCTTGTGGTTCCTTCCTAGACATCATCAGTAGCTAAGCGGATCTGTATACCTAAGAACTAGGAACAGACCCTTTTACAAGTACCTGCCACAGGCAGCAGGGGTACGTCGTCTAGTACAGCACCATCTTTGAGTCCCTCAAAGGTTTCTATCACAATTCCTTAAAGGACCACTTCAAACCACTTTCACCCTATCTTTCTGATAGTTTATGAAACCCGACATCATACATCAGTAGGCAGGTTTGGTAAATTTCATCACAATTTCAACCTTTTTGTACTATTATTGCTATTAATGCAAGAGCAATATCTTCCGTTTCTCTGCCCTTGCATTAATAAAATAAAAGCAAACAGACAGACATGGTATCATCTTGTCATGAGCATTAGTGAGGACCAATTATATGAAGATGAGTTGAAAATGGTGCACGTGGTCCTTTAAGCCCCAGTTACAGTCCATTGCAAATAGTGTCATGTACCGAAAATAGCTGATTAGCTCTTTTCGGTGCACGACACCAGTATGCAACGAAGTACAAATCAGGCTTTATACCTCCTCTGTCCTGCTTCCCAGTTAAAAATGAAAGCTTTGGTGTCAAATGGCCTTTCCTTTTCCCAACAATGTTTTTGGAATGAAAAATGAAAAAAGGAGGGCATGATGTTTGTTTGCGAGGAAAAAACCAAACGTTGACAGCGTTCCGGGGAAGTTCTCGTCCTTCTCGCGCTTCTCTCTCTCGTCTTTTACGCCAAGTGACCAAAACTAACCAGTAACACTGAAGCCCCATCCAATCTCAAAAGAAATCATCCAGCAATTCAAATCAACACAAAACACTTGAACAACAAAACACATTGAATAGACGAAAATGTACAGCAGAAAAAAAAGAAAATTAATCAAGAATCGAGGGGGTCCCAAGTGATTGATTCGGATTATAAACCTTGCCATTTGAGAGAAATACAATACACAGCTCTTCCCGTGGAGTGATACCCCATCATGATATATTACTTGTAGAGAGAGCATGCTTCAGCAAGTCATGGATCGATAATATTGCAACGAGTCACATTAGGAATGAGTAGTCTTTAGAATAGAGCGCTTGAAGGGCTTTGTGGTTTGTGTGTATGTATGTGTGTGTGTGTGTGTCTCTCTCTCTGTGTGTGAATGTCAGGGTTTGCTATACAGCAGACACTCTCTAAGAGCACCTATGGTCAGCTTGTGAAAATCCACACGGACATGAATATAAATACACATGAAAAAAGTATCAGTCCTTCTTGAAATGATAGGCATGTGTGGCTCTTGTGCTGTATAGCTCTGTCAACTAGGGGTTAACGCATGTAGAGCTCTGTCTATGAGGACGTTAAGGCGCAAAGGGGAGAGTTTGAGGCCCAGCAGCTATACTACAGACCAGTACAAATAGGAAATATAAATGAATCAATCATTTTGAGTCATTATTATGGAGTGTTATTTCATTCCCCCCAATTATTATTATAAAAAAGGGTCTAACCAAAGCAAGCTGTAGTCCCGTGTCTACCTCCTGCGAATTTGCTTGCATGCACATATTTGATCATTAACAAGGAGTTCAGCGACACAGAACGCCCAGAACCCACTTCCCCAACCAACCCCCTGTGGAACTGACCCGGTTAAGAGACGAAACATTGTGCAATTCCTCGCCTCGTTGTGATGACACAACGGTGCAATCTTGCGGAGATATATCCCAAGAACACATTGGCGGGTCCTCAAGCCAGTTCCAGCCCAGGTAATTTGATTGGACCCGGATGTGAGTATTGTATTCCTGGGAGCGATGCCAAGCGCTGTCGATGATGGCGTTAAGTGCCGCGTCTCTTTCCCTCCGCCCCCATCCGCTGCGTTCAGTAACACTCTCGTCGCTTTATCGTCCGATAGTGGAAAACCCGAAATGTTGCAGTCGGAAGAGATGAGAGATGATGCGAGTCATCCAGATCCAAAGCCATGTGCCAGCTTTTTATTTTGTTTTTATTAACCCTAAACGCCCAAAAAAGGCAGAGCAGAGCTTGTCTGCTTTTGTCTTCTTCCAGAAAACAAAGACTACTGAATAAGTTAAAATGCATTTTTTTCTAATCTATTAACAGCATAATATTGGTTTGTTTTGTGTAACGCTAAAAAAAAAATCTTCTTTTTTGTCTCCGTATGTACAATAAAGTGAGGAACAGTACAAGGCACACATTTAAAAACATCTGAATTGTTACAGAGATATAAATAAGCAACAAAAAAGAAAGAAAAATCATGCACTGTAAACTCCTAGATGTTCGTTTAAACTTTGAGAGTAGTACTCTCCCAGAGTTAAATTAACACCCAGGGACTTTACAGCGTGAGTAGTGTGCTGTCCTCCAGCTTTTCCATCGTCCCAAATTGTACCCCCTCTCCTTCTCTGTGCGACGGCCATCAGCGTTTCCATCTTCCGTGGCAGCCGCAATGGCCTCTGGGAAAAGGGTTTCAGTGTGTGTGTGTCTAGATCAGAGTGTGATCACTGATCAGCTGGGCGTTTTTTAGATGCTGTCTACGAAGCTGCCGGGGAACAGGCCAGTCCGCCCGTTCCTCTGCAGGGTGCCTTTGAACCAGCCATCCTCGCGCTTCCTGTGGACGAACACAATGTCACCCTCCTTGAGCTCCAGCTCCGCTTCGCTCTGGGGTGGGTAGGAGACCACCACCCTGTACCTGATGAGGTCAGAGAGAGATGGACAGTGACATGTTACTGACTGTGGATGTTATCATGGCTGTCATTGATCTCCATATTTCAACTTTTTGTGTGTGTCTTTTCTTCCGTAAATTAACACCCTGCTTGATCATACATGGCATTTTTTTATTTGAATCCTGAAACCTCATACGTGCAAAACTGATACTTTTCAGGATTCAAATTAAAAAATAGCAGACTGACAATCTCAAAACGCGTCGAGAGCTTGTAGATCTGCTATTTTTGATACTTTTGTGTAACGCTGTAGTATAATCACGTAGTCCAGGGCATACATTTACAAAAAAACAACAACAACTTCAAATATGGAGTTAAGGTTTCTGCCCGACAGCAACTCTATTATAACATGATAAAACGTATTTGCGATAGTAAAACATTTTACTATTGACTTCTTACCTCTCACATATGATGGGTCGTGCATCGTGCTGCTGGGAGGAGAGAGAGGAGCAGGCTTGGCGAGGAGGTGGCGCGATGGGGGGGCACCCGTCCAGGGGGCTGGTCTTGCGGTGGGAGGAGGTCTCGGGGGCCGAGGAAGAGGAGGCGGCAGCAGCAGGTTCAGGCTCCACCCTGCCTGGAGGAGGCGGGGCGGTGGTGGTCTCGGGTCCCATCATGGCGCCCGGCAGCGTTTCGCCGCCGGCAGCCACTTGCTCCGCCTCCAGCGTGGGCGAGGAGGGCGGAGAGGGACGAGCCTTCTTCTTGTTGGAGGACAGCAGCTTCAGCAGGCCTTTCTTCTCCCGCTGCAAAGAAGGCAAATGTTCAATCTCAAGACTTGAAGAGGTTTGTTAGGCCAAAAGTCCCAATGTGTGATTTGTGGAACAGCGTGAAAGCAGTCCCTTATGCCACTGGTTCCCAAACCATGTCAAAGGCCCCCAAATTGATACATTTGAATTTCAGGGTTCTGGAAAAATGTTAAAAAGGAAATTGAAAAGTGTTTGGGGTTGAATATTCCTTCTGGACCCGAGTTATTTCTGCTGGGAATTATACCCGAGGAGTTGCGTGGATGGAGTTACATATTAAGGATACTTTTACTGATTGCTAAGAAAATGATAACAGTAAATTGGAGGGAGGTAAAACCACCTACTATAACCCAATGGAAACAGAGACTGAAGCAGGTTTATATAATGGAGGAAATGACGGCAAGGTTACAATTAAAAATGGAAAGTTTCATACTTAAATGGACTTCTGTAATATTGTACTTGGGTGTTTCGGTGTATGTGTAGAGGTCTAAGAGTGCTGAGTAGGGGTTGTTGAGTCTATAAAAATGCTTCGAATGTTGGATATCTGCTGTATATTGTATTGTGAGTCATGTCTCCTGCTGTTCCCTGCCTTGTCCTGTACTGTCTGAAGAATGCTGTATTTTTGAAGTTTGTCAAGCTGTTTTTCTGTTTTTCTTTGATTTCTTTTATTGTCTCTGTTTTTGTTATGTATTTTTGTTTTCTTGTATTCACATTTATGTTTGATTTCTGTTTCATTGTTCGTGTTTCATTTTTTGAAATAAAAACAAAGTTAAAAAAAAATGTTTCTGCCAGGGACAACCAAAAGGGGAGATTTGTGTTAAAAGAATAATCTAAATAATAATAAAGAATCGCAATCACTTACAGGATCTTCTTTTAATAAATGTTCAAAAATAGCTGGTACTGCTACAAGTTTGTAGATCTGATATTTTTGAATAGCCAACGTATTCCCCCATTGCTGCACGTTCCTCCAAACGCAGCTGATGTTGATTACAGAACTACTCCATTTTTAATCTCATTCAAGATGACGTTAGCATGGCATTGGTTTGACCTCCCATTTTTCAAACCATTACTAACACTATCCCAAACCCTAACCTCACAGGAAGCCACGGGTGATTTGTAACCCGCAGAACGGGTCGGACTAACGGGAGGTCTGACTTAACTGGTTAAGCGCTGCCCCCGAGAGAACAAGATTAATTTACCTTTGCAATCGATGCCATGCCCGGCATCCCGAGATTTGTTTTATTCCCCTATTTTTTGTGTGCATTATGGCTCATAATCAGCTCAAAAATATATTCGGGCTTGATTAGAGCTTAATTTGACTTAGATATGCCAAAAACTATGATCACCCGGATCATTCACCTCCCCACCTCTCCTGTGAAAAAGCTGGCGGATGTTTACTAGAGTTTCGGTTCAAACTCTAGTTTGTCGGCCATTTTAGCTGTTTGGTCAAAAACGTCTGGCACCGGCGAGCTAGCACCAACTACAGCACTGGTGCTGATCCACTTAAGGGCAGTCCCCAAGATGACATCCAGAGAGTGTATTAGCCATAGATCTGCGTTAATTAATAAATATGACGCTTAGCGTCATTACATTGCCATTGATCTGCGGCAATTGGTCTTTTATAGTGCTTATATGATCAAGTCATAATGCTACTCAAATTAGCATAGGGTTGCTAGCTGATATTGTAAACAATGCTGATTGGTTCAAAAACACAGACTGAAACTTCCAAATAAAATGACAGAAAAAGCCATTGCACCCCCACTTAAAGGTTGATTAGTCACTACTGATACAGGTACAAGCAGTAAAATGCAAGTCTTGGTGAGATCCACAAAATACTGTGCAACATATAATAGCGAAAAATTATAGTGATTATCACAAACAATTGCGATAAGGTGATTATGTAATGATTGTGAGTAACAGCCGCAGGCTAGAAGCTGCTCCTCAGCCCTGGGGACAGGGCTATGATGAGACACCTCAAATGCATTCCAATAGTCAAACCGTCCGTGACAACGAGGGGGACAACAGCGTTTTGATTCATCGCGACGCAGCACGGAACGAGGCTGCCGGTTTCCATTTCACTAAAATGATACAAAAAAAATCTGTCTGGCAGCTTTTAGTTTAATTATCACTTTTTGCTTCTCACTCAGCCTGGAAAAAAAAGTTTGGATAACGCGGTGCGGCGTAGGCCAATCGACGAGCGCGCTGGGGACTCTGTCAGGAGAAAACAGGACAGCTGGTGCCTGTTGGCCTTGTCTGAACCCCCACCCCCCTAACTCAATTCTCAAGGCCCGCTAGAGGGAACAGGCGGCGGCATTGTGTGTAAATTCAGCATAAACCGCTCTCCGTTGACTTGTCTATTTTCGACAGAGAACGGGGTGTTTGGTATTGTAAATAATTGGCAGTTAACATGGCGACGCACCAGTGTATTTTTCTCTCACCGATGGGAAACATTTGGAGACATCTGCTGAAGCAGTGCTTTCAATTTGATTGATTGATTGAATACTTTTATCAGTCATGAATGTAAGCATGTGGAGTAAGACATTAAGGCTAAAAGGATAACACAAAACACTCCTGGGGACTTGTTTCCATTGTGGTCCTATGTAATCAATTGATCAACATAGCATAAAAATGCATCCTCCTTTCGATAATTCCTGATATGTTTTTTCAAGCCAATTTTGAAATAAACCAGTGATGCACACACTCGAGACAAATATAAAAAAATAATTATTAAGTCGGTAGCGATAATAATCACAGACACGCACAGCTTTAATCCATTTAGACCTGACGTCGAAAAAAATAAAAAAAACGTTCGCTCTGAACGAATATACATTCAAAGATTTGTGCCGCATTTTTACGATTTTTCAAAAATAGCAGACCTACAACCTACAAGCTCATAGCGCGCCACTCGGTGGCGCGCTATGAGCTTGTAGATCTGCTATTTTTCAATAGCTAAAGCATAACATAATGCTTAGTTAAAACCCCAAAAGGGGTTCCCGTCCAGAATGGGTTAATAAGCTCCAATTTATACTATGATGATCTACAAGCTCTACGTTGTGAGCTCATTGAGACCTGCTATTTCTGACTCGAATACTAGTCTCACTTCAAAGGGATTCAAGTGGATAATCAGACAAATCAATTTAGTTGATTATAACATTTGGGGGAAAAAAGTATGACGACCTTGTGTGTCACTCCCTATCTCTCTCTCTCCCTGATTCATGTCACTCTTCACTGTACTAAAGGCAGAACCGGGAAATCATCTGTGTCATTTTTAGATATTTGTGTTGGCTATTCAAAAATAGCAGATATAAAAGCTCAGCTTGTACATCTGCAAATTTTGAACATTTTTGAAAAATCTTGAAAGTGTGAGAACTAGATGTTAGCACGGATACGCCCAGAACCGAAGACACAGACCACAAACCAAGTCTTAATGAGTTATAAGACATGCCCAGTCGGGCAAGGAAATGCGTCATTGACATCGAACCCACCTTGCCATCTTTGTCCGCTCTGCAGGCGAGTGCCGCGTTGGTGCCGTTGAGAGGAGATCCGTTGCTGCTGCTGACAGGAATGGCGAGCACGGCCACGCCTCCCTCCAGAGAGGCGGCGCTCACGTTGGGCGGGGTCAGGGAGGCGGCGGCGCAGCCCATGGCGGCTGCCGAGGCCCCAGAGCGGGAGCAGCCCTGGGCGCCACCGGAGGAGGGGGGAAGAGGAGGAGGATGAGGGCAGGTAGGCCACAACAGGAGGCTGGGTGGGCGTCACAGTCACCGCGGGACGCTCCTGACTGTGACACGCCGCTGCTGAGAGGGGACAGCACGCTCTGGTTATTAAACACCTCTTATAGCAGTGCTTAATAACATCTTTATGTCAATGACAAAAAAGGACCGCCCGGACAAAATTATATGTATTTGGCTGCGAACCCCAATCAGAAAAATATGTTGTGCCAGACGGACCTCCAGAAGATTTTAGTTAAAAATGTTCCCTTAAAAATATAAAATATATAATTATGTACATATATATTTTGGTGGTCCAGCCCTATGGAATGTATGTAGGAATGCTAATGTGCTAATAAAACATTTAAAATCTTGTTTTGATGCCGTTGTTACCCTTCGGTAAAATATGAACACGTAGTTATAGAGGCATAAATGGCTAATTAGCCAGGGAACCTTTTAGCTTAACACACAGACCATTTCAAAATAAGTCCCGCATTGTAGCTTTTAATGCAATAAAATACAGTATATATCATATATAAGTAAATCTGAATAGATCAGTGGTTCTCAAAGTGTGTGTGTGTGTGTGTGTGTGTGTGTGTGTGTGTGTGTGTGTGTGTGTGGGGGGGGGGGGGGGGGGGGGGGGGGGGGGGGGGTGGGGGGGGGGGGGCGGGGGGGGGGGAGGGGGGAATCCAAGATTCCTTGAGTCTCAGAATTATAGGCCACAGGAATACATCCACTCTCCTACCTGTCCTGACAGCGTTGCGAGCCTGGTTGACGGTCATCTGGGAGTTGACGTGCATCAGGACTTTAGGCTGCTGCCCTGTGGCCGTCTGGGCTGCGGTGACCACGGCGGCGCCAGGCAGGGGGCAGGCCGCCACAGGGGGAGGGAGGGGCTTGTTGAAGTCCCCGGGCCCCGGAACGATGGCGGAGGGGCTGACGATGGTCACTCCTCGGCCAGCCTGGGTGCACAGGCTCAGCGGCACTTTGGGCTGGGTGCTCCCCGACGCCGTCCTAAGGGGCGGTAACATATATCAGTTATGTCAGCGAAAATATGATGTCCATGTTTCCAAGAATGTCCTCATCAGACATGCTTGGATCTTACAGTATGGACACTATCTGACATGCTTACTGGGTGTACTCTTATTATATATTTTGTCCTGTATAAGGGTGAATATTGTTGTATAGTGTGTTGTATATTTTGTTCATATAATTCTGTCTTTCTTTTGACTGAGTACATATTGCCCTCGCTGTAATTGTAAAAAGGTAAAGGGTAAGTGATATATATCTGTTAAAAGATTAAAGCACTACATTCTGATAGTAATCATTGCTATAGATAAAACACTATAGTATAGTGTTTGTTCACACACTATAGCAATGAGTACAGAGAGCTATTTAACATATATTTTAACCAAATAAATCACTTTTAACTGCTGTCCTGCCTATAAGGTCTTATGTTATCTTATCTCTCGTCCTGTTTGACTTGGGTGACGTGTTGTTATGCGGTGCGACACGTCACAACGTTCACAGATATGTCAGTAAACTGAGTTATAGAGCTTAATTATTATCAATTCGCTGGCCATGTTGTTTTTGCAGCTTACTAAGTTAATCAAGCGGACAAAGTGGCTATAGCAATTACAATGGGACAGCTTTGTAATGGCAATAATAGTTGTATGGTTAATATATAAAAAAAAATATATACACACATAATTATACACGCACGCGCGCACACACACACACACACACACACACACACACACACACACACACACACACACACACACACACACACACACACACACACACACACACACACACACACACACACACACACACACACACACACACACACACACACACACACACACACACACACACACACACACACACACACACACACACACACACACACGTGTATGTGTGTATATTATGTGTGTATACGCGTGTGTAATTATGTTAGGAAAGCTTAATAATTTTATTGAGCAAGATCTTTTTCCTTTGGTGTAATTAAGCAGTTGGATAGCTGGGCTGGAATGCACAATGAAGAGCAATAATGCAATAAAGATAATGAGCAAAGTATTTACAGCTGCTGTGTGTGAGTGTGTGTGTGAGTGCGTGTGTGTGCGAGTGTGTGTGTGTGTGTGTGTGTGAGTGAGTGAGAGTGTGTGTGTGTGTACTACTGTATATCGTCTGTCCAAAACTGTTACTTTTCAGGATTCAAATTCAAAAACAGAAAAAGTAGCAGATCGACCAGCTCAAAAAGTCGCTTTGCTCCGCTACGCATTTCTGCTGATTTTGATTATTTTGTATGATGCAGAAGTATGATCAAGTAGGCCAGTGTGCGTTGATTTACGAAGAAAAACCCCCCACAAAAAGTTAGACACAGAGATGAGAGGTTTCTGCCTCCGACAGAGACAAACATGCACAGTATGTTGTATGCTGACCTGCTGACGGGGCTCATGTAGTTCCCGGGGAACACTCCTATCTTGCCCGTGTGCATGGAGGTGCCCTTGAACCAGCCGTCCTGACAGCGTTCCAGCACCAGGAACATCTCTCCCTTCCTCAGCTCCAGCTCGTCATCCTTGCGGGGCGTGTACGGGAACATGGCCACATAGCTGCACAGAGAACACACACACACACACACACATCAGCACGAGAACAGTTTGTTCACATTCATTTAACCACTAAACCCTCTAGACTGTTACAAATGTAACCAAATTGACCTGTATTAAATAGACCCACATTTCTGCAGGCTTACAAAGGGATAAATGAACATTGTGAGGAATTTGCTTTGTATACGGAGCACCTAGACTGCTGAACTCCCCTCCCTGTGCAAGTCATGTGATTCATGCTGTGCACGGTGTCACTATGCTGTGCACGGTGTCACTATGCTGCCAAGGATCCCGCTGTCACCAGCTACTAGATCTGTCACCCTCTCCCCTCTAGAGATCTTCCTGGAGAGAGAGTGAGTGTCCTGGTCATCCGAGAGAGACCCACACTGGCTGAGTCCTTGGAGGGACGAGGAAACAAGTGGGACATCAGTCCAGTGTCCATAATATTGCTGCTGGCCCGAGACTAGGACAGGTTTTTTTTTTTTACACTGCAGAACTTTAGGTTACCGGCATAACTCCGGCTGTCTGAGTAGCATGGGTGAGGTTACCGGCATAACTCCGGCTGTCTGAGTAGCACGGGTGAGTGGAAAAAGCCTTGATATTTTGGGTAAGATAAGTACATAGTACGAAATGGTATGCAAGTCCAATCACTCAACGTGAATGTCAGATCAAGTGAAACGTGCCATTTATTTTTAACCTTTCCATACTGCACAAACTGGTCCTTGAAACAGCACTTTAAGAAACATTGTACGTGCTGCAACCCCCCCCCCCCCCCCCCCCCCACCACCCACACACACCTGCATAAGGCTAATGTTTCACAAATATTCATGTACACACCTGCATAAGATATGATGCCAGCGTTGTACATATAATTATGTATACCGTGCTTAAACAATACCGGCTTTCACATACAATATCTGTATTTGTTCTGTTCAACCTGATTTCTATCTCTTTCCATTTACTCTCACTCACTCTGTAGTATTCCACTTCTCACGGAATACTACTACTACTACAAAAAAGGACAATTTCACGCACTTTACACCAGTAAAACTGTATTGTGACAAATAAAACTGATTCTGATTCTAGTCCTGTGATAAGTGCTGCTAGATCTCGCAGCAAGGAGAGTGTGGTGCCAACATAGACAGGTCTGTGATAACATTTCCTCCTTATTTGTCTGGAAAAAGACCATTTCAATGTCAGAATGTTCTGAACATACTGTATGTGTTTTGTGAAGAATGGCTCCAATATTTTGTTGCTGTCGTGCATAAAACTCTTATTTCCAGTAGCAGATCTGCAAGCTCAAAACACTTCGGGCATGCAGCTACTTCAGCTGTTTTCTCATTTTAATCCTGAAAAAAAGAGTTTGACATTCCACTTGATAAGACAATTTACTTGAGTGACATCACTTCCTGGACCAGGGCAGAATATGGTTTGTACAGTACAGTACAGTATCATCGTGGAGTGGTTTTCCATTGCATTAATATGTTTGCGTGCCAGCCAGGGCTAGCAGTGGTGTAAAGTAACTAAGTACTTTTACTTAAGTACTGTACTTAAGTACTTTTGAGGTATTTGTACTTTACTTGAGTATTTCCAATTTCCAGTACTTTTACTTCTACTCCACTACATCTCGGAGCCAAAATTTGTACTTTTACTTCTCTGCAATTATTTGAAAACTTTAGTTACTAGTTACTTTGGCGATTTTAATTTTGATTAGAAAACATACATTAACCACTTCAACCCTATACATTTCGGCCATTTGAAAATAGCCGATCTACAAGCTCACAATGCGGCGCAACGCAACGCATTGAGAGGTTGTAGATCGGCTATTTTCAATAGATTTTCTACACATTTTGAACTTGGACATTCTGCAATATGACTACTTTTACTTTTAGTACTTTAAGTACATTTTGATGCCGACACTTTTGTACTTTTACTCAAGTACATTTTTAATTCCACACTTACTTGTAACGAAGAAGTTCTAAATTGCAGTATTGGTACTTTTACTTAAGTAAAACAATGGAGTACTTTTTCCACCACTGAGGGCTAGTGATGCTTTTACAGTAACCGAACCAAGCAGAACCATGACAAAACGGAAATGGGGGGGGAAAACATGTTGTGCTAAGGCACACGACACTGCTGTGCAGGTGGAAAGAAACCCAGACAGAACTAACATACTCTGCAGGAATCTCAGGCTTTGGCTTATTGGTGTCGATTGCAAGCAAAGGTACATCCATTTGCAGTGTGATTTCTCCTTACATCTCTGTGATTTGTGGAAATGTAAACATTGATTTGTTGTAAACTTGTGGGACTGTAAAAGAAAAAAATAGTCCCCCAGGGGTCTATACTAGTTCGCATCCGCTTTGCAGTCTGCACCATATCTCCATGCCAAAAAATAGCCGATGTATACGCTCACAATCTACATGGTGAGCTTATTGACCGGCTGTCTTCTGGAATAATAGGCAATAATAGCAGATAAGCATGGTTATCAACACCTTAGAGACATGTTAAGAAACATGTTCACCACTGCATGAGATCACTGAAAGCTGAGAACAACTTGGATGCCATACTTTTACTTTTGCCATCAGCACAACTCCCACCGTTTGAACCTGAATAATAAGACGGTGCAGAGGAATGAGCTGGCCCAGTGCAGCCTGCTTACAGCTGTGTGTCAGAGCAGAGGGAGAGCAGGAGCGGGGGCGACCTGCGCACGGCTGCATTCCTGCGGTAGTGGTGAGTCAAACCTTGCCTCGGATAGGATTCTTCCATTTCTCGAGGTACATTGCATCACTACAGGCAGATAAATCACACTGTACTGTTAGTAGTCCAGTTGTTCGCAAACCTTTTCATATCAAGGACCTCCAAAGCGATATTTTTACTATTTGGCCATGGACCCCCATCTTAAAAGATTTTGTGAACCTGGACCTAAAGATTTATTTTAAAATAGCAGATCTACAAGCTGACAACGGGTTAGCAGTTAGACCGATGTTGATGCTATTTTAACTACGTTTTGAGAACCATTGCTGTAGGTCAGTGTGTTTTCAAAGTGAAGACCGCCAGGGGGCGCTAGGAGGCCAATTGGAAAGCAGAGGGAAAATAATATATATAATAATATATATATATATATATATATATATATTTTAAAAACTCAATTCAAACTCAATTGTTGTGCCAGTGTCGGCCACTGTTTTGACCCCACTCTTACTGTTTGCCATATCATTAATGTCAAACATTCTAAATTAAAATTGCCTAGTGGGTGGACTGGCGGACATCACAAACATCACATGCGGACATGCGAGGCGCACCGTTTCTCCGATCCACACCAAACACTGGCACCAACACTGGTCAGGTCTGCCATCAGAATAGCCACACTAGGGGCCCCATGTGGCCCCCAGGTGCCACAGGCACCAAACTTGGCACAAACATTGTTCAGGGGTCTGCCATCAGAATATTCATACCAGGGGCCACTCTGGGGGCCACAGGTACCCTGTTGCGCCAATCCGCACCAAATTTGGCACAGACACTGTTCTAGGGTCTGCAATGAAAGTAGTCACACCCAAAGAATGGCACACATATGGGAGTGTTTAACACTTCAAATGGCCATATCTCGGTGACCATTGGTCAGATCAGCACAATGAGTGGATCCTTGGCATGTAAACGTTTGGAACACCTGGTCAAGAGGATCTAAGATGAAGATTTACAGCCATACGTACATACTACTGTAATACTGTATGTTTACATTACAACTGCAATGACAAATTAGAGACAAAAAAGGTTCTGCTGTATAGTACTTTTATTAGGGCCCGAGCAATGCACAGTGTGAGGCCCTATTGAAATCAATTGTTTATCCCCCCGAACAAATTGCGTTTGAGGCGCTAAACATACTCGAAAAGTTGCGAAACTTTGCACACACATCACAAGTGGCGTAAAATTACGTATTTTAATAGTCTCAAAAAGGGGCATGGCCTAATGGCTCAATAGCGCCCCCCTACAAAACGTTGTGCCTCAAGCCTCACAATTCGGTTTCACCTACATATATGAAGATCGGTACACACTTGCATCACAAAAAAAGTCTATTGGCGCCATGACCTAAACCGAAAGGGAAGTCGGCCAGTTTGTGTGCAATTTATGCCATTTCCATGGGTCGCACTTTAATGAACTCCTCCTAGAAGGCTGGTCCGTTCAAAACAAAATTCGCTCAGCGTACACAAAAGACACGATGAAAAGTGATCAAAATGGTGAGTTTTCATGAAATGGCTTGACCGTGGCGAAGCGTCAAACTTCAACGCCAAACAGGAAGTGAAAATAGCGGCTGATTGGTCGATATTTGATAGTTCCTATTTTGTCCGATAACTTCTCAATGGTTTGACATACAGACTTGTGGGTGGTGTCATCGGACTTGGTTTTGAATCCTTGACCTTCATTGGTGTAACTTAGCCCTGTCCCTTCTTCTGATTGGTCAATATGTTATAGTTTCATCATCATTTGCCATAACATTTGAACAGATTGTCGTACAGAGTCATGAGTCAAGTTTCGCCAGTTTCGTCACTGGACTCATTTGAAAATCCTTGACATTCAGTAGAGTTACTTAGCTCTGCTCCCAGTTCTGATTGGTTGAAATGCCTGTAACTTGCACGCGCGAGGGTCCGGTCATCGCTGCTTGCAGCTTTAATTATTTTTGTAGCCATTCCCCTATGTTTTGGAATAATGATGTGGCTTTTTTGAGCGGTGCCTCCGCTCCATTACGGAGCTATGTGTGTCCCTATGCATGTGTGCGCGTACCCGTAGGTACACGTCCCAGCACGGAAAGCTGCAACATGATAACTCCGTCCTTTCTCGACCGTTTTGGACACGGGAAGGCTCGCCGGAACCAGGCCGCCCCCCCGAGCACGTTCCTGGGGTCTGGATGTTGCGGGGACCCCCCGGGGACTCCCACACGGTAACTCTGTAATTTCTCGACCGTTTCGGACGTGGGGCGGCTCGCCGGGAACCGGGGCACGTTCCTGGGGGTCTGGATGTTGCGGAAACCCCCACACTGTACAGTTGCACCGCTCACTTCACACGTGTGATTTTTTAATAGACACCGGACAATTCACCCAAACTTGTATCAACTTTTCAATTTCTATTAAATGAATAGTGTTTTGCTTGCATTATTGTTAGTGGCTCGCAGAAAGAAAGAAAACTCTCAACTTTTCAACACATGCTGTGCTGACAAGGAAGGCTTTATGTATTGACGTATTCATCCGACATAACAGCGACATTTCAATTATGTCGCTGAATTAGTGGGAACATACTGAAGTCCATGGAAACACGATACTGATGTTTTTAATTTAAGGCTTGTATTAGAAGAAGCTGGTGGTGTAGCTAGAAGCAGAGATGTAACATAATTCAAGTACTGTACTTGAGTACAATTTCAACAGCAATCTCCAGATCTACAAACTCACGGGGCATCGTGATGCGCTTTGAGCTTGTAGATTGGCTATTTTCAAATTACAAATTAAGTATAAAATAATGATCAATAATTAGAATCAATATATATATATAACACAATATATATACATGATTCTGAAATGGGCATTTTTCACAATGACTACTTCTTTGAGCATATTTTGATGCCAATACTATTGCACTTTGCTTAAAGCTGCTATAAGCAATAATATGTCAAGATTTGAATGACTTTTTTTTTTTTGGTATTCACACAGGCAGCAATAGGTAGAACGCTCCCAAAAAAAATGTAGTCTCTGTGACACATCTAGGGGCCGCAATCTGCATTCAAAGATGTTCCTAGAAGCTTTGTCATTGGTCTAAAAAAACCCGGTCGCAATGACTAATCAATCAGGAAGCAGACAGGCAAATCGACCAATAACAAAGATTCTAGCAAAATCTTTGAATGCAGATCAGAGACAACTTTTTTTGGAGAGCGTTCTACCCATTGCTGACTGTCTGAATACAATTTATTTTTGTTTTACATATTATTGCTTATAGCAGCTTCAATTAACATTTTGAACACATGCCCTTTACTTGTAAATTTGAAGACGTCGCAGGCTTATGCAAAGATTAAAATGTAATTTAGATGGTATGTTATTTAGTCAAAGGCCAGGTTCATTTGTAGACCTGTCTTATAGTTTGTATAGTTTCAATCATTCAATGTGCAGATTATAGATTATTCTGTTTAGACCAGTGGTTCCAAAACAGACAATCATATTATTATTAACCTCTTATACGTTGGCTATTCAAAAATAGCTTGTCAATATTTATATTTATTTTGTACATGTGCTATTAAAAAAAAAAATAATAATTAAAGGAGGACTATTCAACCTATCTTCATATAATTGGTCCTCACTATTCATGATAAAAATTGCAAATACAAATTCTACTCTGTCTCATAGGAGGTATGTGGCATAGTAGTTGGACAGATTTTATTAGCTTAGACAGTTTCTATTAGCTTGCCGCCAAATACATATCAATTTGGGGGTCCTTGACACGACAAGCTAAGGTTTGAGAACCCCTGGTTTAGACTGATAATAGGTTCCTGGTTTACCTATTATCCTAGATAACGATCTCTATGCATTACCTCGTGTTTACCTTGCTTCCTGTAAATTGTTCTGGATTAAGAGCGTCTGCTAAACGCCTACATTGAGTATTTCTTTTAACACTGAGCACTTCCTCCACCACTGGCTGGGGGATAGAAGACCGATGCAGGGGGGGGTTTGAGATGTTGAGTCGAGTTCAACACCGGCTCAAGGCCTGGTGTCACATGGTGGGGTAATTCTGTGCACATTAGCCGGGCTGAGCCTCCCCATGGTTCCCTTGTACGCTGTAATTAACTAGAAATGAATGGCTCAGAAATGTAAATTAACAGGGGAAGTCAGATCACAGGGGCTCCCTGGGAGATCGAATTAAGTTAGAAAACCTGGAGAAAAACGGAAGGGTTGTCAGCCGTTGGATCCCTGGCGCCACCTTTGTACTTTGCTGTTGCTAACGGCAAAGGGGAAACTCCTTGAATCGACACACACACACACACACACACACACACACACACACACACACACACACACACACACACACACACACACACACACACACACACACACACACACACACACACACACACACACACACACACACACACACACACACACACACACACACACACACACACACACACACACACACACACACACACACACACACACACACACACACACACGATGTCGGGCAGAAAACTCTTATCTCCATATTCTAACTTTTTGTATTATTTCGTAAATTAAAGCCCTACTTGATCATACTACAGCGTCTCAAAAGTAGCATATCTGCACGTTTGAATTAGATGATGTACAATGATAAGAGCGCCTTTTACTTCACACAGGTGTTATTTTTAATATTATATACATACATCATGTGTGTTAACAAATCAATTACATTGACTAATAGTAATGACTAGTTAGATTAACTGTTGCATCCATAGGCAATGTACGGCAGGCAATGTAAATGTAAATCTGAAAAATCAGACCTGTACTGTACTGTACTGTACTGTACTGTACTGTACTGTACTGTACTGTACTGTACTGTACTGTACTGTACTGTACTAGCCCTCCTCCCTGGCCTGTGTGTCTGTGTCTGTGTGTTAGGCTGTGCGACAGACCCAGGGACACACATAGCTGTCTATAGGAGTGGTTGCACCACTCAAAAAAGAAAGGGATTTCTTGACTTGGCAGAAGGACAACATGGGTTGGCAAGCTTCCAAAGAGAGGCTGATAATAAAGCAATTTTTCACTAAACTGTCTGCACATCGACTAGCAGATGGTGATTGATGCCCTGTGCTTTAAACCGTAAAAGTGTGGAGTTATTTGTTCAGAAAAGGGGAGCTTAGAAATGAGTTTCTGTTAACACAAACAATGACATTTCCCATTACTTTGAACGTGATGGGAGCCGTGAAATAACGATCTTGCATGATTATCATCGTAGCACCAGCGACGCATTATAAACCCGACCATCGATCGCAGACGGCAGCCCTTGGCCCTGTGAGCGACCCAAGACGCTTACAACGCGTTTACTCTTACGTGTGGAAATTTGGCCTGGTATGCTGCTGCTAATGTAAAGGGTATAATGGGGAATGGTGCATTTATACAAGGCACTTTACAATGATTGTGCATTACATCCACCCATTCAAACTGGGACTCTGGGAACCTTCGGAATTGGCCGCTCTACCTCCTGAGCCACTGCCACCCCAAACAGTACAGAGTGAGGAAGAGGAATATATATATTGTGTGACGACAATTCCATGGTCCTCACAAGAGAAATGGTTGTTTTATGTAAAGAGAAGGGTAAAAATTGTTAAGGTAAGGCTTACAATTAGGAAAAGATGTAGGGGTTAGGATGAGGATTAGACATTTAGAGGTTAGATTTAGGGGTTGGATTTATGCCTAGAGTCTACAAGCTCACAACACGTGGCATTCGTTACACGTTGTAAGCTTATTAGATCTGCTATTTTGTTTTTTGCTTTAGGCAATTGCATTCACAACCGTCCTGAAATGTTGATGTCCTCACAAATATAATAATAAAACCTGTGTGTGTGTGTGTGTGTGTGTGTGTGTGTGTGCATGACGCGCGCACGCGCGTCATGCAGCACAATTCTCCAGCTAAATTCAAACTAGCATCAAAGCAGCTAGTAGTTGACAACAGGTAAACTACTAGTATACACAAGGAGAACCAATTTAACCTAACACTGAATTTGTTATAAGTGCCAAGTTGCTAAATAAAGCATATCTCTTATTTAAACCCTATTGTTGACTGGGGTCTCGCATGATTCTATACTCGGCCCCCTCTCCCCTTTTACATCTATACCAGATCTCTCTGAAAATAAACAATGTTGTTGTGAGCTTGTATGCAGTTAAGTGCATGCAGTAGGCATGCTGCATGCACTGTCGGCTACCATTACTGTGAGATGATCTGACATCACAAATGTTAATGCCAAAACCCATGCTATATTGCCTAATTTCATTACAAAACGTACTAACATATAAAGTCAAATTAGCTGGTCTGAGGATGACATTTTTACTACCGAGCAGACACCAACGCAACAATTCTGAACAAAACTGTATTTCTTGCCGTCAGGGCAAATCGACAACATGGTCACTGGACGAGTGTGCACCTGAGAAGCACCTGTTAAATTGGCTATTTCCCCAAACCTTTTTTTTTAAATTGGAAAATGGTCTGAAATGCATGTTCAAATCATTCATGTATACATGTATACAATGATTCAGACCAATTTCCAAAGCATACTTTTATCCTTTACTTTTTCACATTTCGGAGAGAGATCTTTTCACATTGCTCAGACTTCTCAGGTGCCCACTCTTCCTGTATCCAACAAAATCCCAAATGCATGAATTCCTTGTTAAACAAAGGATTATCTTTTTTTTCTTTTTATATATTTTTTTATCCCACAATTTTGTAGCCCATTTTTCACCCCAGTGTCAATTATCTAATGTGATCCTGGGCTCTACACACCCTCCGCCAACCTGGGGAGAGCAATGGACTTGAACTCATGCTTCCTTCATGCCTGAGTGTCCAAGTTGCTTCTTTACACCTGACAGGGGGGAGTTTCCCTGGTTGGACGTAGCGCGTTGAAGGAACCCGTTATTCCAACCAGTTCCTTTCCCCTCCATCAGGCGCCCCGGCTGGCCAGGGGGAGGCAGTTTAGAGACCAGGATTACTGCATGTTTTTTGTGAGGGTACCTACCCTAGGGAACACGGGGAGAACATGCAAACTCCACACAGAAGGGCCCTTTCGCCAACCCCACCTCGGGTATGGGCACTGATGACGCGGGGGGGGGACACACACACACACACGCCCCCAGCACCCACAGCGTCCCAAGTGGGAATCGAACCCAGGACCTTCTAGCTGTGAGGCGACAGCACCACCAACTGTGTCACTGAAAACGCACGCAATGGTGAGGCGTATGCTGATTTGTATTCTGTACAGACTCGATTGATCAACAATAAAAGCGTGTCACTTGTGTTGAGAGTAGACGATTATAAAATGTTACCTCAATAATATCTCAAATAACTGCCTACTGACGATGGGAGAAAGGCTGCTACAGACTTGTGACAGGGCCTACTGACGATGGGAGAAAGGCTGCTACAGACTTGTGACAGGGCCTACTGACAATGGGAGAAAGACTGCTACAGACTTGTGACAGGGCCTACTGACAATGGGAGAAAGACTGCTACAGACTTGTGACAGGGCCTACTGACAATGGGAGAAAGACTGCTACAGACTTGTGACAGGGCCTACTGACAATGGGAGAAAGACTGCTACAGACTTGTGACAGGGCCTACTGACAATGGGAGAAAGACTGCTACAGACTTGTGACAGGGCCTACTGACAATGGGAGAAAGACTGCTACAGACTTGTGACAGGGCCTACTGACGATGGGAGAAAGGCTGCTACAGACTTGTGACAGGGCCTACTGACGATGGGAGAAAGGCTGCTACAGACTCAGAGATCATTAACACTGGTTAAGGGGAGAAACCACGTGGGATCAGCCCGTACACAGAGCTAACGTCTCGCTCCAGAAAGCTGCAAATGAGAGCGTCAGACTGTATTATTGGTGCAGAGACTGCTATCACAGCATTGTGGCTCCCGCTATTAAGCGAGGGTGATCGACTGGAAACGTCATCGGGTTCCTCTCGCACTGAGCTGAACCCCTTGGCTACTCGAACATCAGGGTTCCTAGTATTAGTGCTATTATTCTTGTGCCATCGTCTGAGTTAAATGAACACAGGGTTGTTTTTTTTACTGTGCACCGTTCTATTCGCTCTGTTGTCTTTTGTCCATAACTTGTAACCTTTGGGAAAAGTAGTGTATTCTATTACATTGTGCTGTGGCTTTACTTGATGATTAACCCAATAAAGACCCGAGTCCGATTCTACAAATGCCTTCTAAATCAGTAGGTCATACATTTTCATGTCAAGGTCCCCCAAAAGGATATACATGTATTTGGTCACGGATCCCCATCTAAAAATGTTTTGTGCCAGGGACCCCCAGAAGAAAAGATTTGTGCTAAAAGATGATTTTTTTTTTTAAAGAAAGAAAACATGTACAAGCATGCAGCGTGGCACGAAGTGACGCATTGTGAGCTTGTATATCTGATATTTTTAAAAACCACTGAGTTTTCTGAAAAACTTATGTTGCCATTTATAATTTATATACTGTAGCTAAAATCTTCCAAAGGTTAAAACACAGACACACAGAAATCCCCACACAAGCATACGTAGCAAATAACAATCGACTCAGAAAATGTAGAAATATATAAATTTGACACTGTGTTTCTTTAAATGAGACAGCAGCAACCCCAGAGAGAAGAGCATCGTTACAGTAAAGTTGCCATGATATTCATATCCATTTGTATATGACCTTATTTCTGTTTCTGTATGTCGCATGAAAAGTCTGTTCCTAGAGCTGTACACACACACCCACTCTGAAATGACTAGTTGAGAAAAATCACGACAGACAGAAGAGGTCCAGGAACACGGAACACACAAGAGTGCAAGAAGGCGAGCGGATCCAATTCTCATCAGGTGTGTGTGTGTGTGTGTGTGTGTGTGTGTGTGTGTGTGTGTGTGTGTGTGACGTGTGGACTCACAGGAGTAATGAGGGGAAGGGTGAGAGGGTCAGGGGTTCAGGGGTGAAAGAGAGAGCACACACACATTCTGACAGCTTGGAGGAAGGGGAGCACGGGTGGCGGGGGGCAGGCGAATATGAGTTAAGCCCCAGGAGGGGGTGGGTGAGTTTGAGGAAACCACATGTGACATCTCACGGCATCGCTAATGAGAGTGTTGTTGTTTTGTGTTGTTGGAGAGTGTAGGAGAGAGAAGAAGCACATTTTGTTCTTTCGTGTCTTTTGTTTTCCTGTAACTCACACTGTGGGCCTTTGTCTACCACTTTGGTCGCTCGTGCTGGGGGAGGGCCTCTGCCCGGCGGCCAATGAGGACGCGGCGCCGGAGGAGGACTGTGGGGGCGGCGGCGGGGGGCGGCGGAAGAGCGTCCTGTAAAAAAAAGAAAGGAAAAAAAGGAAAGAGTTAAAACAAAGAAAAAGTTACAAAATGACGAAATGAAGTCTGACGTAATTTACACATCCTACCTGGTTCGCGTCCCTCCCAATTCTGAATTCCCATAGACTTAGAACTATGTTCCAAAAATAAACAAATGATCCCGTCAGTTTGACTCATATGGATAATGATCAACTGATGGTGAGCAATCGCTAATGTTACTGCCAATGTTACACTGAAGTAGTACATTTTTGAGTGGTGCAACCATAGGGTGCAGCACTCCAATGCCCAGCAATGTCTGTCCCTATGTTTAGGGTACCAACAGGTGACAAAGTGGCGCTGTTGAGCTTCACACTGTGCACAGGTGCATGATGGGAAGCCGAGTTATTATACAGAACCACCCCCGCCCGGCACCCCCGACAATATCGCAGAGACAGTTTGTTTCATTTTGGATACGAGACGATTGAAAGAAACTCAATGTTATTCTCCATAGAAAAACACTTCCGCCATCCAGGAACGAGTGACTTGCTATACATTGTTGCGTTGTGTGTAGCGTCACGTGTAACGCAGCAAATATTGCAGATCTACAAGCTCACAGAGTTTATAGATCTGCCATTTCTGGTTGTGCGACACTGGCACGGCGGCACGCACGCAACTAAAGAAAAAAGACGGCTTTACATTTACACAACAATCCATCATTGGCTTTCTGTCAGGCCACGGGGTACAAAGAGAAGCCTTCACTGAAGCCGATACAAAGGTGTTATGTAAAGGATCGAAACCCGATGGCGAGCGTGAAAAGAAAAAGGGATCATCTGTCATCATGGCCTCTTCCATTCTGCCTCTCTGACACAGAGGGGAAGTGCGCGGTGACTCTTGTCCCCAACTCTCCGCTCTGTGAGAAACCTGGGGGACTCTCATCTCCTGCTATGCTTGCTTGCATGCTTGTTTGTTTGTTGCTAGGAGACCTCGCGGTTGGATATCAAATGCAGTTGGCAGTGTTTTTTCTTAATTGGTACCATATGAAAACCTAACGTCTGTTGACGTTCGACTGAGCGCTACCCGCAAAGCGTGGTGCCGTTCCGCCGCTGGCGGATTCCCCCTCTGGGCGATCGCCGTCATCACAGGCAGGCGCCAGAGGAACGCGGCTGGGAGAGGAGGCTCAAAATGAGTGGCGTGGACCGCTATTGTAGCTCAATCCAAACCTCTGATCCATTCGTTTCCTGTGCTCTTGGAGCGCAGGGAGAATGTTTAAGCCACTGACCTAGCTTTTCCACTCTCTCAGGTAGTGCAACACACATTACTAGGAAACAGGAGAGAGAGAGAGAGAGAGAGAGAGAGAGAGAGAGAGAGAGAGAGAGAGAGAGAGAGAGAGAGAGAGAGAGAGAGAGAGAGAGAGAGAGAGAGAGAGAGAGAGAGAGAGAGAGAGATGGGGAGTGACACGCAGCAAAGGCAGTCTGGCTCAGAAATTGAACCCGCGACTTGCTGTCAGGCTGCATTAGAGCCTATATGTGGTATGCACCTCCACCACTAGGCCATTGGCCCTCCCAGCCCTATATTTCTAACCCTGACCTGAATCCTTTCCTAACTGTAAGCCTAACTCCCCAAATATAATGAAACCATACAAAAACAACGGTACTTGTGGGGACATTTGACACTCACAAGTATAGTAATACAAATACACACACCACTGACATGGAGATGGAATGGGACTTTTTTTTGTACCCTTAAGTGCTAAAACCCCAAATAAGAGACATACAGTAGGCAGGACACAACACCCAAGGCCAATAGACAAACCTACCACGTTTCCAAACCGAGCATGGGAGAGCAGAGGACAGCTTCCATAACGCAGTGGGGGAGGAGACTGCCAACACAGAGTATGTGTGTGTGTGTGTGTGTGTGTGTGTGTGTGTGTGTGTGTGTGTGTGTGTGTGTGTGTTTCGGTTCAGCGATGACGCCTGAGCTGAGATAATTAGATTGCCTGCAGGGCAGAGGAATCATCTGTACAAAAACATCAAGTAGAGGTTCCCAAGTGAAGCGGAGAGCCCAACCTTTTGTGTACACATTCCTGTTCATTCAGGAGCGCCGCATCCCCCCCACCCACCCCACACACGCACGCACACTCTCTCTTAATCAGAGAAACTTTCCTTCGGTTTTTGCTATAAAAAATAAATGCATGTTCGGCGTTCGCAGTGTCTGCATTTATCATTCACACCAAATTTAGCCTGCCAGTGACTGAGCTATTAACTTGATGAATTCTGACATTGCTAACAAGCTATTTTCAGAGACAGCCAAAGACATTGTGCAACTTTTTATCCCCATTACATGGTGAGCAACTGAGCTGACAACGCCAAACTTTGTTTCTAAAGGGTATTCTTTTTTTGGTATAAAGCTGCAATCCAGAACTTGACGAATAAAACGTTTTTTGAACCAACCTGGACGGTAGAGAATGTTAATACAATATAACTAGTACATATCTATGGTACAGTACGTAAATTCCATATAATTATAGATCGTGGAGTATGTTTATAAATTATAACTAGTATATCGGCATGATAGAGTATATTAATGATATAAAACGGGATCGCTGTAATCCATTTTTTGACAGCTCCCTTTGCTAAGCACGCCATGTTCAGCGCTCCTGGACATGTTTTGCGCATGCGCGCAGCCATTCACTTCCTTATTTACTGGACGACAAAACTTGCTATTATCTCTGAATCCATGTCGCTGTCCATGGTTTTGATCAGAACGGCAATGTTCTGTCCTAATTTCTCACTTATTCAAGCATCTCGGTTGGAATTTTAACGCTTCTAAAGAGAGATCAGACGAGGTAGCGCGAGGTTGTAATGGAAGATTATACCTCCCATCTGGTTGGCACTCTAGAGCCTTTATTTTGACAAACTCTGGCAGCATCATTCATACAGTAAGTGTAAATAAATACAGTGTAACTAGTACAGTATGGTAGAGTATGTTCATTTAGATAGGTGTATATTGGTACTGCTCTCACGATTCAATTCGATTACCATTCACCAGGTAACAATTCAATTTGATTCGATACTACAATGCATTGCAATGCATTACACTTTACTATATACTGCAGAATCGTGCCTTGATGAATCGATTATTTTTACTATTAAGCCCAAACCACACCAAAGGGTCGAGTTGGGACAACGGACAAAGCTGTTTTTGAGTGGTGCAACCACTCCAAGGAACAGCAATGTCCCTATGTCCATCCCTATGTCTGTATGTCCCTATGTTTAGGGTACCAACAGGGGTAGCACCACTCACTTCAGACAGGTCTGATTTTAAAGGTAAACCACACCAATGCAACTCATTGAGTTGCAATGAGTTGCATTGGTGTGGTCTACCAGAAATGTGTTGTCCCAACCCGACCCTTTGTGTGGTTTGGGCTTTAGATAGCATGTTATGTAGACAGTTGCCAGGTCATTATTTACCTGGCATCCTATAGCATCCTATAGTGTTTATAGTTTTGATTATTGATTTTCTTTGGATATTCTACTGTTTGACTGATGATAGGTTCTTGGTTTACTTGATCCTAGATTACTATTTCTATGCATTTGATGTAATTTATATTACCTCGTGTTTTCCTTGCTTACTGTAAGTCACTCTGGGTTAAGAGCATCTGCTAAATGCCTACATTGTAAATTGTGAATTGTAATGCAAAATAACTGGATGGTAAAGTATGTTAATACAATATAACTAGTACATCTACAATATAACTAGTACATGTACAGTGGTTGAAGGTGGTCTCCCTACTCTTCCATTGAGACATTTAGACCCTGGTGTCTGGTAGGATACCTACTGGTTGAACATGAGTAAGCACCATCTCCACTGGGCAAGCGGTCATTCAGTTTGAGCTCAGCAGTAGAGATGTTGTCTCTCATGCCGTCTTTGAATCAGGTTTGACATAAAAGTTACAGGTTGCAGCTTTTTAATGGCAGTTCCATTATTTGTATGCTGGTAAACGCAATATGGTTGCTGGTGAGTGGAAACCTTGCATGTCCAAAAACCATTACTTTTCCAGGAAATGGAACGGAAGTTTCAGAAATAGTGAAAATAGCAGATCTAAAAGATCACACAACGCATCACATTGCAATGTGTTGTACGACTAAGTAGGGCTTTAAAGTGACGAAAAAAATAACAAAAGTGGAGATGTTTTTTTGCCTGACAGCAGGAGTGTCCACACTTACCACTGGGATGGACGTATAGCCCTGTATCTCCGAAGGGAATGTGAAGACTGTTGCCGTGGTAACAGGACTGCTGGGGGGCGGAGTCACAATGAGTCCAGTTGTGCAGATGTGTACCTGTGGTGGAAAGAGGACATCACATTGAGTTAGTTTAAATTCAGTTCATTTTGTAATTATTTAAAAAAAATGTATGATCGTTTAGTCGGAATTCTCCGCACACAGTAGTCTGTTGCCAGGGTGCCATTGCACCCTATTGGCTCCCCCTGCCAGTGAGGAGCCCCCACTGGGAGGACACAGCCCTCTGTGATACATACTCCATCCATTCAAAACCCCCAGGTGACAGCTCGTAGGATTCACTAGCGCAGTGACAAACATTGCCCATCCCACCCGGCTTCCCTCCCCGAACATGGGCCAATTCTGTTGGTATAGAATAGATGCAAGACATATGCACTGCGGTGGATTGGAACCCCTAGCCTAACGGTCGTGGACAACCCTGCACTTTACTCCTGCACCTCCCTAGCGCATCACATTGATTCATCACAGTACTACTCTAGTCGTTTACTAGTACAAGCAGAATTTACATGTGGCTGCGAGCCAGTGTTGCATACCCCTGCAACTCGTTCTTGAGCCAATTTAACAGTCAGCAAGATGGTTTAAATGTACAATGTATTCCCCAAAAGAAGCAGAATAGCATTATTATGCATTATTACTCTGGAGAGGAATGTGCCTTAGGAGACGTTTTTGCATTAAATATTCCTCTCTGTTAGTGCAACAAGGGGAAATGAGATGACCTAGTTTGAAGTGCGACAAACACAAATTTCATTTTTGAAGAACACTTTCCCAGGGCTATAAACGACATTGTGTAGGGACATAGTTCTTTTCGTCGTGCTTCTTTTCAGAGCACGACGTGTGGCTGGCTGTGTAATCCCCCGGACGACTCGACCGTGACCGCGTGTTCCCCGTGCAGCGATTGGCTCCGAGGCGGGATCAGGTGACCGTCCAGCGGATGGGTGTGTTTGCCTGGCCTGCCCCCCCCCCACCCCCCCAAAAGGTAAAGTGGAGAAAGGTGACTTCCCTAACACACTACATACTGCCAACAAGGAGAATATATGAAATATCTGAGAACATTAGGATTATATGGAAGATGCTTCTGAACATATCGCTAGTTTGACTTTGACCACTAAAGAAATGCTCAAATCTTAAAATAATAACTGAATAATAGCCGAGGTTGTAGATCAGCTATTTTCGCTGTGCAACATGCTTCCATAGAAGACATGTTGTTGGCTTCTATGGAATCCAAATGACCCCCCCCCCCCTCGCCCAAAAGAAAAAAAGAAAAGAAAAGTGAAGAAAGGTGACTCTCTCTGCGAGGAGGAGTTGGAGAAAGCAGCCACCAGCGAAGGCCCCACCACCACGTGTTGACTGAGTTAGTGTTGTCCTGGCAACTAGGCCACACTGTCCTACACACAATATCCCCTTGTGTGCTGTACTGTTGCTGTGGGTCCGCCTGCCCGCTGTACTGTGTGTGTGTGTGTGTGTGTGTGTGTGTGTGTGTGCGTGTGGTACTGTGGGTCGGCCTGCCCGGCACGCATGACTGGCCCTGACAGAGCTTTCCCACAAGGTGAGTCATTACAACCTCACTTTCAACCTACACTGGACATGCTGCCAACCACAGGCCAAAAACTACCCACCACTGTGTGGAAACGTGCGTTAGCCAGGCCCGGCGCCACGGGGGTGCAAAAGGGTGCATTGCCCCCTTAACCCAACCTCCTTGGACCCCCATGTGAAATGACGTGCCCACACGTCATAAGCAATCCAACCGACGGGTTGCAATGACGTGTGTACACGTCCTAGTGCATCTTCAATGATATCAAACGAGAGAAGAATATTCAGATTTATTTTTTGCAGAAAGAATGCCTCGTCTCTCCTAATCTAGGGCGCTCTCCGGGGTTTTGATCTGATGGATATACCAAGCTCTTCATTTCTGACTTCTCACCTGCCTCTCGTTCAAAAATATGAACGTGAGGGATCATCAGCGACTTTTATCGGATTATTAGCAAGGTAAGCAAGCAAAACAATATCTTGGGAGGGGGGGGGGGCCTTGACTTAGCGGCACCCCAGAGCCCCTATTTTGAAGAGATCCCGGGGCTGATTGTGGTAACGCCCTGATGCAATGAAAACATCCAGGCATTTTATTTTGAAGTTTCACTCTGAAACAGAAAGCTGTATGTTTTTGTTTCAGAACGTCACATCCCTCCAGGCTATGGGACGTAGCTTCGTTACGTGTTTCGACGCATGCATTTGTTTTCAAAGTGACAGAGACACGGGCAGCAAAGCTTGTGGCTTATTTCTAACCTATAATGTTTTCAGATACATATTTTAACGTGATGATTACGTTTAAAACGAGTAATAAACGCATCACGTTTTCGATTAAAGAAAGCAATTCAAATTAGATTTTTATGGACTTTTGATATAAAAATCACACAAAAATGAAAATGTTCCCATTGTTTTGGCATCCATTGTTAGTTATGACCATATGATGACTACGGATATGGTCGAAAAGTGTGAAAAACTTATTTTTCATTTCACTAGGTCTTTAACCCGCTTCATCTCCCCGTGTCATTTGGGGATTTTGCTACATGTAAACTAGGTTGTTGCCGCCAGGCAGAAACCTCGTATATTCTTTACACATACACCCTGAACACTTTTGTACTTTCACTTATTCCACCGCTGAACAAGAAGATGGAAGAACTAGAAAGAGCTTCACAGGGATAATCGTGAGGGGTAGAACATCGTTTCTCTTTTGAGCGAGGCTGCCGGTTTCGGCACATTAACTTTTACGACCAATTTCGGCGGTGAAATAAACATGATTGAAAAACATCAAGACAACGCAAGAGAAGGGGGCGGGGGGCTTGGGAGGGAGGGGCCTTTTCTGACCCTTTTGGCAGCCACTCCGCTCTCTTTTATTGTTGTTTTGTACCGCTAACTTTGAAGAAAAAGAAACATGAGAGTACAGATGAGGAGATGGGAAAAGAGAGACCGCAGCGGTGACTACAGTACAGCGCCCAGGGAGACCATGTCCTTTTGTCCCTTATTATTATAAAACACGCCGGTCTATAACTCAAAACGGAATGTAAGGTAGGTGCCCTCACTGGAGCGAGGATCACCTTACGGCCGTGAGGGAGCGAGGGCTTAAACGCCAACAGTATCCTTGTTAATAATTAGCCGAGAACAGGCAGAGTCTGGAGTCTTTAAAGGCGTGATTATGTCGTCTCTCTCCTGCCCGCAGGATAAAGAAATCTTTTAATCAGAGGATGAATCAGATGGTATATGAAAGGCGGAGAGGGTTGTAAAGACAAATACAACATGAAATAAAGAGCCTTTTGTTCTGTAAATACACAAACTGTCTCTCTCAGACACGGATGAAAGCAGACACCAGGACTATGTGATGATTGCAGTGTTGTCTGTGAAAAGCCGTCTGAACGTACAGTATAAGGCGGTTTCTGAATGGAAGGGGAGAAAGAGGAGAAAGGATATGTGAGGGCAACGCAAACCCACATCTGCCTCCGATAAGCCTGGCATCGTATACAGCCAGCGCTGTCACAACATGACACTGTAATGCCTTGATTAGTACTTTGTTGGTTGCATACCAAAAACCCTACACATATTATTGCATTGTTGCTGTCGGGCAGAAACCTCTCATCTCCACAGTTTAACTTTTTCGTAAATTAACCCATTTTGACCTGAGATCAGATTCTAAAAATGTCGTTCTTCGATTTCTCAAAAATAGCAGACCTACAAGCTCGTAGCGCGCCACTCGGTGGCGCGCTATGAGCTTGTAGATCTGCTATTTTTCAATAGCTAAAGCATAACATAATGCTAACACCAAAAGGGGTTCCCGCCCAAAATGGGTTAACACCGTACTTGATCATACTACAGCGTTTTTGGTGCTCTTGAATTTGATTCCTGAAAAGTAACAGTTTTGGACATAATCAGGTTTCCACTCGACAGAGACGATATAATAAATTGTGCACATACTGTACAGGGAGACGTTTATGCAAAAAGACAAGCAGCGGAAACCGCAGGGAGCAGGCTGTGACGTGGCAGGATGATGGCTTGTATTGTGTTTTTAAGCCCCTATATACTTTGTCATGCAACGTGTATCCGATGTACAAGCTCACAGCAAGCTTGCACATCTGCTCTTTTTGTGGAACATCTTGAATATGTTTTAACACATTGAGAGCCCACGCAAAACTGCCCAAAAATCACTTTCACCTAGAAAATCCATTCACATTTTTTATATTTCAGCTGACTGTGGAGACACATGCTGGAACTTTTTACTTTGAAATGTTTTATAGTTTGAGTTATTTAATTTAAACGCCAAATGCATTCTCAATGGCGAAAACACAAACTTTGGCACCACGTATTAAAAAAAAAAAAAATCATTGTTTTGATTTTTTTTAATAAAAGAAAATATATATATATATATATATTTTTTTTTTTTCTAAGACGTCCACAGACGTCTTGGGCTCTGCCCGTGCGGTAATACCAAAGACGTCCACAGACGTCTTGGGCACAAAATGTGTTAACACAAATCTCATGTGGCTTATCTGGTCCCTGGCACAAAACCTTTTCCATAGCCAAATACACACCAGTCTGGGGGTCCTTGGCATAAAAAGGTTTGAGAACCACTATTCTACTCACTACTCTTTTTCTCTCCTGTCAGGTGAAAAGAAGTGGCTTGGACTCCTCATGCATTGAAGGAAGCATGAGGTCAGTCCGTTGCTCTCCCCAGGTTGACAGAGGAAGTGTAGCGCCCATTAGATAATTGACACTGGGTGAAAAAAATGGGTTGCAAAATCGTGGGATAAAAATCGAGAGAGAGAAAGAGAGAGAGAGAGAGAGAGAGAGAGAGAGAGAGAACCACTACTCCAGTGCCTCTTGCCTGGCAGTCAGTCAGTCACACAGCAGCTGGGAGCTATAGCCTTTTCTAACGGGTTGCTGTGGAAACCTCGGGGCCCCGAGCTGTTGAGTGTTTTTTTCCCTCTCCCTCTCCTCTTTCGCAGGCGAGTGGAGTCACGCATCCGTGATTTCAAAACGCTTGGATGGAGCGATGGCCTGTTGGCTATGATAGGTTATTGGGGGGTTAAGGGAGGGGAGAGGGGGGGACTCTGGGTAATTGCTGACAGTGGGAGAGAGCTGGAATGTCGACTCAAAACAAGAGAAACAAGAAGTGTCGCGGGATATATGGATACCGCTTCGGAGTTGCGTGACTTCTCTGACACAAGCCAAACAGGATGTCGACATGTCAGCTGGTCTAGAGGGGGAACATGTCACCCAAGACGCCTTGATCAACAGAGAGAGAAGTGTTGGTATGCATGCAAGATTGCAAAGGGCGATGCACGGACCATGGCCAACAAACAAAGTTGGTGTCAAATCTGGAAGTGTTTTGCTCTCGAATGTTGAAGAAAGTGTTTGTGTGTGTGCGCGTGTGTGTGTGTGTAGGGGGCTCCACTGCTTCGCAGCGATGGATAAAATCCTCACTTCGGGGAACTAAACAGAGATAAGCTGGGACGCGTTTTGAACTTGTAGACCTTCCAGTTTTATGTGCAAGTTACAAATCAGGCCTTACGGCTCTGGCTAAACACACCCGATTCAACACACACGCCGCGCTTCCAAAAGATCAACTCTGAGGGTATTTTGTGGTTGTCCTTCATCAGCTGGCAGAGGGTAACATTTGAGGATCGGGGAGTATAGCTGCAATGCAGCATCTCTCCCTCCTGTAGTGCTGACGCAGTGTGTGTGGCATCCCTCCTCACCTGGGATGGAGCGCTGCAGGACAGGCCCCCAGTGAGCTCTCCAATGCGAGCGGCCGCCGTGGGGTTGCTGGAGCTGATGAGCACGGGCCCACTGATCTCCATGGAGTGGCGCTGGGGCGGCGGCGCCAGCGAGGGCTTGTGGGACATGGTGAGCGAGGTGAAGGAGTGACGTTTCTTGCTGTTCTTCTTCTCGGTCGCACGCTGGCCTCCGCCCCCGCCATTGCTCTGGGGCCCCGACGAGGAGGAAGCGCCCCCCTCCACTGTTGGGTCACCCCCACCGCCAGAGTCCGACGGCTTGTCCAGCTCTATGAGCTGACGGGCTGCTGAGTTGAACTGTGGAAGTGAGAGAGGAGGTGGGAATGACAGAGGAAGGGGAGAAGTATGGGGCATGTTTGAGGGAGGGGGAAGTGAGAGAGAGAATAAATGGTAAATGGTGCATTTATATAGCGCCTTTATAAGGCACATTCACCCATTCACACACACATTCATACACCAATGGCGGAGGAAACCATGCAAGGCACCAACGTGCTCATCAGGAGCAATTGGGGGACACCAACTCTGGGGTCCAGGATCGAACTGTGAACTGGTTCCCAAGCGGCTGCTCTACCCATGAGCCACTGCCGCCCCCAATAGTAGTTAATAATGATAATGCACTGGCTCAAATCTGGAGTCCCGGAGTTCCAGAGGGTCCCCAAGAACAGTTCAAACACGTCAGGTGTTTAGAAAACTATTATGCTAATCTCTTTAATCACGTCCTTTTGGTTGCAAACGTGTTCATTCAAATGTGGGATGTTCCAGCTGGAGTGCCGCTCGATGCGACATTGCGGCAAGTCGTGCCTTTGCATTGACTTTGCATGTAATCACGCCGCTCGAACAAATATCTTCTTGTCCATTGTGAACACACAACTTATCAACCCTATGTTAGGTTTCCACCAGTCGAAAACCACGGTGATAATGAAAGCTGTGACTGTTCATAGTGAAGCTAGCTTGCACAGTTTAGTGCCTCTGTCCTTACACAGGAGAGACGGAGAGAGCAGAGGACAGAGGGCAAACAGAGGACATCTGGTTCTGGGAGGGTGTGATGGTGGATGGCTTAACCACTGAAACTCCAGAATTCGTATTGTGGGGAAAATCAACGAGATAATATTCGATGTAGACCAAAAACAGAAAATCACTAGTACAGAGCCCTGAGGGATTCCGCTCATCAACGTATGGGGTTTCTAAACCATGTCAAACGCATTTCAGTCAAGACTAGGGCTATAACTTTTTCCATTAATAGAATAATTTAAGTGTGTATTTATCCGGTATATTAACAAATAGACACAAAAAAAAGAATGAGTTAACCGTTTAGTCTGATTAACCACTTACAGTACGTATACCCTATTTTATACTTTGTCGTACAACAGTGTCTCAAAACAATGTACGATCTACAAGGTTACAATGCGTCACGTGTAACGATATAGTAACTGCATCAAAACATCTATTTTAATTTCAAGAATTGAAGAATATCAATATGTAAACAGCAACATATCGTATAAATTAGTTGACTTTGTATCGCACCGTATCGTTTTGCAATGCAAATAATCGGTATCGAATTGTTTTGCAATGCAAATGATTGTCACAATACTAAGCTGTATTTAGCAATTGTAAGAAGATAAAAGAAAAAGGAGGGGTTTATCGATAAATGTGTGTATTCTCTGTACAGCATGTGTTCGTGTCAAGTTGCGGGTTTGTCCATGTGTTCAAATATAATGTCCATGTATTTGCCAGAGGAACACCGTGTTTGCTAGTACTATCCACGTGTTGCACACAGATTAAATTTATTTGCTAAATAGATACTGCATCGATTTTAAATCATTGAATCGTATGGTATGCCATGAATGAACCAATATCGTACGTACGTATCGTAGTTAAAATGTATCGTTACACCCCCCCCCCCCCCCCCCCCCCCTAGTCACATCACATTGTGAGCTTGTAGATAGACAACTTTTTTAATAGCCAGTTAGCCACCAAGTAGGGCATTAAGCAACTAGTCGACTAGTTTACTAGTCGACTAGTAAATCCACTAGTCGACCTTGTTGGTACTAGTTGACTAGTTAAGAAAAGAAAAAAAAAGTTTATTTTTTTTATTGTTTCCCCCCGATTTTGTAGGCCTCAAGATCAGGTAGATTATAGTTATAGTCACCATGTACACAGTTTTTCAATGTACAAATATGTATTAAAAAATAATAATAATATATTTTTTAATTTATTTTATTTTTTACATAATAGGTAGTTAAACAACTAGTCGACTAGTCGACTAGTAAACTAGGCAACTAGTCAACTAGTAAAAATGACTAGAAGTGAATGCCCTACCACCAAGTGGTTAAAATGATTGTGATGCTATATTAAGTACATTTTCTGGGGACCCCCTGGAACCTCCACAAGGACCTCTCTATATGAACACAATTGGCTCGTGTTCTGGGGAGGAACCTGCTGTCATCTGGGAGGATGCAACAGCAGTGATAACACACAGACATACAGCAATGTGTGCGGAGGAATTCATTGTACTTAGTTTAGACAGTTTTTGGTTTAGACTAGTCATTGGTTAGACCAGTCATTAGTCCTACAACTACAACCTATCTCAAACCCTCACCCTAAACCTAACCTCCCACGGGGCAGCACACCTAAACCTAACCTTAAACCATGTCTAACCAATGACTAGTCTAAACTAAGTATGCACCCCCATTGGCATAACAACTGAATTGGGAAGAAAAACTGGGTTAAAAAAGAGAGCGACCTGTGTGTCTCTGATTCACACCCGCTGAATCAGATATGAGGATTAACACAAGTTCATCATCATCATCATGTCTGGAGCCTTGTCAACCTTATAGGCAGAGATGACACGAGAACTGCCGTTTATCAAAGCTCTGCAGCGCGATGACGGCTTAGCAGATACGGGTTCTAGTTGCAGACAAGGCTCTGGTGCAGTCAATGATCTTTCATTATGTATATGGATCTGGTGCAGTCAATGATCTGTCATTATGTATATGGATCACAGACAAGGCTCTGGTGCAGTCAATGATCTTTCATTATGTATATGGATCACAGACAAGGCTCTGGTGCAGTCAATGATCTTTCATTATGTATATGGATCACTGCTGATGCGCTTTAAGTCAGAAGCTCTGTGGAGGGGGGGGGGGGGGGGGGGGGTCACACAAGTGTTGGCAGACTTTGTCACACAATGTTTTACATTTATTGACATTTATAGTTAACCTCATGAACCCTAGCATCCCTATTCTGGGGCAAGTCGTACTAGGCAAACATTTGATGGAAAGAGCAGATCCACAAGCTTACAAAACGTCCTCCTAACACGTGGTGAGCTTAGTAGAAGGGCTATTTTCGCTGTTCTAGGGTTTATATTATTACTGGTTATGTGTTCTGCCCTATGGACCCCCCCCCCCCCCCTGTGAGTGTCTTGAATAAAGATTGAATTGGTTAGCAACAGTATGCCCTTTTGCTATAGCAACCATTCCTAGACTATATTTTGCCTTTGTTTCAGCCATGCATTCACAGCTGCACGACACCTAGTGTGATGGTGATATGGACAAATATGGGCAGGTGCGTGCCACCTGCCACTGACCTTCCTCTGCGTCAAAGCTGTAGAATGTGCGTGCGTTGGTGTGGTGATGCGCTGATGCCGCAAAACACTTATCTGCCAAAGCATAAATTAGGATTGAAAAAAAAAAAGTGAGAAGATGGAGAGAAATCTGAGCCATCCAACCGCCTGTAACTTCAAAGACACCTTTGGTGCTTCTCTGAAATACATATTTCAGCATTTCACAAAGGTGAAGGGAAGGAGAATTTCGGCTGACTTCATCAATAGAAACTAGTCACTCTCGTGTTCCGCCTCGGGGAGCTGCTACGCCGTGGGGGGAGGTGGGGGAGGGTGGGGGGAGCGGTGTGGGGTGCAGGGACTGGGGGTTTTGTGATGTTGAGGAATTCGGCTAACAAGTTCTGCTTACCTCAACATACGAGATGGGGAAGATTCCAATTTTATCTCCTAGCATTCCCTCTGCCCAGTTCTCATCCACTCTGCGGATAACAGTCAAGATATCATCCTGAAATGTGAGAAGAGAGAGAGAGAGAGAGAGAGAGGGGAGCCTTGTTACTGGGCAGAACATTGTTAAGTATGCTGTTAACTAGTTTTCCGTCCTCTAGGAACAAATAGTTAGTGAGACAGACGCAGGAACTGTGACTGTGAGGCGATGGTTGGGGTAAGAGTGTGTGTGTGTGTGTGTCTGTGTGTCTGTGTGTCTGTGTGAGTGTGTGTGTGTGTGTGTGTGTGTGTGTCAGGGGGATTCATTAAAGGCAGTTTGCCCGGGAGTAAAACAAGGGAGCTTAATATAGAGAACTCCTTTTGGAAAACAGCCCACTAAGCATTTTGCCTTCTTTCTTTTTTCGCTTGGCATAAATAAATAAAACATAGTACAGCATTTGACAGTACATCAAGAAACATTACAGTAGAGTTGGATTCATATATTCGTACAGCATTTTTCCTCATTTGTACACCAGGGAGACAAGGTACAGGTGTGCTTCCCTCGCAAAAGGCTGATTTTTAGCTGGGTCTCCTTCCCATTTTCTTTTAGATATGGGTGTGAACTTTTTTCTGAAGAAAAAACATTGAGCTGAAGTTTTGGTCCATATTGTTTGTGTACTGTACCAGTGTACCTGACTCGTACACACAGTCAAATCCGTAGTGTTCATTTCAACACTGAATTTAAAGTACGTAAACGTAACCAAACGGTGGGTCCGTTTGGTTCCATCTGTACTTTATTTTCCATGCATGAGTCCAAGCCACTTCTTTTCACCTGACGTAAGGAACACGTTATTCCAACCAGTTCCTTTCCCCCCCATCAGGCTGGCCTGTGGGAGGCAGTATATATACTGCCTCAGAGACCAGGATTACCGCTTGTTTTTTATGAGGGTACCTCTAGGGGACACAGGGAGAACATGCAAACTCCATACAGAAAGGCCCTTTTGCCAACCCTACCTAGCACTGATGACACGGAGGAGAGAACACGCCCCCAGCGACCACAGCATCCTTAGCGGGAATCGATCCAAGGACCTTCTATCTTTGAGGCGACAGCACTACTGACTGCACCACCGTGCCCCGTGCCCCCCCTTCTGTACTTTCTTGGCCATTAAATCACCTGTGTAACTGAGGGGAACACTGAACTAAGATCTGGTCCGTATACCTTTAATGTGTGCCGTGCCCGACTCATGCTGTACAGATTTAATTACTGCTGCTCATCTCTCTCTCTCTCTCTCTCTCTCTCTCTCTGAGTGGACAAACCTCTCGAGTCGTCGCAGTGTGTTTGGAACTTGAGAAAATGATTGCTTGGGGGAGAAAGATCGAGACAGAGAGAGAGAAAAGTGCGTCACCGTAATTAGAGGCCCTTTTTTTAGCCCGGGCCATTACCAACGTGGCAGCACCCAGGGGGGGGGGGTGGCAACTGCCGAGCGGTGTGTCTGTGTGTAATATGCGTTTGTGCATCTCTCTCACCTAGTGCTGTCTGTCACGATTATGACATTTGTACTAATAATTGCGCTTGGCGTGTGGTTGAACATTACAAAATTATGAATTAAAAAAACATTCTGTTTGTACTTTTAAGCCAAGAAGAAAAAAAGTGCATAGGGCAGATATGAAGAATAACTTACATAATAGAATACCTATATACTTGTTAAAAAAAAATCACACCCGTGTGAAGTGAGGGGCGCTAAAGTCTAATGATGTAATGCTGATGTAAAACAAACAGTGCCAACACAAACATTAAATACCATTAACAATTCAGAGACAATATGACGTAAATTTTCCCTTCATTGTCAATGGCGTTTTTAAAACAAACATTGAACTAAAAACAAACCTGTATATAGGACGGGCTAGCGCCCCTCAAAAACATGTACAGTATAGTGGAGATCTACCAGCTCACGCGTTTTGAGCATGTAGATCGGCTATTTCCACTATTTTTGTTGAGGGGCGCTAGCCCCTCGGCCCCCTCCTATACGCAGGTTTAATGTTTGTCTTTAGTTCAATGTTTGTTTTGTAAACACATTGACAATGAAGGGAAAATGTGCGTCATAATGTGTCATTTACGTCATATTGTCTCTTTATTGTTAAAGCCTTAACCGAGCCAGGCGTTTAATGTTTGCGTTTACACCGTTTGTTTTACATCACCCTTACATCACCTAATCAACATGAGTTAGACTTTAATATATTAGCGCCCCTCACTTCACACGGGTGTGATTTTTTTTAATCAAGATCGATTTACAATTTGTGACCAGATTTGACTGAGAGCCTGCCATCGCGCAAATTCCAGCTTTTCACCAGAGGAGAAAAACTTTTTATTTTTTTTAAATGTGTTAATATCACAGGCAGACTCTTCACATACTAGAGCATGTCTGAAATAAGTGTCAGAGCTGAAATCAACATGTAAATATGAAATAAATGCTTAAACATGTAGCTAGGTGTAATGTTAGAGACCACAGAAGTGAACCTTTCAAGCCTGTTTGTTCAACTCGCTGTTTTCTGCAAGACATTACTCTATAAGTCATATCTCCAAAACTGGTGGGTCAACCTGAAAAACCAATATGTCAATTTGAAGCTATGATTCCCTGCTTTCATATGACATGAAAAAACGAAAATTCCAAATAATTCAATGGCAATCCCTCAGTCAAATTTGGTTACATTTAGGCATTTAGCAGACACTCTTAATCCAGAGCAACTCAATACAGTAAGCAAGGTAAACATCAAATACATTGCAGTGCCTCAAATAATTGCGATGAGGCGATTATTTTGTATTAACTAGACTGGTGCCCGGCTGTAGGGCACAGAGTCGGTAACGATGGATGTTGGTGATCCATGCCCCACCCGGCTATGCAATACCCGTTGTACCTGTGTCAAGTACCCGTTCCATATGTAAAGCAGGAAAACGATATGCACATCCCAGTTTCAGAATACGGTGCTGGACCCAAAAAATAACTGAATGAAGAAAAAAGTGGAATGTCCACACACGATATATCTGCTCCCCTCTTTTTTATTACCTATAAATACAACAACGTTTCGCCCCTCCGGGCTTTCTCAACTTGAGAAAGCCCGTTCCACCCATCTGTCTGTGTCCCTTTTATGCCCATATATGGAGATTTCAGTATCTGTCTCTCGGTGGAGTTCTGTGTCAGGCATTCCCAAATATGGATTGTTGTGATGTCAGAACAGGCCAGCTCCATATATGGAGTCTGGGCAGGGGCCCTGTCCAGAGCCCGGGCAGAGACCTTTTGTGGCGGTTCTGGACAACCGTGTGTTGTGACACCGGGCACTGCACTCCCTGTGGGGGGGTGGAACGCGTGTGTCAAATCTGAAGTCGGTGGGGCAGTTACAGTACGTGCATTACAGCCGTACACACAGACAAAGACATGGTGCATTTATAGATATAGAAGATGGTGACTCTCACCTTGGAGAAAGGCAGACAGTCCTTGTCGGCCTCCTTGTCCTTGAGCTCAAAGTCGTAGAGGGCTTTGCACTGGGGCGGGGGCTGGGGGAGGGGCTTGACGATCTGGACGAAGTTGGTGGGGAAGAAGCCGTGGACGCCACCCATCTCGCCGTGGTACCAGTTCTCGTCCACCTGCCGTCGCAGGATGATGACGTCACCCTTGCTGAACTTGAGGTCGCCGGGCTCCTTGCCGTCGTAGTTGTACAGGGCCTTGGCGCATGGCAGCTGGGGCACGCCCTGGAAGAGAACACGGGATGAATTTAATGACCCACCAGTAACATTCACGCATACAAGGAGTGTATTAAGGATACAACATATAGTTCTGACTTCCGACCAAGCAATGTGATTTGTTGAAATTCTCTCTACCAGTGCTCAAATGAGCATGACAGCACACCTAGCCGTGTGGTCCTTGAAATTAAAAAGTTTGAGAAACACCGGCATTGTAATTGTATAGCAGACGTAAAGTCCACATACCAGTTCTGTCTGACCAGTGTGATAGAACCGGTTCCGGAAACAGTTCCAAGCATGATGGAACCGATTCCGGTTCCTCAATGTTGGATCTGGTTCTGGATCCCCAACCTTCTAGGTCTGTTCAGTGGGGAGCTGATCTGAGGAGGAGAACAGAGTGTTCCTCCACATGCAAACTCCTCACTGTCAGGTGAACAGGAGCGGACTGTGCTGGTAAGCAGGCAGGGGGGAGTACCTTACACTATCCAGTTATTACACTCTGTATTTACAGAACCTCTTCACAATGTTACTGTCTGGAATATATGCGTACTGCATGAGGACAGACAGCAGTAAATAATAGTGCAGGTAGACAGAGGGAGCTACTACTAGTACTACAGTTAAAGATGTTCCCAAAACTTTAACAACCATGGATAATTCATCACCACTCAAGACAGACATTCATTTTTCAGGCAGGACTATAGCATAAGAGTGGAGCAGAGCGTATGCGCACGTGCGCGCGGCACACATACACACACACACACACACACACACACACACACACACACAAAAGCACAGGGTGCGGTCGGTAAGTCTGCAAAACATGGAACTCTCAACTTAAGTCTGTGTCATTGTCACGTCATATTAACTCTGAGCATATAAACAGACCCATAGGGTCCCATGTCATTTGGTTTCATCTGTACACTCTCCGAGTTGAATTCCACTGTGTAGTTACTTACTATGCCTCAAAAAACACTGGACCGAACACGCATGCTTGACATAGGAGTTGTCACAAGACAACAAACCCATAACGAATCCGTGCATGCGCAGCGTGTCTCAGAGAGACACTCTAACCGTGTTGTTTGTGTCCCCCTGGAAGTGACAAAGCCTGTGTTTGTGGCACCGCCACGGTGAGCAGTGTGACGGAGCTTTGGCCGGCTCTCTTGACGAGTTGACTGATGCAGAGCCTTATAGCCCTTTATCTCCCCCCCAGGAGGGAGGGTTTTGTGGTCTCGACCTGCTAGTCTGGAGGCCCCTGAAAGGCCCTTTTCAGGGGGGTGACAATCCAGGGGAAAGGGGAGGAGGGAGGGGTGGAACGGGGTTGGTGTGTCTGTGTGTGGAGGGGGCGGGGGGTGTAGAGAGCGAGAGAGGAGCGTCAATGAGCTCCATTCAGGCTGTGTCGTCTATGAGGAGGGCTGGGGTCCAAAACCGCCCCGTGGGCTGCTGATTTTACAGCCCATTTAACTCTGTTGCGTGCCGGAGTCGCGCACCGGAAACAGACAATCTACAAGCACTGCGACACATTTTCAGCTTGTAGATCGGCTATTTCCGCAACTAAGCATACTCTAACTGAGGCCTGAGTTGCTCTGCAGTGTTCAGAATCATAATCACTACCAACGGTGGGATGCGGGGCGGGGAGGGGAGGGGACTCGGCGCTACTCAACTGAGCACTGCGATGAGCCGAGAATGAATCCAGCCAGGGAAGGCAAAAGAAACACAGGAGGGGGAAACAGCACCTCCACGGGGACGGTGTCGCGCCACAGAGAGCCCTGCAGAGGGTTAAAGCACGGAGGCGTTCTCTCTCTGTGTCCTTGTGAAAGGCTAACGAAGCGTTTAAAGGGCTTCAGAGGAGGATCAAAGTACAGAGCTGAGGCGTGATGGTGAGGCAGGGTGACACTGTCCCGCTGCACACAATCACACAGCAGCCCTGCAGCAGCAGCACTGATCAGAGCAGTGTGGCTCTCTCTCTGTGTGTGTGTGTGTGTGTGTGTGTGTGTGTGTGTGTGTGTGTGTGTGTGTGTGTGTGTGTGTGTGTGAAGGGCCAGCTTGCGGTCAGAGACAGACAGAGGAGGGATGGGGTACTGCAGCACCCCCCATCCAGCCCCCGAAGATCTGGGCCTCTTTTCAGGTGGGGGAGGGGGGGTGGGTGGCTGGGCCTAAGGCCCGCCCACACCTGGCAGGGGAGCTTTACTTGGGAGCTTGTGCACGTGCACTGTGCACATGGATGTCTGCCCCGGTGCAGAGACAAACAGCATTTCAACAAAAATAAAATGGATTGAGTCTGCATGCCAGTAATAACAAAAAAAGCTCAGTTAATTTATTTATTTATTGCCGTTGTTTATTATTTATTTATCATCATTCGTGACTTTTGAGTCTGTAGTCTCAGAGCTTCACTTAGGCCCCGCTATATCGGTCATTATTTGACCTTTCGGAAGACATCGAACTGCAATGCAGACGGTTGTGTCCCAATTTCAATCTGGCTTGTAGGGCTGGAAAAATGCAAATGAAAAAGTGGAAGCTCTGGCGGTGTCTGGTTCAAATGATTACAACATGTTTATGCAAAAACCAGGTGTTACTTCCTCGCAATGCGTACATGCCAAAAAAAACAAAAAGCAACACGACTGACTCAAACAGCACACAGCTTTTGACTCTGATGAAATGAAAAAGGTGGACCCTGTTGTAAACGAGTGTAAATGCTTTATCATGGTTCATCCACAAAGTAACAGTTGGTGTATCGACGTGTGCTTTCGTTTGAAATGTACCCATTCTGCATACTGTGAAATAGAATTGTCAATCAATCAATTGATCGTAGATAAACATGGTTACTGCAATCAGGATAAACAACAACATTCTTACTGTACAGCACCTACTGTACACTACTCTCCCTTGGTCCTCGATATCCCCTTCTCCTGGCCTCACACAAGAGAGGCTGTCAGCAGATTCACATTTCCATGTTTCACTCGGCTTAACATAGAGGGGGGGGGACTTTAGGGGCCCTCTGAATGGAATAGGTGTGGGTGTGTGTGTGTGTGTGTGTGTGTGTGTGTCTATCTGAGAACGGGGAGGGGGGTTAATATCCGGTCTTGGGGGGGGTGTACCGTGGTCCAACATAAAGAGGCAGCATGCAGGCCACAGTCTAGTCCAAAACCATCTGGACCAGAGAGAGATTGAGACGGGCCTGTAACTGTGTTTCTCACTGTATAGAAGAAAAGAGAAGGGAGGGCCCAGCCACCCTCCCCACAGAAACGCTACTAGCCAGGCTCGTTTCAGCCAATGAGGCGCGCACACACGCACAGAGAGAGAGCACAGAGGAGCTGTGTGTGTGTGTGTGTGTGTGTATCCCCAGAGACAGGGACAAGAGACTGCATTAGTTAGGACACATCTTCTCTGCATCATTTCTCCCTCACAGATAAGGCCTTGTGCTACCAGAGAGCCACGGGAAAAGAAACCCTCCATCAGATAGACACCCACATTCTCATCAAGGAAGAGAGAGTCTTCTTCCTCACCTCGTTCTGTCACTCTCCCTGCAGTGCAAGTTTACTTTACGGAAGTAATTATATGACGGCATACGTCTCTGTCAGGTAGCGTTATCAGATGGTTGCCTCGCTAATGAGAGTCTGCACCACAACTAATGACTCGCAACCTCTTTAAAGATTTAAAGCATACGATTTGCACACTACACAAGTACACGCACAGAGCCAGCAGCGACCACTTTACCATGATACGCTCAGCAATACGGAAGTGCTGGAGGATGAATAGATAAGCAAATGAGTCGACGCGACAATGGATCAAAGTACGCTACGCTACCACAAGAAAACACTTCTCGTCAGTCATCATGCAAGCCACAAACACTGCATGTGTGGAGGTTTGTGTTGTGTAGTTGATTTATAAACCCTGTATTTTTGTTCCCTTTGGGGAAAATGCAAATTGAAACGTACAAATGTGCCTTTAGAAACATAATACGTGCCTTTAAATACCACAATATGCAATGGACTTTTAGGAGCGATTAAAGCAAAACCTAAACAACATGAGAGATCCTCTCTCTGGTCCTCTCTTCCCAGCTTCCCCAAATGAGGATGAACCCAAAAAAAACAAGGGCTATATGCCATTTAAATTATTTCACAGTAGGACTGAAGTGACGGCAATGTTTAGAAATGTGTGGGCGACATAGTGCCTTTAGTCTGCTTGGACTGTAGCCTGTTGTAAAATGTGAAATTACAGAGTATATGTGTAACTAAATTAATAGCTCACACATTTAAACACTAGTTTAGGGAGTGCTCTCTGTGCATGCGGAGTGCTCCGTCTGTGTGTGTGTGTGTGTGTGTGTGTGTGTGTGTGTGTCCATTCACAATGTAAAAAGGTAATTGGCACCTGTCCTGCCTGCATAGATATATCTACTGCATTAATGGTTCCCTAAAGTAAATGAAAGACTGCTGCTTCTCTTTTTGGTGTGGACCAATTTAACAATTCTGAACATTCAAAATACTCTTGTATTACCCTTAAAGCTGTGTTCAGACCTGAATATATATATTCGCCTCGGTTCGCCCCGTTTGCGCAACTTCTCGTCTTTGCATTGACTTTGTATGTAATCGCGCCGCTCGAACCATTCAAGTCTGAACGCACCTTTACACAAGGTGTTGTCCCATAAACGAGACTGAAGCGTTAATTTCATCAAAGTCTGTGTCACCTAAACATTAGTGCCAAAACTCTTAACTGCAGCACGTTGTGCACCTAAATGAAAACACATTGTACCCCCTGGATGCATTAAAACAGCAATGTTTTCACTTTAAAACACTGCAGCATAAGTGCGCACTCACGCTCCATTGCGTGTGTGATACAAAGCCAAGAAAAGCTGTTTGCAGTCCCACCTTCGTTGTAGATAAGATTGCAAAGGGATTTGACACACAGTAAAAAAGCATTGCTTAATCCATTTGTGACTCTGAGAGTGTAAATACAGAAGGGTTTCACTGTGCCACCCGATCATTACTGAGACACGTCAGACATGTCAAGTCAGCAACCACCCAGTGAACACGCTGGCATGAGATGCGAGACGGAGGTCATGGGGCGGTAATTAAGCTAACACCTTGCTTTTTAGGCAGCTGTGAGTGCTGCTGACATTTTCAAAACAGAGCCTATATGCTAAAATATGCAGCTTCAACAGGTTGCGGCAACTTGTCTTTGCCCTTATGAACACATGTGTACCGTGCCATCTTGGTCAGTGTGTGGAAAGTGGTGCAACCTTGTGCTGCAAATTGGGAACAGACTGCCAAGTCTCTAAGTACAACGGCCGTGAGCAGGAAAGCTACAGGTAAAACTTATACGCCGTCAGCAGTCTGTGTGTCGTTGTGTGTGTAACCACACGAGACACAATCCTATAGACTAGAGGCCCCCGACCCTCCCTTGCGTCTCTGTGCTCCCTGTGAGGAGCTCAAGAATCTCTGCGGGGGGCTGGAGGAGGTGGGGGGCTGTCTGACTGTATTTTCTTCCCCTTCCACAGCTACACACCAACCAGCGAGAGGACATGACAGGCATTCTCGTCAGAGGAAGCAGCAGGATCTCCACACACACATACACACACACACACACACACACACACACACACACACACACTGGGGACACTCAGTCTTCATTAGCATGCCAGTGTTTACTGATGGCCGCCGCTTGCCGAGCGCTGCGGCCGTAGCGACGCACAATTATGGAAGTGTGGAATTCTGAGGGCAGGGGCCATCTTGTTTTCATTAGAGCTCCATTACTTTAAATTGGTTCCTAATGGCCTTGTTTATGACCACCGAGAGACAGCTTTCCTTCCCCACGGCCTCCCAACACTGTCTGTCTCCCCCCCAGTCCCCCCGGTCCTAGGGCCTCCTTCTGTGTGTCACACATAAGACAACAGAGAGCGACACAGTCCTCAGGCTGACTGAAGCAGTAGGCATTCCGTCCTTCTCTTCTGTGTGTCACACATTAGGACAACAGAGAGAGACACAGTCCTGGCTCACACAGTGAGGACAGGCTCACTGCAGCAAGTAGGTATTCATCAAGTTAGAGGTTTGCATGTAAAGCCAGCGGGGTCTGACAGAGGCAGAGTTAAGCGGGTCAATAATTAATCAGGGAAGTAATCAGGAACACAAAAAAGCAACTAAGAGGCAGGGACTTGTGTGTCCCAAATACACAGATGAATACGTAGTGGTGGTGAAAACAATTTGTAGTGAAACTTTGAAACTTGTTCCATCTCCATGCAATCATATGGATCTCGGAATAGACATGGGAACAGAGTGGCTTCATGTGGATATGGGACTCCATGTGGCATCTATGTTATGATGCATGTCTGACACCAATCTATTACACCTGATCCGAGCCCCCTTTGTCTGTCATTATAAAATCAAAGTTAAATAAAATATATGTGAAAACAACATGATTGGAGGTAGGTTCTGATTGGCACAGACAGACACACACACACACACGCAAACAGAGCGATGCTCTTATAGACGGCTAGCCCATGCGTTATCATCATGCCGTCTTGTGACTGACATTCTTTTTAAAGATTTGTTTTTGGCTTTTCTTCCTTTATTGATAGATACAAGTGAAGAATGACAGGAAAGAGGGAGAGAGAGAAGGGGAGAGACACGCAGCAAAGGTCTTCATGAACGGGACTCAAAGACGCGACGCGCTGTCAGGCCAGAGCCTATATGTGGCATGCGCCTGGACTACTAGGCCAGCGTGCGCCCCATGATTTGTCAGGGACATACAAAGCAAGTCAATATCATTTTTAAAGTATTGTATTTCTGCATTTGTTAAATCAGTGCCCTTGCTATTCTGAAGAAAACTAAAACTAAAACTGGAGACTGGAATTTCAAAGATTAGTTTTGATCAGTACAGTATGTGATTTCATAGCAAATTAGACTACGGACAAAATAAGAACATTATATTTGATGAAAAAAAGTCTTTCCAATTCGTCCGTGTAGCTTTGCAGGAGGTTTAGTGGCTAACCTCCCGCAGAGCCATCTTACCCAGAGTCCCCTAGGGCATCTCCATTATGGGCCAAACTTTGGTTCGTCTCCACATTGGCTGGTTGTGGGGTCGTCAGTGCAATGGCCAAGTAAATGCAGTTTCTCCTCGAGAGGGAAAGTGATGGCAAAACAAACCCGTGGTAGACAACGATGACACATGGCAGACGATGATAAATGGTAGATGATGGGCACAGCGGGAGATATGTATCCACCCAGCTGCCTTTCATAAGTACTAGGCAGACACGCCAAGCGAGGAGCACTCTCAACTCTGGCTTTCGAGAAACACTGCTGTGTTGGGAGACTAATTCGCCTTGTTTGTTCCCCCCCCCCCACCAACCCCTCACACTACACAGCGCCATGAGGACACGCAAATTGGTCTACAAACACACAGCCTCTCAGAGCCGTCTGGACGCCAGATGGAAGTCTGTCTCGCACGTGAGTGAGAGTTGGAACATGAGATTTCCACTGAGGTCCAAACTCCTGTTTCCCCGTCTGCCTAGCTCACTGGTTCTCAACGTGGGGTCTGGGGGCCCCACCAGGGGTCCAGAAGAAGGGTTGAAGGGGGTCTCCCTAGTGCCTAGTTAAATGACTCATATTTAGGAACCAAATGAACCCTTACAGGTCTGTAACCCTGAGAGTGGACAAATGGACCCATTTGTCCACTCAAGAGTTAAATTACAATACCACTGATGACAGACAACCCTGCATGGCCCGGTACTGAGGTTACGTACCAGGACAGACAGTGTGTTCTCTTCCCCAGGGGGCCCAGTTACAACACACACCTCTGGAGTTAACCAGCCACTGACCCCTAACAAACCCTCCTTTTTACTGCCAGTTCCTGACCCCTGGCTGCAGCGCTGGGGCCCATGGGAACCTCAGTCCTTGGCTGTGATCAAAGCCCGACGGGCCCCGGAGAGAGGCAGGGTACGAAGGGGCCCATAAGGCTGCCATGTGTGAAGTCCTCGATGAACACTGCGATTTTTCGGTTTGAAACGGGGGAGGAAAATTCTATTAAAAAACGAAATACATGGAAAACGGAGTGAAGACACTGGTGGGGCGGGGGCATTTAGTAAGCTACAGATTAGTCATCAAAAAGAAAAGACTTTTAGAAGGAAGGGGGTCTGGATTTATGGAAAAACTACACCAACAGAGCAGTCGCCCATACGGTTTTCATAAAGCCGTGTGTATGTGTGTGTTGGCTCTGACTATAGCACATAGGTGCTATTGCATGGAGGCCCCCACCTTTTCATATAAGTGTGTGTGTGTGTGTGTGTGTGAGAGAGAGAGAGAGAGAGAGAGAGAGAGAGAGAGAGAGAGAGAGAGAGAGAGAGAGAGAGAGAGAGAGAGAGAGAGAGCGGGTGTTGTCTTTATACCTGGCTGGCATCAGTCCAGCTACAGTATGAACTAAGGTTGGTTTGGTTCTGGGTGGCCCAGGATCACACAGCCGGCGTGTCGGAGTGAAGAACAGAACTCTCTATATTTGTGCCAGTTCATACACTGGACTTTAAAGAGAGCTCTCACAGGAAGGAACCCGCTCACATTTCAGGGCGAGAAACACAGAGCGAGGCAGGGAGGGGCTTAAAGCTGGGAAACTGGAAAATGGAATGATGGGGGGGGGGGGGGGGGGGCAAGGAGAGCCAGCCGCCAGATCAAAAGAGTGAAAAGAGAACCGAGCCTGGCCGCCTGAGCTGAACCTGTCAGAGTTGAGGGTTCTGCAGTGTAATGGGGCAGACAGAACCTCTGGGCTCCAACGGGAGCCAGAGACACGGGTCCTGCTGGCCAAGACCAATCTACTAAAGCAGGACCAGCTGGGAGAGCCAGGAGAGGAAAAACAAAACACTACAGTCTGGTAAGTCTACACACACAACCACACGCACAGCTCAGGTAGCGCTGGGCCATGTTTATTCAAAAGCGTTATCATATTAACAGCCCTGAACATTTGGTGTTCGAAACATCTCAAATTATTCAATTCACCTCCCTCAATGTTTTAATATATTTATTGACTGAAATCAGACTACTGAAGAACACCGTTTGAAGAAGATGCAGCAGGAAAGTATTTTTAGTGATTTATTTTTCTTTGAACTGTTGAAAGATTATTTTTGGATATCTTTTTCTTTGAACTGTCGAAAAAGAGACAACGAACAAGTATTTGGGATATTAGGCTAATTATTCACGTTGTTCACCAAAATATCATAGCGGAGTAGACTCATCTATTGCCCAGCCCTGAGTTCCAGTGAGGATAAATGCAAAATATATAAATATATATAATTTGTTTTTTTAATTTAACTCTTCATATATACGTGTATGGCCCCATAAAAAATGCCATTGTGGATGCTTCTTTCTGGAGGCCCCCATGAAAACCTAAAATGCCTATGAAACGCCTCAACTAATACGCATGCAGTCACTGAGCAAAATAAACAACTTTTAATCTTAGATGTTGCCCACTGCTACACAGGAAAATCCTTAGTGTTCATGTATCCATTTGTAAGTCTGATGAAGGGCTGTTGAGGCCCGAAACGTCACTTGCTCTGGTGGAAGCCAATACATGTTCCAGCGTGCACTGCAGACTGTTTTTACTTGGCGTGCACAACGGGGTCCATTTGGTTCTATTTGTACACCCGCCGAGTCAAATTGACACTGGGGATTGTACTGTACAGTAGCAGTGGGCGACAGCTCAGAAAGAAACATGCACACAATGTTGAGCACTGACAAATGAGGTGGCACAAATATAGTGTTAAAGAAAATGCAAGGAGAAGCCTGCTTCTAGAACCTAATATTTGTTGTCCTCTTGTCAGACAGTACTGTAGCGGGTCTCCTTGAGCTGGAGAGAGGACAGGATTGCTGCTGCTGAGAGCTGCGTGCATGGGAGGACGGAGGAGGATAAGAGCATTGCTGCATTACGCTCTATCCTGAGAACTTCAACCCACCGCCTCCTCCTCTTCCTCCTCCTCCTCCTCGACCCGTCCTCCTCTTCAAGCTCTCATCCATCTCCCAGCCTTCCACCACAACACATTCGGAAACCACAAGGGGTCAGGCTGAAGTCAGTGAGTGTGTACCATCGCCAAGTTTCCACCCAAAGAGTTGACTAACCGGAAAGAAGAAGGGGGAAAGGCTTCTGCTTGTTAGGGAGCAGCTTATACTGTAGTTGGGGGTGTGTGTGTGTGTGTGTGTGTGTGTGTGTGAGTGAGAGAGAGTTGGGGGGCACGTAGGATACTTTACAAATGTCACATTTGTGTTCGATGCGCCGACGCTCGGTGTGAGCTGAATTCTAAGCGGCCGGGTCACATCTCTCTTGGCAGTGCTGGTGAAAGCGTGCAGTGTGGTGGGCTAGCCTTTTGTTCCGTGGGGTCCATTCAAGGAGGGGGGGGGAGGAAGCCACCTGCTCTCCGCTGCTGGGCCGGCCTGGAAGTCTTTAGCCACGGAGCCGGCTGCTTGATGCGAACTGGATCGCCCGCTGGCTCCCAGAGGCCCCAGGGGCCGTAAATAAGACCAGCGTGGAGGCTTCGTTCTGGGGGCCCCTTGAAAGCTTTCAGCTGCTTCGCCTTCGTCAGAACGCCTGTGAAAAGTCTCGTCAGAACGCCTGTGAAAAGTCTCATAGCCAAAAGAAGCGTCTTTCATGTCAACTGACATCAGACACACTTTTATACCAAATCATGGTAGTCAAAGTGATAAAAAGGACACCATACACAATATGGTCTGTGATATTATCGTCCGATAAATGCGTATAAATATAGAATGGAGATGAGGCCACTATGGCAACTGTCTAGAATTATCTGAAAATACTGAACACCGTCCAGCCAATCAGAATTGAGTATTATCTGTGGCCATGGTATAAAAAGCCTGAATTGTTTTCAACAAGAAAAATGGTCAAAAACTGTGAAAAAAGTATAGCAAAAATAGACAGTAAATCGGCTACTGTTTGTCATACGATGATGTTGCAAGAGTGGCTTAAAACAAATCTGTGGTATGGCAGCGATCCTCATAGCTCTGCTCGTCTCCCTGCGGGGGTGTGGGGTATGAGACGAGTGGGCAGAGGAGGAACAGCTGTTTGCATTGGCTGGGTGTCTGAAACACCTCTATATACAGTGGACAAACAAAGCCAGTGCGTTGATGCGGTGGAGTGGCCAGCACACAGACACTGAGTGCATTCTGTTCTCCATCTCACAGCAGCACTGTCCATCTCCCACGGACGTGAGAAAGCGTGTGCGTGTGCGAGTGTGCACGTGTGTTGGTCCTGCTTTGTGTTTCATTTGCAGTGTTCTACCACGCAGTTCAGAAGTAATCTAACCGACATATATCATCCTTTCTGCTGCCTGACACAAAAAAAAAACCATCTAACTTAAGGAACTCTGGCTGTAAAACACTTCAATAGCTACTCGCTTGTTTTCTCCTCTAGAAAAAAGAAAAGGGTTTGCAGAGCGCTGTGGCCTTAGCAACCCTGTGCTAAACCCATTACAGCCTTTCCTCAAACTTTGAACTGGTTCATGTCAGTCTGCTGGCAGAGAGGATCCTGCAGGCTTGCACACCAAGGCTGTCACTTGACTTTACGCACCTTTGGTCTAATATGCCAGGCTATAAAAAAAATAAAAAAAGAGTTGCATAAGCGATAAGTGATATGAATCGCTCTGATGTTATGCATTCCAAGAGTGGGTCCGTACAGACTTGCACGTTTCAAGAAACGAGGCAGGTGGCAAAGCAAGCTCCTGCCTGATTTATATTTGGATGTGTGCCGTGTCGTGAACCTGAAAATAGGCGATCTACAAGCTTGTCAATAGCCTATTTTGGATAAGTATAAATCACCCTATACAGTGGTAGGGTTGTGCTGTCTCAGCCCAGAGACTCATTGACTGCAGAGGCAGATGCATGGGCTGGTGCTGAGCTGGCAGACAGCACTGCCTCCCAACAGTCCCAGGCAGGGGCGGTTAGTCATCAACAAACTCCATAATGCCATTAGAGGTTGGAGAGAAGGGGAAGGGCAGGCAGATGACAGTGCTTCCAGAGGGGTCGGTCAAACACTAACCCAGCTAATGAGGTTTCCTCCGTGACACTATCAGCATGGCGATCACACCTTCTGCACCTCGCAGAAGGTAAATATAGGCCCAGTGAAGGCATGGGTCTGTAATTTCAACACGATGTGTCACAGCCAGGAGTTTCGGCTTGTGTTGTGAATATCCACCTGTGTTTGCGTGGGCCGGGCTGAGTGGTTATGCAACAACGTGCCCTCTCACAGACCTAAAATCAGCCTGTGACTCATTAAAACAAACAAGGCACGGCTGGTTGGGAAGGCTCAGCCCATAGAGAGCCGTGTGTGTCTACAAAATACCTTGAGTCAAGGAAGGTGGGTCCATTTGTCTCTCGTTAAAGAGTGACTGAGAACTTACATGATTGTTCCATTAAATAGGTTTCTGGGGTTTAAACATAAACAACTTTGTTTTTGCAAAACAAAACATGTGGAATTTATTCTGTATAGCTTTAACATCTTGTTGAGATGCTACTTTTTTATTTAAAGGACCCCAAGTTTGTTATGGCCACAGATGCCCATAACTCTCGGAACCAAGGTTTCATTTGTACACTCTCAGAGCAGAGTTACAGACCTGTCAAGGTCCATTTGCTTCCATTAAGCTGGGGAACCACTGGAACCCCCTCAAGGACCCCACTTTGAGAACCACTGTGCTACACCAGTGAATGTAGTTTATTGTAGGTTGCAGCTTGACTTAGTTTAGTCACTAGTCAGTGTTGTTGGTTTAAATCTCACACACGTGGATATATACACACACACGTAGTAATGCATTGCTGTTCATTGGCGCAATGCATCAACGCAGTTGCCATAATTGGCAGGAGCAAACAGTGCCTCCTAATGGATATATGACCCATGTAAGGGTATTATAAGTAGGAGGCCTCTCTCCACAAGTAGCTATGATATGGTTAATATAGGATATGGTTGTTTTCATCATACCAAACACCTTACATAGATAGTAACGCACAGTGATATGGTTAATATAGGATATGGTTGTTTTCATCATACCAAACACCTTACATAGATAGTAACGCACAGTGATATGGTTAATATAGGATATGGTTGTTTTCATCATACCAAACACCTGACATAGATAGTAACGCACGGTGATATGGTTAATATAGGATATGGTTGTTTTCATCATACCAAACACCTTACATAGATAGTAACGCACAGTGATATGGTTAATATAGGATATGGTTGTTTTCATCATACCAAACACCTTACATAGATAGTAACGCACAGTGATATGGTTAATATAGGATATGGTTGTTTTCATCATACCAAACACCTTACATAGATAGGAACGCACGGTGGGGATGGTGTATGCCTATGGTTGCAATGAGATGTTGTCCAAACACGTAGCTCAAGAGGAGGTTAAAATAGTTGTCTCTCAGCTTTTCACATCTCTCACACCAACACACACCTTCCTTTCCCACATCAGTTCAAGTTCCACTCAGTTTGTCAAACAGTGATTTGAAAGTAAACAAACTCAGCACTCCACTTCAGAGTTTGTCTATTTTCAAGGGCCACTGAATTCTCTGCAGGTTCCCATGCTCCGATTTCTCTGATTCAGAACGCTGCCCACACCACAGATAAAAGCCCTGTGACTGACCACCCACGGTATAGGGGGAGGGAGAGAGAGAGGCTGTAGTAATCCTATTCACTTCCTTGTCAACCACTTGTTGTCATATTTTGCAATGAAATAGTCATTCTACAAACTCACATTTGTCCCAATGCATTGTGAGCTTCTATATCTGCCATAAAAACACAGCCATAATAGGCTTGTAGATCTGATATTTTAGTAACAAATTTCTCAGTCAAGCGTGGGCAAACGCCACAGGCCCTGGGGTCCGGATATGGCCCCCACGGCGCCTTGCAGATAGAAGAGGAGGATGTCACTCAGGACATTGAGGACAAACAGATAAACTATGTCCCCGGGACCCAAAACACAACTGGAAATGTTATCAGCACACTGCTGAATAACAAGCAAGCAGCTTTCAGACGACAAGGAGCGGGTTCCCCAAAGGTTTAGAGAAATACACTGGTTGAAAAACACAGTCCAGCAACAGAAGCGGTCGAAGCAGTGAGGAACCAGCAACAGAACCGGTCGAAGCAGTGAGGAAGCAGCAACAGAACCGGTCGAAGCAGTGAGGAAGCAGCAACAGAACCGGTCGAAGCAGTGAGGAACCAGCAACAGAACCGGTCGAAGCAGTGAGGAACCAGCGGTGGAAAGTACTATACTCAAGTACAATGTCATGGTGTTTTTACTTTCCTTGAGCATTTCCCATTTATTGATACTTCTACGTAACTCCACTAAATCTCAGAGTCAAATATTGTACTTTTTGCTCCACCACAATCATTTGAAAAGTTAGTTGTCTGGTTACTTTAAGAAAGGTTACTGTAGGTTTTAGATTAGTAGTACGGCACATACATTAACCAAATGTTATACTTTATTTTATTTAAAAAATAAGGCCTTTTACTTGCAGTTTTTTAAGTGGTATTATATTAGTGTATTACTATATTATTATATATTAGTGGATTGGTATTGCTATTTTTAAGTAAAACAGTGTGAGTACTTCTTCCCCCATTGTGAGGAACCACAGTCTCTTCTCTGCTCAGCTCATTCAGGGCCATTTGTGGCCCCTGAGGGTGCCAGGGGTCAAGGGGTCAAAGGACAGTGAATCAGCCAAAGTCAGCCCCAGGGATGGGAACTAAGTACTTAAAATGCCACCCTGCCAATGGCCCATGGATGACCAATCCTGGCCCCAAAACGAAAATCACAACATGGAGGGTCAGGCGGGTCAAACTGCTCCGTTGGAAGTTATTGGGGGGTGGAGGAGGGGAGGTAAGGTATGAGGGTCAAGTTGGGAAATGAGGTGGGTGGAGCACTGGGGCCACCATGGATGGACATGTTGTCACACAGCTGACAAAACAGTCAAAATAATCTATTCCGAACATACAGTACGTGTCGACATATACTTAAGCCACACAGGTTAGCTCTGTCATCAAGGACCCCCACCTGACAGTTACGCGTGTACGGTTTTTGCTCGGGATACCTTGACACATTGCCTGGGAATCGAAACTGGGAACCTGGCCCAATTGGGCTCTCCACCCATTCAGCTACGGCCTTGTTAAAGTGGTGGAACTGATTTTGATTCACTCATTTTGCTGGGGACCACCTGAAACTCTCTCAAGGAGTCCCCAGACCCCACTTTGAGAACCCCTGGAATAATCACCACAAAAGGACATACAGTACTGTCATAAAAACAACACACGTTTTACATGAACGTATATCCTTTGTGGCGATGATTAGACTGACACAATCTGAGCCATAAAATTATAGCCTCGATGACAGTCGGAGCAGAAAATCTGTATCAAAAGAAAGATCCAAGCCATTGGACCACACACGTACACAAGCAGTTTAAAAAAAGACTTTGGCTGGCCAGGCCAGCACAGGTGTGATAGACTGAGGTAAAAACAAGGTCAGGCCCCCCCCTGGCTATTGTCATTGCTGTCGGAGCTTGGCAGGGGATGGGACGTGGGGATGAGGGATGCCGGTAAACTGGGACCACCCAGAGTTTGCTGTTACGACAACTGGCAACCACAAGCGGTATTAACACACCGTCGCAAACAAAGCACGTACACAAGGCCGGGTTCATGCGATACGCCGCACACGGAGCGAGTTACAGGAGTGAACTTTTACACTCCCAATTATGGCTGTGATCCTCGGCACATCCAAGCAAACATGGAAAAAGGGGGGCGTCTTCAAGCCAAACTCCGGTTGGGTGCAAGTGACTCTGCCCCAGAGGGCTTCCAGGTGCTCCGGCGCCTCACTGCCTCGCTCTGGCTCACTATCATCAACACTCAAGCATAATTTATCCTTAGTTGGCGTCATGTGACGAAAACAGCAGATCTACAGGCTCACATCGCATTGTGAGCTTGTAGATCTGCCATTTTCAGCATGGTACACCGCCCTATGATGGGAGCATAAATTGGGCATTAATGAGGTGCTGGGTGACACCACTTCAAAGTGGCATCACTATTTATGAGCCGTCAATATTTGACATATCACATTTCAACAATGTAACTGTATTTTATTAATTCATTATGTCAGACTACTGTATAAACAGGATACAACACGTCTGTTTTTACAATGTTACAAACTTACCATTTCTATTTCTTACAATAGAAATTACAATAACAAAGGGGCTCAAGTGTTGAAATTTGAACCACTAAGCTAATAAAATTGAAATTTGATCTCCAGCAAGTAGCACTTGTAAAGCAGTCGTGTCAAACCAGGAAGACACAGGATCTAAGTGTCTCTCACTATGGTCACCTTCACATCAGGATCTTTTACTGCGATTAAAACATCCTGCTGTGCAAAAATGATGCAACTTCACCACCCAATGGCATCGAGTATACCAAAGTATAGGTGAGAGAATAGGGAGACCAAATACAAAAACCCCACCACACACAAGTTATAATGGTCAGGTACACCTGTTTCACACGTGCCAGACGCCAAAGCAACAGAGACCGGGCAGGAATAGATCGAGCATGCAAAGTTGCAAACACACACAGACAGGGAATATCTGCAAAGACACAAGGATAGAGCGGGAAGAAGAAGAAGGTAGTGGAACAAGTGGGAGAATATGAGCTGGCAGGTAAGAGACGAGACCAGACAAGCCCTGCAGTGTAGAGGAGCAAGCAACAGTGACCTGTCACCACCAATCATGGCATTCCTTACTGCCACACATACACACACACAGGGAGGTTAGAGGGGGTTTGACAAAACTCCTTCTCACTGGTGTCTGAACTGGAAAATCTTGAAGGCTCTCAGAACCAGACAGACACACAGACACAGACACACACCCTCTTGCCGGTGAAACAGTGTTACCCTATAATGAGGGAGACAGCTCAGACTGCACCTTAATCACATGATTATGTCTTCTCATTTCTCTGCCCTGGAATTATGGAAAACCGAGTGTGAGGACCTGAGCAGGGGAATTCACACACACATTTACCCAGAGCCCATTCACGCTGCAGATCCAAAAATGCCAGATGTGGGTAAACTTCCAAAAACGGTGACGAAATCTCAGAAGAGAAGGCATCTGCCACAGTGGCGGGGTAATTGGAAGGAAAATTGCTGAATATCTTGGTGGAAAACGGTACAGTTAGCAATACATGTTCAGTGCTATATTTAACTCTTCTTTTACTGAACAAACACGCACATATTTTAACTGTAATTCTATAAAGACAGGCTTTTTGTTTAGGATGAAGTGTAAAATACCAACCAACAACTCAACAATGTATTACAACTAATTATCCAGAGTGCTCTTGGTAGGCACTCAAGAGATTCTTACTAGCGTCATCGCCGCCATGCCTCATAAATTATACTCCCACGCATATATACATAGCGATCTACAAGTTCACAATGTGTCGCATCGATACGCGTTGTGAGCTTTATAGTCTAATTTTGGCACTGTGCACCAAATGTTGGTGTACTGAGCAACTTCCATTGAAATGAATAGCAGGGGACGGGGCTGTCGCTCCCGGTCCGCTCTCTATCCTTTATAACTATGATCTCCCCCTGTGGCACCGGATAATAACTATCAAGGATTCACATACGTGGCACCACAGGGTCCCACCTCAAACTGTGATTATACCGCCTATCAGCAAGGAACCACCTGCTTTCCCCAAAGGTCCCCACAGGGACCAGTTTATATACTGAGACAACTATGTTGCACATTAAGCAAATCATCTGCCCCCCCCCCACTCCCAATTCTTTGGGGGACCCGACTCCCGACCAACAGTTTGAGAACCACATTATTTATTTTTTGTGAAAATAATTTGGGGAGCCCCCCAAAATAATTTGGCGACCCCCCGAGGGGTCGCGACCCACGGGTTGAGAACCCCTTTATTAATATACACTACAGAGCAAGAAACTGTGTCACACTGCAGCCCATGTCTGCATGCATGGGTGGGCCGACTTAACCTGCAGCTATCCCTCTAGCTGCTGCTGATTGGCCAGGCCGTTTTGTTGCCGGGCATCAAGTCTGCCTGAGAGTTCCCAGATGGGAGCAGGAGGGGGAACCCAGTGTACTCTCTGCTGCCCCATCTGGCGGAGTCAGGTTAGGGCCGACTGGCCCTGCTTGGAACTTAATGAGAGAAATGTGCAATGTTATGTCAACAGAGAAAATAACACAGGTGACCTTATTGTGAAAACTAAGTCTTGTGTGGCTTTTAGCAGACTCGCAAGTCGCTCTCTGAACACTTCGCTCAACTGGAGAGACTGGTGACAATCTCCCAGCCTTCGTTGCTAAAACCGGCTGGAAACAATTAAGAGTATAAAAACACTAGGGAATGATGTAGATCTCTGGATCCATATAGAAACGTCTCTTGGACTTCCTTCGAGCAGCGGGTGACGTCGTCGTCACTCGTCTAATGCTGTATGATATCTACTCTGGATAAGGTTTTAGCGTGATCACATTGACAATGACATGAAATTAAATCTTTCAAAAATATACACATAAAACATGTAAAAGTGAGTCAAGGTACTTGGGGCCTACTGGCAGTGTGCATACAAGGTTTGGCGTTGATCGGTTCAGCAGTTTGCGAGATTAGCTCCAGACACGCACGCACGCTGTCCTATTGGCTCGGTGATGTGATTGGTTTCCAATAGTAGGCATAGGTTGGTTAAGGGATCTGTTCTCAACGCCTACATTGAATTTAGATTTCTCCAGACATACCGGGTGGAGAAATGCGAGACTTTTAGGCTGTGCGATTTAAATGACAAAAGGCAGCAACATTATTATTCCGTAAACGTGTGTGACATGCTGTACAAAATAATATAATTATTCATTAGTTCTGAACTTCTGACCTGTGGAAAAAAAAACAAGTCCACAACATGATGAAAACTGCATTAATTCAGCAGTCCAAAAAGGGTCACCTGGGACCGCCGGCGGTCCGCGACCCGCACACACAGTGTAGGAGGCATTAAATAACAAGTGTTCTGTGGTTCCCAGAATGAGAGTCAGCAGTCAGCGGTGAGAGGAGCAGAGGGCGGTGGAGTGGAGCGGTGGAGCCCAGAGCTGTGTCGACTCGCTGTCTAATCAACTGTAATCTCATTAGACCTTTTACAGGCCTGGACGTAGAGGAGGAACTCCTCCAACAACCAGGACACATGTGGAAAAACACTGCCTCATAAAGAGAACATTATAGGTGGCACGCACACACACACACCAAGAACAAGGGGGGAAAAACTCCCCTGGCACGCAAATGCCCAGAAAGGGGTCACAGAGTCATGGCCGATGACCCCGTCTCTGCCGACGGCCCCGTCTCTGCCGACAGAGGAGGCGAGGAAGAGAGGGGGGTGTGTGCGCGCGCGCGCGCAGTCGTGTCACGCTTGTAGAACGCAGTACCACACCGTGGTACCAGTAATTTTTTGACATTTTTTTTTCTGCACGCGAAGGGGCGGAACGGTGCACGTGTGTGCACGCTAGAACACGCCCCCCTAGATTCAAGAGAAGACGCACCAACCTCGTGTCACCAGACTTTCCAAGACGCACCAAGTACCCAGTGGTCTAGGTTTTCACGTGCCGAATTCAAATATCTACTACTTTGCATAACAACAGCTTTAACTGTTTATACCTGAGCGCACGTAGCCTATACGGTAAGCATGCACACTTACAGCAGTAGGCTATGGCTCCAGTATAGGCTACTGCTGCTGTGAGGTGTTCTGCACACAAGAAGAATGCCTCCTCCTCCATCAAAGAACAGATTCATTCGTCCAAACTCCAAAGCAAACTTTTAGTTTCACTAGTGTGCAGTAAAGACGTTTGACTATTTTAAGTCTACTTTTGTGTTTGTGTGTCTAAAACTCTCATACACTATTTAACAATAGGCTTAGGCTATGCAGCTGTTCTGTGTGCATGCCGTGATGCACGCGTGTGTGTGCGCGTGTGACGTTCCATGGTACCAGAAAAAAAATCACCATGACACCACTGTGCGTGCGTGCGTGCGTGCGTGCGTGCGTGCGTGCGTGCGAAGTGAACAGAACAGGACACGATCACCACTGAAGCCTCCGGTGTATGACAGTGTGTAAATTAGGCAGTAATGAGGTACTGGGCATGTCGCTTCAAAGTGGCATTACAATATTTATGCATTATGCATGCAAGTGTCAAATATTTGATAGGTGGTCACGTTCTCACTATTTTATTAATTTAAGAAGTGAAATAAGTGTGTGTGTGTGTGTGTGCGCGCGAGTGTAGTGGTGAGCGGCGAGCGTGCAGTGGTGTCACGTTCGTAGAACGCAGTACCAAACCGTGGTACCAGTCATTTTTTGACATGCACGTGCAGGGACGGAACCAGATGATTAACAGAAACAGGAGAGACAGTTTGGGAAAAAACGTTCTCCCTTGTTACAATACAATAAAAGTAAAGAATATTTTTTAAATCCCAATACTTGAGTTGATCCTAAAACTTAAGATCGCGTTTCCCCTATTCATTTAACACAATGCTTCCCTGGCTGGCACACGATGTCCAGTGGGGTCACGGTCCGTCCCCGACAACTCAACCTCCATGGGAAATACAGAGGAGGCGAGGAAGAGAGAAGTGTGAGTGTGTGTGTGGAGGGGGCAGGAAAGAATAGGCCTGGACTCGCTAGAAAAACAATCCCAGTGGAGAGCAGTAAGTATGTGCTTGCCAGTGTGCGGGCAGAGAAGAGAAGGCTGTAATGAGGGGGTTCCGTGACACCGGCCGAGGTCAGCCAGACGGCCAGGGAAGGGGGGGTGGGGTGCACCGACAACAATATGATGTCATCAAAGAGGGCCGGCGTGACTCATCGACCTCAGACGGAGGGAGGAGCGGAGGAATTTTAATGAGATGCTTTTTTACATGAGGAAGCCATAAACAGCATTCCTCCTCTCGGGAGAAATACATCAACTGCACAGAGATGATCGCAAAAAAGGGGGGAAAACACCACAAAGACATTCATCTAAAAAGGGAATAAATTGGACTGAAATCCATTTAACCAAAAGACTCGGACCGAATTAATGGGCTTTGTTTGGTATTCGTTTGCTTGATAGAATGTGCTGGATGGGGAGGTAATGGTGAGGAAGAATAAGATTGAAAGGAGCTATAAAAAGAGCTTGAGAGAGCGAATGGAAGGCGAAAGTATGCCGTTGTATCAAGTCCCTATTATCAGAGGGGAAACAATGGCCTAATTCCATCCCTGAGAACCCAGTTGAGTTTCACCTCCCAACAACTCTACACAAAGACTCCTTCGCACTCGCCGTCTTTCACGCACGCACACCCACACACTGTACAAATAAAACCATGAGAATTAATTTTACTCAGAGTACAAACAGAGGTTACTACAAATGGACCCATAAGTCTCCATTTTGGTTACATTTGTAGACTCTCAGAGTTACAGAACAAATGGATGGATTTGAAAATGTACACAAGTTGTCCCGTGAAGCCGATATTGTTCAGCACATTTGTATTATGGTAAACATTAGCGCACATGTATCAGGTTTTAAAAACGCGTCCTAGACTCCACAGCGTGGCTAATGGACGACTGCATTGACGAGAAGGCAACACTAAAACTTTAATGACAGAGAGCCATTATCATAAAGCAGCGCTCGCACAAGGCAGGCCAGGCCGGGCTCTGCGGAGGGCCAGAATGATAATTGAAGACATCCAAGGCGACCTCTCTCTTTCTAATTCTTTTCTGCCCCCCACCCCCGCTCTGTTGCTCACCCCCCCATCCCACGACCCCTGATCCCCCCCCTGACCTGTCAGACAGTTCCTTAAGGCTTTTTAACCAGGTCCCCCGCATGATAAATGCCACCGTGCTCCTATCTGCTCTGGATCTTTCTGTGAACAGAATACGACAAGGGGGGACAAAGGGAGGGAAGACAAAACATCCACTGTAACGTGATCGGCGTGGAGGTGAGTCACTGCCCTGAGCCGAGCCTGTTGAGGAGGTCCACACAGCTCAGCCACAGCCCTGCATTCAGCAACACAACCACCGGGCCCTTTTATTTCAACCCCCCCCCCCCTCATCAAAAGACGTGCCGGGGGCCTCCCTCGAAAGTCACATGGTGACAGTGATGGCGATCGCCTATTTTTGTCCGACACCAGTGTACGAAGTATAATAAAAGTATATTTTTTCCCCTTTTCATAGGTATTCATTTTTAAATAATCAGGCTTATCGATTCATAAAAAAAGAATCGCTAAGAACATAATCGATCAGACTAAATCTAGTAGCTCACTGCTGCTAGGAGTGGTGGTGGTGATGGTGGTCGGGGGGGGGGTTCCCTGAGTCTTCCGACCCAGGCTACCAGCTTAAAATTTTTCCCTTTTGGTTCCAACCGACACCTTTTTACTTAGCACCCGTCACCTTCTGTCGACACCACCCTGCCCTACCCCCCTCCCACGCACGCTACCCCCCTCCCACGCACGCTGCCCCCCCCCCCCCTCACACACACACACACACACACACACAGTCCCCTCCCTGTGCGTCCGTCACTCCTGACATGCGTTTCAGTCAGTCAGCGAGATCAGAGGGGAGCCGCAACAAAACCCTGTTGTGCATCTGTCGGGCCAAAGCCCCCCCCAGCCCATCTGACCAGCCTTTGACCAGATAAGAGCCTGTAAGAGGGAGGCAGGGGTTTCGGCTGGAATGCAGAATCCAAGCAATTGCTTCGACCCCTCTGGACGCGGGCAAAGGAAAAAACAGAAGGCGTCCGCGTAACAATAAAAAGTGGTTGGGAGGCAGTCAGCACGGTGGAGGGGTGGGGGGGTCCCAGTGCATAGCTAACAGGAGCAGTGAGGCAAGCCATCCCCAAGGAGCAGGACTTCTGTGGCTGGCTGGAGAACTGGCATGGCCCGGACCCAGAGAGCTTTGATCTCTAGCTTTTTAATGTGCTGACATCTTCCACCTGCAACGCCACTGCGTCTCTCCCCAGTCTCCCGCAAGCCAGCATAATGCCTTGAGATGGCAGTAAAGACTTTATACGGCCAGGACATGACATGCTACACAACATTATCTGAGGAAATGGCAGGGGGGGAAGGGGATTCAAATCTGAAACTGCTTTTGAATTAGGGCTGGGCAACATATCGATATTACATCGATATTGTGATGTTATGCTAGATAATATTGTCTGGGATTTTGCATACATCTTAATACCGTGATATGGAAAAAGTATTTTTCGTTATTAAAAACATTTATATTATCGTCACAATCCTTTTGATTTTGTCCATATCACCCAGCCCTATTTTGAATATGAATGCACCCCTGCTGCACTCGTATTCCACAATTACATAGATTCTGGTAAAAGAAAAAGTGTTTTGATTTAAGACGGCTGTGTGCGTTACAGGGAGAGTGAGTCTAGAGTATAGAGCATTGTTGTGTTTTCAATCGTGACCAGCTGTCAATGCTAGCAGCGCGGAGGGACCAAATAATAGAGTAGTCACAAACATGCCCACCTCCACTGACAAACAGGAGTTTTGTAGCAGAGAGGGAAATTCCACCGTGCCCGCTCCTTTGAAACAACCACAAGGCCCTCAGAAGTGATACCACGGTAAATGAGGCAAGTCCCCCCCAGTAGCCATTTACAGCAAGGGCCTGTGATCTTCGTACCTGCATGGCATGGCAGATACATTATCAGCACTTTGACATTCCACTGATCCTGCACGGAAGAACCTTGACATCTTTTCATCTCGGCTGGCTCGCCCTCCTTCCCTTTGTGTCGAGCTGGGCCGGAGCCGCATGGCAACAAGACACAATTTGCCACTGCATTTGTTTGTTTGTTAAGTGAAAAAAGGGCCCTAGTGTGTGCAGGGGTATACAATCGCTGGTTATCAACGTGGTCATAGAGGGGATCCCAAGGCCCCCCCCCCCCCCCCCCCCATCTAAATGATTCATAGTTAAGAACCAAAATGGACCCTTACACGTCCGGTAACAGAGTGTACAAATGGAACCAAATGGAACATGGTTTGATTTGTACACGCTCCGAGTGAAACAAATTACCACTGAGGATTTTACAGTGTACATTGGGGTCTCAGAGATACAAATGGTAAAACACTGGTTTTCATGCGGAAGATTTTCTTTTTCTTTCCAAACTGTGAAACAGTGAGACAAAATCCTCTGCCTAAGTTGCTTGGCACCGTGCAAACCCCATAAATCAATGGCTCTGAAAACACCCACACCTAATGCCTTTCATTTACCAGGGAGAACTAAATAACTCCTTGCTATTCAGCCAAGTCCATTAGGTAGGTTATTAATCAATGCCATTTGACAAGGTCGGATATGAAGATCCACTCTGTCATTGTTTCGCAAATAGATAGACTTTTATTGATACCGCAAGGATGTCCTTGACATTAAAATATTGGGTTGAGCATCACAGAATCTAAGATGCTTTGGAGATATTTACTACAACTGTAGATTCTAGCATGTTGTTTATTTTGAGCAATACTAGTTTTTGCACTGCCGCCCTTATTATGTTTCCATGGCACAAAGTTTGTGTACCTCTTGAGGTGTCCAGTTTCAGAGAAATCCAGTGGCATGCAGAACAAAAGCCATTTGGATGTCATAACCAGCGCATGGAAGGGAACACAATAAAACACTAGTCCAACACATGTTGTTATCATCAACGTCAGTATCAATGATTTTCAAAACCCATGACGGATGATGAAAACAATTACAAAAGCAGACCTGTGTGTTGACTTTCCCAGGGAGGAGTGCAGGTAAAGGAGAAAGAAAAAACATCAGGATTTGCTGAAGCAAAAAAAACAGCAGCAAAGCAAGAGCTGTCATGACAACAACCTGGCAGCATCAGGCCATGGTCTCATCTTACACGTGGCTGTTCCAAGTACTGTATGCATGGAGCACAACACACCCACACATTTCATGTCAACCTGTGTTTTTCTCTCTGGCTACTGAAAGGACGGAGAAGACGATAATTCCCATTTCCGCATCGGTAAGTCATGCCGCTCTCCGCTTCTTAAACTGCCCTCAATAGATCCAAGCAAACAGCAATTTTCTACTTTGTTCCTCTAGTTAACTGTACCTTATGAATCAGGCCTGCAGCAGCTTAATGCAACTATAGCCCCACCCTACCCGTTTCTCACACACTATGACAAACTGCACAACAACAGAGTCCTTCTCAGTGAAAAACTGACTCTTGGCAGATGCCAACGTCAGCAAACTAAGAAAGCACAGACCCTTCTGCAGCCAGGCTGCAAAAAATAGGGAGGAATCATTTGTTGGCTCAACTCACAAATGTTCTCAATCACTGTTGTTCGTAAGACTGGGCCGCTAGTCAGCTGGCTGACTTTATGATCACTATTAACTGTTAATCTGGAGCAAAGACTAGAGGCACCAGTAATGCAACATGCTGACGTTAATCCACACAGATTTACTCTTGTTTTGTTTAAGCTTGACCCCGACCATGGGAACATGCATACACGATCACTGGCACATTTTAAAAATCACACACACACACACACACACACACACACACACACACACACACACACACACACACACACACACACACACAGTAGCTACTGACCCTGACTAAGGTGCTCTTGGCCTGAGCCCGCTGAGGCTGTGCTCCCGGGACACTCTGCTCCCTGGGTCCACTGCCCTGCACCCTGGCCCCGGCTCCTGATGTACCGTTGGCGACCACCGCGGTCCCAAGTCCGGCCCTCCGGGGTCTCTGCTTGATCCCATCCAGCAGCCGCACAAGGAGGATATTGCTGGGCAGCTCGTCCACGGCTAACTCCACCAGCGTGCGGCACTCCGGGCAGCGCAGCTCCCCGCGGGATCCCAGGATGCCTTGCAGACATCGTCGGCAGAAGGTGTGCTGGCAGGGCAGGACCTTGGCCGTGGCGTCCAGCCGCTCCAGACACACCGGGCACTCGAGTAGGTCCAACAGCACAGACTCGTCCATTCTCTCCACGCTGTGCCTCTCTCTCTCTCTCTACTGCAGCAGAGGAGACATGGCGCTGATAAACGTTTGGGTTTTGGCAGCAGTAGCAGAACTTCACGTCACTCCCATGCCTCGCCTATGGCCATGGCGTCTGCATTATCTGTAAAAGAGTTAAAATATGCTAATCGTTCAGCTGTAAAAAACGAGATAAATAGGTCATTGCCCAGACAGATGGCAGAGGCATTTCTGGACTGTTGCTTTTGATGCTGAGCACAAGAAACATAATCTCACATTTGCATCATTAAAAATGAAACATTACGCAGTATTAGTAATCACAACCGGACACAGAACATGCTGTAACTTAGTAGTTAGAAAACTGACAAAGAAAACCACATTGCCCCATTTTCTATCTAGGAAATCTCGTCACAAACACTTGCACTCAAAGGACATGGGATTTATCCAAGCGTTTTATCCTTTTCACAGATACTAGGACAAATAATGTTTTTATGCATAATGCATTGTCAAAAGATGTCAAGGAATCAATCCGATTATAGCAAAGAGTTCTTACTCAGTTAAAAATACATGTGTTCTGAACTTCTGTTCTGACATCAAATGATCAACATGTACACAAACTAGTCAACATAACATGAGATTACAGAATAACGTGGGACAGTAAAACAGGAGTGAACGCCAGTGATTTCCCTCACACTTGACACTTCCCACAGGATGTTGTGTTCACTAGTAAACCTACATGTCAGCTTATCTGCCCTGTCATGTGGAGTAATGTAACGCAATGTACCAGTAAATTACAGTAATGGAGTAATCTAACAGTTCTGAAGTCAGCAGAGCAAGAGTGAAAGCCAGTGATTTGCCTCATGTCCCACACTGTGGGCCACAGAGCAGAGGCTATTATGTTCACCAGTAAACCCCCTGTATCTGTCAGCTTGGAAGTAATGTATAACAGTAATATAAACGGTTACAACAGTAATGTTAATGGGTCTGGAAGTAAACATTCCCAGCTCACACAAAAGCATATTCTGGCTGTGTTGGATGGAAAGCTTTAACTTAAACAAGTCGTACTTGTACTCAGTCAGCAGCCAGTAAAACATTGCAGCCAGCATTACATAATACTCTGCACTGTGACACAATGTTGCCTTACTTACTTAATACTTTTTGTTTTGTACTGCAGTAAAGTCTAGAAAAGCTTGTTTTGCGAACATTAAATAATAACCAAGTAGTTCAACTTTGACGTTACAAGTTCAAGGGACATTTAAAAGCTGTCTTTTTAAGTAAAGTTAGCTGGCTATGCTAGCGGGCTAACTTTGATAATGTGTAATGTTTCAAAGTAACGGGAAGAAACACGTTATTCATTGTCGGGTTTAAAGTTGATAAAGTTGTTTTTGAGACTTCACTTATCGATAGTATCGCGATATTAGTGCTATTGGTCGCTCGCGCTTGCCATAAAAAAACAGATCTTCAAGCTAACAACGCGTCGCACTGCGACGCGTTGTTAGCTTGTATATCTGTTTTTTCTTTTCTTTTTTTCTCTTTGCCCGTCCGCTACTACGAGTGGCTGCCTGTAATAGTATTAGCCCCGCTAGCTGCAAAGTGCTGGCGGATACTTACCACAGTCCTTCTCGCTGCTCTCTTTCTGCTGGTTTTGGTCCTCTACAGTGGGTCGTTTTGTCTTCCAGGACCCTCAACACTTTTAAGAAGAACCCTTTAATCAATTAAACACTTCCAAGTCAATGTAGGGAAACTGTACAGAGGAGGAAAAGCTGCTGCTGTGTCCGCTGTGCTCCTCCGCGGCGGTGGAGCGCCATGTCGACTGTCTGACTCACTGGTTGTATGTAGTAGTGTGTAGTGGTGCTGCTGTGGGGTTGTGTTGATGGACTATGAGGGGAGGAGGAGGGAGCGACGTCCCTCCCTGCCCCTGGTCGGGAGGAGGGCGTCGATTGTCGGATGATGTGTCAACAATATACCCCCCCACCCACCCTCTCTCCAGCGTGCGCACTCGCACGCACACGCGCGCGCGCACACACACACACACACACACACACACACACACACACACACACACACACACACACACACACACACACACACACACACACACACACACACACACACACACACACACACACACACACACACACACACTGAAAGGGATCAGTGGGAATTTCATGGAAGATATAGACATTTTAATGTTTGAATTGTTGTGGAACAATTTTGAATTGTATCATATGTGCACTAATGATGTCATTCCTTCTGTAAGACTTTTTACACCTTTAAAGGAGTCTTAGTTTAATGGCTTCATCTATTTGCAACTACATCTTCATACAAGTGGTCGATTTGGTCCTTTCTAATAGCCTAATAATAATAATAATAATAATAAATGTTTTTGAACCTGCCCATCAATTCAATTATTGTCATTGACATTTCTGAACCCTCCTCTGAAACAGAGTAGACCAAAATGTGCAATGATTGCAATCTTATAATGAGCATTAGAAATGTAGACCAGGAACTGTATATCGTGTGTGTGTGTGTGTGTGTGTGTGTGTGTGCGCGTGCGTGTGAGTGTACATACACACAGACACACGCGTGTGCACACACACACACACACACACTACATTATATGTACATACTATTATACACACATACATAATAGAGGTGGGGCTGCTTTCATTACAAAGAATCCATGAGATAGAAAAGACCTTTCACCCATTAGCTGCAATAGGCTCAGCTGCGAGTGAAACCATAAAGGATGTGATTTACATTGATCTCACTCAGAGGATGAGGCACTTTGACAGAGAGGGCGAGGAGCCGAGGCGAGGAAGAAAAATGAGCAATAAACTAAGAGTAGATTTATATGGAGGTGGCCCTCTTCTGTCACCAGTGATCCTGTGTAGGAGCTGGCAGGAGCTCTGCGCTCATATTTCATCTGTGTGTAGGCGCACTGCTACGCCCGCCCCCTCCTCAACCTCCACGCAGAGACAATAACCCCTGCCCTCTTTTCATGCATGACCCTTGTGTACTGCCCCACAATCCCATTTTACACAATCATGTTTCGTGAGAGGTAGCAATTATTGTTTTGTTATGCAAAAAAGGCAACATGAGTGGTAATCAGTTTACAATTACAACCATTCACTGAAAATATTATTCAATTTCACACACACACACACACACACACGATGGCAGCGACAGCTGCATTATTGCCTATAAACAGTAAAGCGGAAAGCAGAGGCAGGACAATTTTCCCCTGCAGGGATCAAATCTGACAATTTAATGACAGCATAATGTCCTCTCTTGTAGAGCAGCCTACAGCCAACATCACAGGGAAAACTGTTGTCAGGGAAAACGTGACAAACACTGAAGGAGCAAATAAAAATAAATAGAAGTCAATAAATGTCTTGTGTAGAGTTATCAGAGCCGACTCCTCAATCCAAAAATTTAAAATAGCTGATCTGCAAGCTCCCAATGCATCAATGCGACTTGTGAGCTTGTAGATCTACAATGTTTCTGTTATTCGTCGTATGACAAAGTATATAGTGTATAAAAAATACCGGTGGCTTAATTGATACAGGTGTAGGAGAAAATCTGAGCATTTTATCTCATTTGCATTCTCCAGATAAGACTTGAAGACTTACTACCTCCAGCCCTGAGGCGAACCGCTTTCAAATGAGATCAGTACACCTCGGTTGAATGTCAATGAATGCCTCCCAGATAAAGTGTGAACACCTGCATCTGTGGTGGGCTAATTTTTCCTTTGAGAGCTGAGATCAATCCAACTACAGGCGACCTTCTGGGGAATTCTAACCAGGAACTAAATTAATTTCATCCCTAGGATTATGTCAGCACTCAGCAACAAGGATGTGTGGGAGAAAGAAAGTATTAGCCATAATCCATGTCTGATCTGTCTCTTGTCCTCACAGTTACCTTTCATTTGCAGCACAGCTGTTAAATCCTACTCGTATAGCCTGCTACAAGGGGATTTTTTTAAACGAAGCACAAGACATACTTTCTCATTGTGAGTACAGCCGAAATCAGGTCTCGCCTAATTCAGATGAATAATTGCTTTACTTTCTTACTGAAATACTAAACACTGATCCTTGATTCATTCTGGTAGTAATCCCATTTGAATGGGAAAATGAAAAAACCCATATCTTCAAACCTAAGAGACTGAACCTAAAATACTGCCATGTACCACATATTGATCAAAGTAAGACGTAAAACAAGACCCCTGGGAGACAAAACAAGCCCCCCGAGAACTGACACATGATGAACAGGCTAAAGCCGGTCTTCAATTCATGTAAATGTCTCTCATCTACGAAATTGAAATTCACTGCCGAACATGGCACTAGGCTTAATGCAATTCACAAAGCAGGACATTAAATAGAATGTGTAAATTAGAACTCTAACAGCAGACAAATACAGTATGCATCTGCGCTATAAATATACTGAATGTATCGCTTTGCTGCGTACGGTCGATTGGTGCTGTGCCATGCAATGTTTTTCAGTTCACCCCACTCAGTTTATAGTTTATACAATACACTTTAAATCAAATTACAGATGACAGTATACAAACTAGAAAATATCTTCCATGGCCTTATAGGAGCGGCAACTGCAGTATTTATGGTTGAGCTCAGAGCAGGACAAGAGGAAATGCAGCCACATGTCCCCATGCCCCCAAACCAAATAAAGTGGAGGAATATTACAGGTCTTCCTGGTATTATGACAGAATGGAGGTTTCTATACATAAATCTGGGTCTCTCTTTCTTCAAGTGTGCAAGAGAAGCATTGTTAGTACTGCCATACACAGTATCTGCTGTACACACTATTTTAGCCTGTGCAGAGCACATTAAAAACACAGCATTTCTAGTCTTAACCACTTCCAAATTGGCGCCACTATTGTCAGGGAATATCATTATAGATGAACATATATTTCTTTCAAAAATAACATTTCTACAAGCTCATGAAATGGGGCATACGTGCTTAAGGCAGCTACATGTACTGTATAATGTACCCATTAATGTTTGATGATTGTATATCACATGTAGAAACAGAATATACTATGTTTCTTTAAAAAGTGTTTATTACATAGAAACTTTTACAATGTTTAAATGATCAAATATGCATTATTGTCATCATCCGTTGCTTTCTCTAGCTATACAATTCCGTGCGCAGAATATCATTATGAGCTGACGCTACATCAGTGGCTCTCAACCTTTTCTATTTCAAGGACCTCCAGTTTGATTCATTTCTTTTTTACCGTTATCTCTGGAACCCAATTTACACTATGAAGTCTTCAGAGTTAAATTAAATCGTAAAGTGTACAAATGGAACCAAATAAGAGTCCACTTGGTTCCATTTGTAACACTCAGAGTCACAGACCCGTAAGGTACATTAGGACACCAGACCCAATGTTGAGAAACACTGCACTAGATAAGTCAGCACTTCCGTGCAGCTGGCTACATTACTATGGCAACGCACAAGACCCCCCACCCGGCAACCACCAACCCCCCACAACCCCCCCCCCCCCCCCTCTCTCTCTCTCCACTCTCAAATTGTTAAGAAACATGAAAAAGCAAAAGATTAGACAACGCTTAACACTTTCGACTGATGGTACAAAGTTGTAGGAAAAAGGAGGTTTCAACTGGTTTTTCTGTGGAATTGTAGCAAAAAAATGTTTACTGTGTACATATAACAGAGGTTTTGCCCAGTTTAATGTCTTGAAGTGTGCGGCAGGCACCCCTCCTCAGAATTAGAATGAGCACCTGACGCCGAGCGGAGCCAAAAAGTGGTGTTGCCATGGAGGGCCGTCCAATGGAACGCCACTATGGACTCTCAATGAACCGTGAAAAACAAGAGTGAATGTAGTGTAGGGCTTTTTGGAAAGTCAGCTAATATGACAGCACATGTATACTGACACAGACACGTTGCAATAAAGTATGGACACGCACATTCATAGATACATACATAAATATATATCTGACAGGAACATTGGACGTAGGGCTGGGCAATTAACTGAAAACCAATTAATCAAAACCGATATGTAGAACCAAAAACAGACTTAATCTTGCTCCTGTAGGTTAAAGGAATAATCGGGAAGTAGTTTTGTTTTTATATACATTTTCTTAACAGTTTTTATACAGTACTGTATATCAATGAATCGAAATAAAACAATTCTAATAGATTCACTATAATTAACCTGATTAACCAATTAAACCTGTATACTACTTTCTTGTACAATGGTGGGGTACAGAAAATGTGAAAATAGCCAATCTACAAGCTCACAATTCGGCCCAATGTAACGCGTTGCGCTTGCCATTTTACTTTTTTTTTATTTTATAATCGTTCATCAATTGTATTTGAGGCAACATTTTGGAATACAGTAATCGTGATATTGATTTAAAGTCACATCACCCAACCCTGCCTTGTCATTATACTTTGGTTAGTACTAGGGAACACTTACTGGATAATGCACTTTCCGTGAATGATTGGTTAGAAAAATGGTGTTTAGGTGCCGAAAGCCAAGAACAAATACTGTATGAAAACAGTTTGTTAAGTGCACGAGTTCATCATCATCATCATCATGCAAGTGTGCCTGAAACACTTCTTAGATGCATTGCTCTGACGCGTTTCATGCATAGACACTCTTCCTGCCGCGTGATGCCGCGTCATGGGAAGACATTGGACGGCCAGCGGATTGTCGTTTGCCGCCGGACACACACGGTCGTCAGCCATAGTACTACTCATCGTTATCTGAAAGAGAAATTGGGGTTGGGGTAGGGGTTCAGAGACAGAACGTACATGGATGTTAGTAGAGATTAGAGAGGCAGTAGCTGGAGTGCTTGAGTACACAAAGGACCCCCTGAGGGGTCATGGGTCACATCATCTCGCTTAATCTGCAGTGATGGAAATGGCGTTAACGGCTCCAGAATGCCAGGGATAGCCATGCAACTTTCACCCTGCGGCCCCTCTATACACATAGGTCATCCATGAAACATGAGTCACACAGAGCGTGTAACAGGAAAATACAACATACCTAATGCGAACCATTGCTTATTTACAGAACTCATTCTGTTATTACTCACTGTCTAACCGCCATTGCTGTATAACTGTTACAAAAATATTTACACACTGCCTTTACATTCAATTTTATTAGAATGCCAAATCTTAAAAAGTTGTCTCCAGACACTTGACATATACTGTAGAGCAGAGACCGGACATTCTCCCACCCTGCAGCAAGAAATCTTTGCAACTAAAATGTGAGGCATACATTATATGTGAGACATTATACTGTTATGCCACCTCCCTGAAAACGCAGCTCAACTATGCATTCCTTCTAGATTGCTTTGTTATCGTCAATCTATTATGCCGTTAAATTATTTAATTTATGATGGTGAATTTAATTCTGGCACTCAGGGGCTTAATAATAAACATAATTTATTGTCGTTCAGGTAAATGCAAGATCATTTATTTCTCTAAAGTATAGTCCAATAACTTACTCATTACTTCATCATACAGTATAGTGTGAAGACTGAAGAGTCTCTCTCATTTATTAACAAAGCTGAGAACAATGGGAGTCAAATCAATCCATTTGGACCAAAACCTTCTCAACTAATTTTGCAGTGAAAATCTCCGATGTATGACTTGTGAGTTGTGACATAAGACACTCCATTAAAATGACTACTTTGTGTTCTGCAGTTTCCTTTTGTGCAATATGAAAGTACTGCATGTGTTTTGTCTGAAGTCCTGTATTAATAGTGTAACATTGTGTTGTCACTGCACTGTGTGCTCAGAGTGACAGTGACATTGCGTGACAATAGACCAACTTCAGATGCATGACATTAGTTCTCTTCTTCTAATGTCCAGAAACCCATCTGAAAATTAAGCCGCCACTAATGCTCAAGAAAGAAGAGTCCTGGCTGGCACTTCCTGTCTCACAAGAAAAGTTCAGGAGACAACTGTTCTGAATTACTTTCTGCCCTTTTGTGCCTTTCTAGTGAAAAGAGAAACGAGTAGAATAGACAATATAAAGAACTTTGACATAGAATAGCTGATTTGAGAGAAAGCTTCAGTCATCTTGAGGAAAGTCTGTGTAAGTCAAACAAAGAGACGCTCTGGCGGAGAGAAGCGGTGTGTTTCACATCCCCTCTCCTAGTCCCTACGTGACTGTGTAAAGCCATGGGGCCTTGGAGAGGGAATAGGATTTGGCACATTAGATTAGTTCTCTCCGAGCTCTCGCACAGCATTCTGTGCTGGGAAAGGGGCACAAAATATAAAAAAGGATAATTCTTTGCAGCCTCCAAAACATGGCAATTAAAAATAAAGGAGGCACACGTGTGCTCCTATGGCAGACGGTGGTGATGTTAAGACAAAAGGAGAGAAGAGTGTGGTGATGAAAGGAACAAAGAGTGGAGGAGGAGAAGGAAAAGCTACAGGAGCCCGTCTGACCAAACTGGTGCTTAAATGCATTTCAGACAATATGGACAATGTCTTTTCAATAAAAGACATTTGAATGCAACTCACACAGTATGTCATTATTGTGCAGTATTAGATGTTCCTATTTGACAATGCTGCATATATACTGTAACTTGTCCTTGTTCAGATGAATCAACACCTACTAACTAGGCTACTCCATTTAAGCCCTTTGTTCTTTGTTCTAACTGAACACCATTTTTAAGGTGTGCTAATTTAGATATTTTTGGACACACTAGTATGTAATAGCTCTGCTGCACTTATACAAGTGAAGTGCAAGTTTGCCGATCAATCACTTGAAATTGCTGCCAGCACTGACTATAACCACTCAACACTGCACTTTCTTGTGGGTCCTCGGCGATAAACCCATCAGTGTTGGAGTTGATTGGATGAACAATTGAGATAAGCGAAGAACAGACTGACAGACAGACAAACATTCTGTTAATTTATAGATAGATTGCCTTATTTCAGCAAGTCAAGTTAGTCTTTATTATCCCAAAAAGGAAATCAGGGTAGCAACAGCAGCATCAATACACACAATAAAAGTTGGCCCTTAGCTGGAGGGCAGTAAAATGGCACACTCGGCTGGTAACTACACTCAAAGGAAATCGGCTTATATTCATCTCTCACCACAATCAGCTCTGTCTCTCCAACAGGAACATAAAGGGAGATTATATTAAACAATAAAATTCTACACTGAAACGAACACAAATTCACATGGGAAACCTTTTCAATCGTGGTAGATGAAAAGTTCAGTCTTTTCCTCCTCAGACAAAAGGTCTTGTGACATTGAGCTTATTTTGTAAAACCGCAACTAACCACAAAGACCATCTTGCAAACTGAAGTGACAAGTTGAGGTTTCAATGAGAAATAAAGCCAATACGATATTTGATAACTACTTATTGATTTAAATGGATTCATTTAAAACAAGTGTAACAACATCTTGACTCAACTCTCGTTTGAACAAATCCAACTATGCAGTCACTAATCAGTATCGTTATGCATTATAGGTTTCAAGACAGCAACCTATATACAGGTTTAATGTTTGTTTTTCCTTAAACAAACATTTAAAAAGTTTGTTTTGTCCATGTTTGTTTTGTCTGATAATTACGTCATATAAGATGTATATATAGCGCCCCTCACTTCACACAGGTGTGACTTTTGTTGAGTGGTGTAAACCACTCCTACAACTGGCTTTTGTGTGCAGAAAAAAATGAGCATGGTTGCTATGTTCAAAATAATTTCTGACGTAATTAAATCACACCCGGGTGAACTGGATGACCGTAGCAACCATGCTCATTTTTTCTGCACAAAAAAAGCCAGTTGTGAAATCACATCCGGGTGTGATTTCATTACGTCAGATCAGAGCTGATCAGGCTATATAATACCTTACACCACTCAGTTCACACGGGTGTGATTTTTATTTTACATACACCTTTCCTGACCCATTCCTTCCAATAATTATCCAGATACTGTACCTATTTAAGTATTTATCTACCATCTAGATCAGTGGTCCTCAACCTTTTCATGCCATAACACCCCAAAATAATGATATTTGAAGGGACCCCCGCCCTGACAAGCACTTTTCACTCCAATTTCAGTTTGAACCTGGTGAAAAATTACATTTTCAAACGGAATGGATAATCGAATAACACCCAAAGCACCCAAGAAGCGGTAGAAGAATAGAAGCATGTAGATCAGGGGTTTTCAACCTGGGGGCCGTGACCCCTCGGGGGGGGGGGGGGGGGGCCCCGAAATGATATATATTTTTTTTAATTAAAATAAAAAATAAAAATTTGCAATTGAAGGAAATGTAGAGTTTGCATGTAGAAACTTTCCTTAATGATTATATCTGGTTTCAGTATTTATTTATGATGTATTTTCTCTATTATTAAGGTTATTGTAGAGGTCAATTTGTATTGGTGGTGGGCAGGGGGGCGGGGCAGGGGTCATGGCCAAAGCATTTTTGGGGGTTACAGCCAAAAATGTTGAGAACCCCTGATGTAGATGATAGAAAAATTATGATAAAGTTGAAGCCGTTTGCATTATCTTGTGGAGGGTGGGTGATGATATTTCAATATAGTTTGAATTATTTAGATTTTTGGAGAAGGTGTCTGTCCCATGCTCGGCTCCAGGATGAAATTACTGAGGGGTCAGTTGAAAATGACGAGGGGGCACATCTCATTTTTATATACCGTAGTAAAACATTATGTACTTAAAACCTAAACTGAGGGGGAATAATTTGCAATTGAGGGTGCCAGGCCCCCTTTGGCACCCCTGTGGTGCTGGGCATGGTCTGTCCTTAATGCCCTTAACACAGACAAACTATAAAACGCTTGTACTTGTACTAAGAAAAAGCATCCCTTACCCTCTTGATAGGCCCCATCTGCCATCACAAGGTGAAGGATGTTGGGGTACAAGTGCTGGTGCTCAGTACCCAGAATGCTCAGCACAAGACTGGAGCCCAGGTCGATATTCTCGTCCTCGTCTTCGTGGATTGCCTTCAGCGAACAACAAGGACAACAACAGTTAAACTAGTGGTTCTTCTCGAAGTGAAGTCTGGGGACCGCCAGGGGTCCTGGAGGGGGTTCCCAGCAAAATTAGTCAACATAAAATAAAATCAGTTTAACCACTTTAACCCTATATATCGGCCTTTGGAAAATACAAGCTCACAACGCATCATCGTGGAATCGCTGTTATTTTCAAAACATCTTGAAATTTGAAAAGTATTTGCAGATGGGGGTCAATGTCCAAGTAATACATATACATTTTGGGGTCCTTGACATGAAAAGGTTTGAGAATAACTGAGTTAAACAACAACACGCCACCTGGCGGTTCACAGGGAGCTAACGAAACAAAACCGCTCACCTTAATTTTGTTGTAGGCCTCGATGAAGTTCTCAAAGCCCATCTGCTGCTCCAGGTTGAAGCGGAGCTCCTCAAGGCGGCTGAAGATGCTGTCGTGGTGTTCGACCGCTCCGCTCTCCTCCTCTCCGCTGCCGTCTGTGTTTTATAAACACACGCACACATAAAAAACACCGTTAGAATATTTTATTGCATGCTGCTTACCAGATGTCAGCGATAATCCATCGACAGGCAGAAGGCCCGCGGACAATTTGGATGAAAAATCGCCAGAGCAAACGTGCATGTGCTGGTGGAACAGCCAGTTAGTACACTGACCATATCCTCACTGTGAGTGGAAACCTCCTATCTACATATTATTATTACTAGACCGGTGCCCGGCTGTAGAGCACCGAGTCGGTAACGATGGATGTTGGAGATCCATGCCCCACCCGGCTATGCAATACCCGTTGTACCCGTGTCAAGTACCCGTTCCACCCATCTGTCTGTGTCCTTTTTATGTCCATATATGGAGATTTCTGGATCTGTCTCTCTGTGTCCCTTTATTCCTATATATGGAGTTGTGTCAGGCATGCCCAAATATAGAGTGTTGTGATGTCAGAACAGGCCAGCTCCATATATGGATCCCGGGCAGCGGCCTTTTGTGGCGGTTCTGGACAACTGTGGTTCCGACCGACTCGACATTGGGCACTGCACTCCCTGTGGGGGTGTGGAACGTGTGTGTCAAATAGTGTTGAAGTCGGAGGCGCAAACAGTTCTCGAGTTACGTGGATTACAGCCGTACACATGTACGTACAGAGACATGGTGCAATTATAGATTATAGATTTTTTTTTTTGCGGTCATACTTTGTGTCTCTGTGAGTTTTACAGTCGCATGGATCCGAGTTGGAACTACTGTCTTGTCTTTTGCATTTCTCTACTCCATCTCCGCCCTGGCTTTTTTTTAGACAGACATTTTTAATATGTTTTGCATGTGCACCCACTATCAAGTACATGACGAATAGATAAAACACATAAAATCACACATTGGAACGGTTAGCACTGCTCAGATCAGCTATTTGCATAATTTAGTCAAATGAAAAACAAAATTGTGAAAAGAGTAGAATATATATACCGGTATATACAAATCTTCTCTTATGGAGGTCCCTGGCACAAAATCTTGACCATGATGGACATGAAACTATTTGAGATCCAGCGCTCTAATACTGGAGGTGTGTGCTGTGAACTAAGGTTTTCTCACCTGAATGCCACTCCTCGTTGAGCTGGCTGTTGCTGCTGTGATGCTCCTCCCCGCCATCCCCATTGGTCAGCAACTCCCCGGCCTCTTCATCACCGGGGCTGCCATTGGAGCCTCCTTCTTCATCCTCCTCATCATCATCCTCCTCATCGTCCTCCTCATCGTCTTCATCATCATCATCATCCACGGCCATCCGTTGTTCATCTTCATGTTCATCCTCCTCCTCCGCCCGCTCGGCAGCAGCCCCGCCCCCACCAGGCCCCGGCTCCACCCCCAGGGTTCCTAAACAAGAATGGAATGTCTGGAAAAGTATGGAATTTAATTTGAGTATAATTTCCAGGTATGGATTAAGTATGGGGGGGGAAAAGAACAACAACATGGAAAATAGCAAATGTCATGACATTAAATGTCTGATAGTAAACAATGTAGGGTAGGGTAGGGAGTAAACACAGATGTCAAATATGGTCTGAAAAATATAATGCGAATTCTGAAATTTGGAGACTGGAAAAAGTATGACATTTTGAAAATGAAAATGTGTGGAAACCCTGTGCACCTCGTCCTCGCCAGGGTTCCCGTTAAAGTCTCCTGCGTCATCGTTCTCGTCCTCCGGGAGGCTTCTGCCGAACTGTCCCTCCTCCTCCTCCTCCTCTTGCAGCAGTCGCTCCATGGAGGCCCTGAGCTCCCGCAGGTCCTCATCCTCAAACACCCTGTGGAGGAGCAAGACTAGGGTTGGGATCCGGGAACCGCGGGGAGGAGAAACCCGAGGAACCGGATCCAACATTGACGAACCAGAATCGGTTCCAACTTCCATCACATTTGGAACCGTTTCTAGAACCGGGTTCTATCACACTGTCATGAGCTGGTATTTGGACTTCACAGTCTGCTATACAATTACAATACGAATTTCTCAAACTTTTTTAATTTCAAGGACCACCATGACTCTGACAGTGTACAAATGGAACCAAATGGACCTTTACTTAGACCCTAGGGCTGCCATTTACAACTTCTTAAAAACAGGTGGTATCCTATAATGAGCTCAAGCCGGGACCACTGTATGCGCCCGTATTATGCAAGTCGTGCTGAACGCACACAGATATGGCTTAGCACTTTCCAGCATATGTTAGCATTGGGGGAGTGTCCATATGTTAATTAAGGGCTATTATGCCCCTTGACCTAAAAAGACCCAGCGCATACCAATTGCACCTGGGTCTGACCACCTCTTAAATGCAAAAAGCAATGGTTGATTTGACACAAGAGCGATCCGTGCCTGCTCAGCAGTGTTGCCATGTCTGTTTATGTCACATAGGATGTGTACAATTTACAATTTAGGCATTTAGCAGACGCTCTTAATCCAGAGCGATTTACATTAAGCAATAACAAAAAGCATGGCATACATCACATATATAAAAGTAGGTATCATGAAACATGCGTAAGCTAAGAACGTAACAGTGGAGTATCTATGTAAACTATACATACTATACTATTGAGTGGTGTAAACCACTCCTACAACTGGCTTTGTTAGTCTGTGCGCAAAAAATGAGCATGGTTGCTATGGTCACCCAGTTCACCCGGGTGTGATTTCAGCTTTGTTAGTTTACGTGTCTGTTCGTACCAAAAAATGAGCATGGTTGCTATGGTCACCCAGTTCACACGGGTGTGATTTCATTACGTCAGACATTACGTCAGACCACAGCTGATCAGTCTATATAAGACCTTACACCACTCAGTTCACACGGGTGTGATTTTATATTATACATGTGTACTATAAAGTGATACGACTACATAAAAATCACACCCGTGTGAACTGAGTGGTGTAAGGTCTAATCTCTCATATAGCCTGATCAGCTGTGGTCTGACGTAATGTCTGACGTAATGAAATCACACCCGTGTGAACTGGGTGACCGTAGCAACCATGCTCATTTTTTGAGCACAGACAGACAGACAGACACATAAACTAACAAAGCCAGTCGTAGGAGTGGTTTACACCACTCAAAAATGCAATTCTAGTGCTGTCTACGTAACATGCTATAAGTCTGTTTAAAATACTATCTAAGTCTACATAAAGTGCTATCTAAGGGGCTAGTGCTACGGGCCATGGTGGAGTCATGGTGGAGTACGGTTATGTGTTTAGGTTAGGGTTGTGTGTTTTCTTACTCCTCAGTCTCCAATTGGTCGTCATCCTTAGCAGCCTCGTCCAGGTCCTCTACGTCCAGGTTCCCGTCCAGGGGTCCGGCAGCGTGGCGGACGCCTGCCCCCGTCCCGGTGGGGTCCTGCTGCTGAGGGCTGAACGGACGGCTGAGGTCTGGTAGTGAACACGTTCTCAACATCTGACATAACACAGTACAAACACACACATACAGTAACTGTTCTGATGAAGGGCTGTTAATCAAACTAATCAATTTCATCAATATGAAATATAAGCTGGTGATAGTTACAGGAGTGCATACGGTATGGTGTGGGATATATATGTAAGGTTATCATATAAACACAATCATTGCTCAGATAACAGCACTGACTGTCTTCGATCCTGTATTCAAAGGCTTCTGTTGAAAGTAAACGTTTTAGTTCCAAAACAATATTCATGGAATAATCACCGAGAAAATAATAAATAGTTTCAGCCGTATTCTGAAGACACCTGACAATTGCTACAGATCTATATCTATAAAAAACAAAGAGCTCTTTTCATTAAAATCACAGCCAGTGAGATTTAGAAAACCACAGGACCAAGAAAAACTTGTCTTAACGCCAGAGCAATAATCCCCAGCGGTCTCTTGGGGCTAGATTGAACCGCGGCCAAAAGCTGTCCACATGGCCACAGTTTGTGACCATGCTCAGACGGAACTATTTCAACAAATCTGATTTGTTTTTTCTTTTCTCTTTGTTGTTTTTATTCATGAACCGGAGGACAAATGGCTGTGGCAGGGAGTGTGTTCGTTCGTGCATGTGTGCATTGTAGGCAAGGGAGGGCCATGGAGAGGCCGGTGGACTGGCCCCCAGTATGGTGACACAACAGACACGTGGAAAAATTGCATTAGTAACGCTTGGTCTTCAGGCACTGCCCTGGCTGACAAACGCGCACGCATCTGCAAGCTAGCTCACAGACTCCACACACGTATCGCTCATCGATCTGCAACTCACGAGTCACTTTGTGAGCTTGTAGATCATCTATTTTCAGTGCATTAGCACAATACGGGCACGCACAGAGCCGTGCACGCTCTACAGCACAGTCAGACACAAGCTCATTTTCTCTCCCTCTCTCTGTATATAAATAACGTTGAGCTGAGTGGTGCGCCTCTGCGTCCCTGATGGAGGTTGTGTAAGATGCAGAGGGTGATGGATGCTCTGCTCTCTCTCTCCTATCAGAGACTCCACTGTTTTGCAGACCAAGTGATTAATAGTGCTGCATGGCTCCGTTCCAGGTCCACCTCATTAATAAAAACAAAGACTGATGAAAAGCCTAAAAATACCTCCACCCACCAGTGTTCACTATGCGCACACGAGGACGTGTGTCGTCTTTTCGCAAACGTCGAACCCCCCGTCCCTAACAACCTCCGAAACAGCTGGTCACCCGTTACCCATCCCCCAACCCATCGCTGGAGTATGGTCTCACGGGTCCCATAATGCAGCGTGATATTTGCCAGGATAGCTGACCATGCATCAGATGAGAATCTAGCAAAAAACGAGACTCATTGTGTGGTCATGTTTGCTCTGGGAACGTGGGACTGCCTGAGGGGACCGGACCTTATTAATTTTTCAGTCTCCCAACACTCCTTCAAAACACACCTGTTGGAGTGCCTGGTGGCTCAGCCAGTTAGTGCTCAGACCATTATGCTCCTGCGTGAAAGGAGGACCCGGGTTCGATTACAACCCCCATCTTGTCTCGTGCGTCTGTCGTCTCTCTCTTTGCCCTTGGGTTCTTGTCTATCTTCTAGACTGACCTACCTTTCTGAAATGGCAGCGGTGGCCGAACGGATAGCGGCGCGGTCTTGATACCGGAAGGTTCCCAGTTCGAATCAGCCGTCCGACACGTTAAAAAAAATTACCACCGCCGAAGTGCCCTTGAACAAGGCATTGAACCACTACGATGAAATGTGTTCTATGAGCAGGGCCTGGCTGGAAACAAGTTCTTGAGCTTAGCCCAGATACCCTGGGTAAATATAGATTTCATTTCATTTCATTTCAAATAAAGCATACAAATGACCCCCCCCCCCAAAAAAACTCCTAACCTAAAAAAAAACCCTCCAAACCTTTCAATGTGTGAATTTGTAGCAGCATGTTCATAACACGACTTTGATGAAATATTTCATTAAAATGAAGTGAAAAACAGGAATACTACAGCGCTGTACAGAACCTTTCCGCCTCCCCGGGCGCTCACCTTGGGGTTGTTGGCGTCGAACATGCCCGTGGAGAGGCCGATGAGCAGGGCGTTGTGATGTTTGGAGCGGAGCGGCGAGACGGAGCGTGAGCGCGACGCCACCGAGGACGACGTCTCGTCGATAGAGGACTGGCCTGACAGGAGGCCCAGGGCGGCGGCGCGCCGGTGGGCCGGAGAGCACAGCTTCATGAACAGAGGCTCCCCGCAGACTGGTACACCTACCGGGGAAAGGGGAGGGAAGCCATCAAGAAAGTGAACTGTCTTAACCACTTAAAGCATTATACTTTCTTTACAGAGGTCCCCCAGGGGCCTGTACCAAGTCCCCTCCTTTTGTCTGTCTACACACAGTAACCAAGGGCCCCATCTTGTGTGACCTGCCCTTGGGGCACAGGTCTCCACCAGGGCAGGTCAGGATGTGGCCTCCTGGTGGGATAGGACAATGTGAAAAGGGTGCCGTTTCTTCTTCCGCGTTGGATGGCAATTGGATGATTTGAGGCACTTCGTTCGAAAAATGTGTTTTGCAAAAATCCACCTGTTGGTGGCGCTATAACAGTGAAAAGGGTGGGATATATTCCTCAGCCTAGTAGGAAAGGCTGTGAAAGATTTCACGTAAATTGCACGCTGCGTTCATGATATGAGGCTTTATGTTCAAAACGGGCCAATCCTGTAAACTTTGAATGCCAATGTTAGCCAATTAGGATGGAATATGAAATATCGGACAGATCCGTCTTGAACACATGAGACAGTGTGTAACGAAACGATTTGTGGGATTTCTTGGACAGAAACTGAAGGAGTAATAGCAAAAAAATCAAATTCAAAAGTCGGTCTCCTGGTGGTGCTATAACAGGCCGTTCTGGAAAATTTGGGGCAGAGGTTCATCGTTGGCATCCATCCAGGGAATGTGCGTGCAAAATGTGACACCGACCAGGTGAATGGCCGGAGATTAGCTGGTAACGGACGGGCGGGTGGGCGGGCGCACGCGCGCGCGCGCGCACACGCACGACAGTGCCCCAAATCTCTTCACCAGAAATAGCCAATTGTGAGCTTGCAGATCTGATATTTTTTGCAGAATGTTTGTCAGCATTAATTACATGCCAAGAATAGGGATACTAGAGTTTATGTGGTAAATGGCCGTGTTCACATGCAATTCACAATATAGGCAATTACTAGACTAGTAGTAGTCTAATCCAGATTAATTTAAGTCTTAAGGTGTAAAATCATAGTCAACGGCATGAACTCCAGTCAACCAACCACAGGGTGAGTGGCTGAGTGAATAGTGAAGAGAAAACGAGTAAATCCTACTGTATAAAGCAGTGGTTCTTAAAGTCAGGTGTGGGGACAACCCAGGGGTCCTTGAAGGGGTTCCAGGCGGTCCCCAGCAAAACGAGGAACAGTTTAATTTCACTATTCACTTATTCCACCAGTTAGAAGCCTCATGAGAGAAGCATTTAGAATAGGTTTTAATGTTATTGCAGTAGAGACGGTTTAGAATGATGTACTCTAACAACAACAATACTTCCCAGTAACACATCAATCTGGAGTTACTTGACATGAAGCAAGAGAACCATTGCTATAATGCAACAAGAATACCAGGTACACTTCGTCTACATAAACATACATAGCAATTGTGGACAAGTAAACAGCATACATCTAAATAACATACATAGCATATTATGTGAACAAGTAACCAAGATACAGTACATCTCGATAACAGATCTAGCATCTATCTAAATAGGCAGCTATGTATGTCGTATGTACTGATAACTGATACATAGAAATAAGGAGTGCTAGGGGTTGCGGTCAAGTCTCTGAAGGGATTAGTTTTCAGACAGCGGTGAAAGATGAGAAGTCAGTCTGCACTCTGCACGCAGACAATATTTATTCAAATCACAGCCTTGATGCTCTACACTACAGAAAGAAAAGACTTCAGTGTTTGTCTGTGTGCTGCTGGATGCAGATATAATCTATGGGTGAGCCACAGCTACAACCTTGAAACCAATAGATGCTGTCTAGCTCTCAGCATTAAGATTCATCACTGGTGAAACTCCTATACACCAGTCTCTCTTTTATGTAAAGGTTGGCAAGACTATCACTGGTATTTATCAGAATGCAGGGATTATTACACATTTATGATAAGTTAATTTTATTTGGTCTAAATCTTCTCTTTTTTAACTTTTGTAGCTCGCCATCATTGTAAATGAGGGTCATTTCCTTGGTATCAAGATGAAATAAAGGGTGATGTACATGATTAGTATCCTTTTCTGTGTATGATTCTTTACTTATTTCACCTGAAGCTTGCGGTGGAAGGCAGTTACAACTGAAACCATATTCCTGTGGTAGGGGGCATTTTGTAACGAGACACATTCTAATCTAATAGAGGGTATGCGCGTGTCATCATCATGAAACCAGGAAGTTATGCGGGAACGCCTACTGAGTGCCAAAAAACTACTTTATGGCCCTGACAGCCCATACATCCAAACAGAAAAGTCCAATGTAATTGCATTAAACGACATTAAACGACAATAAACTCACTTTGCCTGTCACTTTGCCACTCGATTTGCCATTCACTTTATGCATGTGCATACCCTCTATAATAACAGCAAGGCATCAAAGTAATGATAGCAAGTCAGTAGGGATGCTCTTCATGAGTGAATCGTTAGCTTCAGTGTGGTTTGTCGATACATACAACAAAGAGTGAATGGAACAGGGGCTGCCGATGCCCTAGTGGTTAAGGTGCATACTACCACATATAAGCTCTAATGCTGCAGAGTTGTGGGTTTCCTGTTTCCTGTTTCCTATCACTATTCTACTGGACTATCCAATAAATGCAGAAAAAGCCCCCAAAATACACAGTATAAAAATTAAGAGTGAATGGAATGGCTACTTCTGCTTCTTCCATCGCAGAGGCACAGAAGCAACATATGATGATATGACAATATTCTGACTTAAATCTATGCAACACAAGCTTCTACCAAAATAAATGTTCTACATTACTGTTTCATGACATCATGTCCATAGTGACGTGAGCTACGATTGGCCTACTTGTGTGTGGACCTACACATGCAGCTTAATAATTTAAACCTGGTATTGAAAAACACAGTTCATCATTGTCTCAACGAACAGAAACAAAACCCTGTTCTACACTTTTGACAATCAACACCATCTACTCTCCAACTAGTCAGAAATTACAATTATTTACATGATCTTTTTACATCTTTTTGCCTTTATTTACCATGGTGAGGTTCGCAGAGAACAAATCCTCTTTCTCAGGAACGCCCTGCTAAAAATGCTGAAATGCTTTAAAAAAATGTTTAAATGCTTCAGCATCAGACAATATTACTATACAACTGTCCAGGTACCTCACAGGTTAGTATAAACATGATATGATGTAACGATCATTCACATGTAAACAAAGTCTGCAGCTAGACTCACCTGAGGTGTCTCTGCCATTCTCTGCTTTCGGCTCCGCCTCCTTGGTCTCTGCTGGTCTCTCAGTGCCCTCTGGTGGCCTAAAAAAAACAATGAATTCCCATTTAGCTCTATTATGTGCAAGGTTTATGCTGTCAGTAAGCCTACTACAGTAATGCTGGATGGCTGAATGGTCCAGACTCACGCTGGCTGCTGGCTGCGCGGCTCCCAGGCCTGCTGTACCGCGACGGGGGGTTGATGTGAAGCCAGCCTGGGGCACTCCTCCTCCAGAGCCACTGCCTCCAGGTCTGCTGGTTCTGTTAAGTATTCAGGTCAGTGGTGAATGACACATTTATCAATGTCTTTTTATTATGTTTATTGTTCCCTATTTTTTTTTCTCCCACATTTAATTGTCAATGCCAATTCCACTGAGTCTGTTTGATTGAAACTGTTCCTGAATACAATTACCTGGTCCCCGCTGACCATGATTCACATTGGCCTTGATTCTTCCGCACCCGAGTACACTTCATTCAACTGTATTCAATGCATTCACATTGCATTGATCCGTATCCGAGTACACTTCAATCGGTCCCAAGAATACTATACCTCCATGCGGTCCCGGCTCCCGGGAATGGTTGGGTGATCCGCTCCAGGGAATGGTACGCAACATTCACACTACCACAAGTGGTCCCGAGTGCGCACGTGGGACCATAGTGTGAATCTGCCCCAAGTGTAATATACTAACCCTGCATGTCTGTGAGTCCAGGTGGCATCAGCACCCGGTTCTCCGCCTCAGGAACAGGGTCCTGCCGAACTGAGGCCTCAGGAACAGGGTCCTGCCGAACTGAGGCCTCCGTCTCAGGAACAGGGTCCTGCCGAACTGAGGCCTCCGTCGTAACCAAAACCTCTTCCTGACCGTGAGCCCTGGGGCTCTGAAGCACAGCTGCTTGGTGGGGCTCGGGAGTCTTTGCTGTGTCTCTAGACGGACTCGGTCCTGCAGGCGCCGGCTTAGACTTGTCTGTCGGAGAACATGTGGGGTTATTATGACAGCAGCTGCTAAAACATAATCAATGGTGGTGCACTACGATCTAAAAGCCCCTCATTTCTCTGTGAACTGTGCAATGAGCTCTATGGACAACCCTGTTTAAGGTTTATGGACTCATGGACTGATGACAGAGTACCTGCGAGCCCTGTAACCACACAGACTTTTACAGTACTAAATATGTACAAGACACACCAACTTCTACTGTTACCACAATTGCTGTGATTGTTCATTAATGTACATTGTCCCATCTAGATCAATATTAATGTGCATTGTCCCATCTACATAAAGTAAATTAAGGAACTGACCCATGTTCAGCATCTGTGTGAACGGCTGCAGCTCGGCCTCCCCCAACGCTTTCAGCACCTGAGAGTCTGGACTCCGCCCCCAAGCCTTCCTGGGACCTTCGTCCTGAGGGACCCCCATCTTCATGACCTCTTCGTCCTGAGGGGCCCCCATCCTGATGACCTCACCCACCGTGTGCTCTGAGAGGTACATGTACCGTTCAGTGACCTTTCAGTTCACTACACATGTGTTACATACATGTTGACTCAGTAAACAGGCAAGTTGTTGGCCAGACTAACATCACTGCCCAGGGCCTTTTTTTTTTTTGCTGTGTCAGATTTGTCTGGTTTCCAGACAAGTTGTTAGTAGACTAGTCCTTTAAAAACAAATACTCATATAAAAAAATTAAAAATAAAACTAACACCAACACTAAAACTAATAAAACTGAACAAAAACTAAGCCTTTCATGAAACCTTTCGGAAACTATTAAAAAAAATTTATTGTATGTATTAAAACCAACTGAAATTGAACACATGAAGTCAAAACTACAATAAGCCTTTGCTCACAGCACACATATGTGTTGTTACATGTTGACATTGTGACACTCACCTGCCGTCCTGACGCAGCTCTCCTCCAGTGTTTGCTGGGCGACAGAGAGGACCAGTGGGGCTCCAGCCTCCCACCTCTTCCTGTCTCCACCAGATGGCGGTCTCTCCTCCGGAGACCCCATGGTGCCTGGGGAGGTGGATACAATGTATCCTGTTAACTCGGTTTTTTATTAAGACAGCCATACTGGTTCTCTTTTAGGTTTCCTCTCGTCAAAGTGGAGTTTTTCATTTCCTCTGTTGTCAAGTACTTATTGTGTCTCTGTAAAGTAAACAGTATGATTCTGGCCTACTAAACAGTATTATCTGCCTGCTTTATATGCCGTCTGATGACATTACTTCTGTCTTTGTCTCTACAGGTGTTGGGAAACATTTCTCAACAGAAACATTACATTTAGTAATTGATTTACATTCTGAATTACAATTTAATGTACACTTTGGACAATGGATGAATTAATTAATGCCAATAGGATTACAACTGATTATCACAAGACAATTTCAATCCAACTCAAGCTTTTCACTGAGGGCCAAGATGGACCGATTAGCAAGAAAACGGATACTCAACATACATACAAAATCCTATAAATGAAAAGAATCCCATTTCCAATGAAAAATGTCCAGGGAAATGTATGCCAATACCTGTGTTTGCCACAGGGATTAATGTATGTATATATATATATATACACAAGAACCAACCAGATGCGATGCACGTTACTGAACCAGCGATGATGCTGGAGTCCTCTAAAGTCTGCTGGGCCACCGTGAGGACTGGAGCTCCAGCAGCAGGCTCCCACCTCTTCCTGTCCCCTCCCCCGGACGCTGGGCGCTCCTCTGTGACGGGCTGCTTCTGTGGGCGGGCAGAGGGTGCGGCTTCCTGGGGGGCGGGGTGGCCGGCTTCCTCTGGAGGTCGGACCGGTCCGACCCCCAGGTTCTGGTTCAGTCTGCGTAGAATCTCTCTCTTCTGTGACGTTACATAACACAAAACATCAGCCCTGTTTGATCGATTCCAAGTAGGACTGGTATTTTCAGCACGGCGGCTTAAAATGACCACAACCAAAAAAGAAACATCTACCGACCCAACTAACCTGGATCACTGCGGCTGTCTCTGGTGCGTCTTCTTTAACAGGGGAATTCTGCCGAACAAAATGACGTCAGAATATTCGTACAACCGTACAACGGATAAGACGCTATACTACTGTGTGATCCACAGTTTGACGAGACCGTGTTAAAAGTTGTACTACTGACCGCGCCAACACCCTTGAGGGCTGCGGTCATCGATAAGACTGGGGTGGAGGGTTTGGCTGCAGGTAGGGCAAGGGCTTTAGCGGAAGGCTCTGGCTGAGGGTTTCCGGGCTGAGGGGTTCTGTGCTCAGGGGTTCCGGGCTGCGGGGGTCCGAGTGACGTCTCAGAGGAAGAGGGTGCTGCTGATACACCGGCCTTCAGCCCCCGAGCTATAAGCTGTCACAACACACACACGTGACACCAATTAGGGGTACACATACACAATTGGACCATGACAACAGCTTTAAAATAAGTGTTAATTAGTTCTAGGTAGATAGCACAAGGGAAATTGGAAGTGATGAAACAAAATGGATGAGCAGACCAAATCTACATTGGAACAGTATAACATTTAAGCTTATAAATTGGTACTCTCTCCTGAATATTGACAACCCAGTTCAAAAGATTATTAAAGAGTTGTAATGACAGAGGGACCTTACTACTGAACACTCTATAGTCTTAGGGATTCCCAAACTGTGGCGTGTGCAGTGCACCCCCTGTGGCGTGACATGAAAAGGCTAATGGTGGTGCTATGAACATATGTCAATATAAGTATATGCAGAATATATGCCATATTCAGGTTCATTTATGCACATATATGTGGATACAGTATATGCACATGTATATGTGATTGTGGATATAGGAAATATACATCTCTATATAGCTTAAGCGACATTTATGCAGGCGGCCAATTTCAAATATGATAAACATATATGTTGCATATATTAAAAAATATATATATTATATATTTCATTTTCATATGGATGTAACAGGGAGCCACAGCCAAAAAGGTTTGGGAACCGCTGGCTATAGCAATGATTAATATCTGGATATAGAGCTTTAACGTTTTCACAAAAAACACCACTTGGCTACCTCTGTAAAATAATACATCATTTTAACTAAAACTCTGGGACTTGTTTTAATGAATAATACATTATTTGATTACTGGTTGACAATGTGAAGTTATTTGAATCAGACTGGATTGGACAGTACTGTAGTTTGAATCAGACTGGATTGGACAGTACTGTAGTTTGAATCAGACTGGACTGGACAGTACTGTAGTTTGAATCAGACTGGACTGGACAGTACTGTAGTTTGAATCAGACTGGACTGGACAGTACTGTAGTTTGAATCAGACTGGACTGGACAGTACTGTAGTTTGAATCAGACTGGACTGGACAGTACTGTAGTTTGAATCAGACTGAATTGGACAGTACTGTAGTTTGAATCAGACTGGATTGGACAGTACTGTAGTTTGTACATCGTTATAATTATAGGAGAGGGAGACAACAGACACAGAACTTAATGATCGTCGCTATAATTGAGAGTTAAATTAACACTCAGGATTTCACAGTGTATTCAAACAATATCTCACAACGGGTAAGGGCTAATATAAACAAATACAGCAGATGAAAGGATGGGAGAACTCACATGCTCCTCCCAGGCTTGCTTGTCTCTCTCATGAATTTCTTTCCTCTTCTTCTCCAGCTGCTCCTTTAGCACGGCAGCACGAGCGTTAGCTTGGGCCTGGTAGACATACAGGCAAACAGTATTTTAAAAAGCCATAGAATAATTAAACTTAACACGTTTCCAATAGCCGGGATAAGAAGTTATCCTATGGGATGTGCCGTTTAAAGCGGCACGCACATGCAGATCAATAGAGTACTTTAGCATCATGAACAGCATTATGGAAACTGGCACACATGAGAACGCAGCCAATGACAGACGGTCACATGTGAATGTAACCAATGACATACAGTAACATTTGAAGGCAGCCAATCACTCACTTTCAGAGCCTCAATCTTCTTTCTCCTGAGTTCTGCCTCCTCACTGGACTCCTGACTATCAGAGCCGTCACTGTCATACTGAAACACAACACCAGCCAGGGAGGACGCTGTCATAATCAATAGCACAGTAAAATACAGGAGGACGTTGTCATACTCGATAGCACAGTAAAACACAGGGTGGTGGAGGACGGTGTCATACTCAATAGCACAGTAAAATACAGGGTGGTGGAGGACGGTGTCATACTCGATAGCACAGTAAAACACAGGGTGGTGGAGGACGGTGTCATACTCAATAGCACAGTAAAATACAGGAGGACGGTGTCATACTCGATAGCACAGTAAAACACAGGGTGGTGGAGGACGGTGTCATACTCAATAGCACAGTAAAACACAGGGTGGTGGAGGACGGTGTCATACTCAATAGCACAGTAAAACACAGGGTGGTGGAGGACGGTGTCATACTCAATAGCACAGTAAAATACAGGAGGACGGTGTCATACTCAATAGCACAGTAAAATACAGGGTGGTGGAGGAGGACGGTGTCATACTCAATAGCACAGTAAAAACACAGGGTGGTGGAGGAGGGGGGGAACTAAATATCACTAACAGAAATACAGCGGATTGACCTTACTTTCTCTCCTCTTAGCCGAGCTTTGATCTCCTGGCGTTCGTTGAAGTTCTGCAGTCGGATCTGTCTCAACCTCGCTAGGTACTCCTGGAGAAGAACAAAAAGATGACTGTAAATAAAGACACAATTGTTTTGTTACTTTCCCCCAATTTAGTTATTGTTCCAGTTCCCGCTTCCCTGTGTGTTCTTCTAGTCCCTTGTCACTGCTCCTACAGGTGGTCTTATCTTACGAGTAAGGTTGGGATCCATTTCCACACTGTCAGAGCTGGTATGTAGACTCCTATACAATTAGTAATTACAATACCGGTGGTTCTCAAATGTTTGAATTGCAAGGACCACCATAATGTACTGTAGAAATGGTTAAGGGGACGATTAGGGGAATCTGACCGGGCGGTAAGAGGGAATCATTAAAATCCCAACCCTAGTTATGCGTGACATCAAGGCCACTTACATGTCACCTGACAGTGGCGACTTTCACTAGGAGGATGGAAGACGTTATTCTTCCTAGTTCTACAATCCAGAGAACAGATGCCCTGAGTGACCAACCTGTAGGAGTCTCTAGGGATGTGACAGAGATCACCCTCCCCAGACACGGCCAAAAGTGTTTGTTGGAACTGTCTAACCAAGCTGGATGCAACCAATGGAGGATTTAAACCGCTAGTCTCCATGGTGGTGGTGGGCAGGAACTTTGCCTTTTCCCGCCCCACCACCTCTGAGACACACACACACACATCGACAAACAATAAATACACTTATACGGGTTAAGTTTTACATACGTACATGAACTGATAATGATATAGTCATGTGTACATACTGTAAGCAGGGATAAATAAAACATCATATGTGTACATACTGTAAGCAGGGATAAATAAAACATAGTAATGATACAAGGGATCAGTCTTTCAGCCAGAGTGAGAACAGCAGTTGACAATGCAATAAAAACATATTTATTGTTTTCCTTCAAATGAAAAAAAGAATGTTTACGTAAAAACCAGAGCAAGTGAGGTTATTTGAGGTGGGTCACAGCAATAAAGTACAACAAATATATGAACAATGAGTATATGCAGTGGAAAAAAACAATTGCCAAATCAATAAATCTGTGACATGCGCACTCACACGCACACAAACAAGGGGTGGGGAAACAACACGATTCTGCATAAGATGATAAGTTAGCATATTTTGTCATGATCCGTATCCATTATTTATGCCAAGAATTTAGGTTGACACAAATCTACATGAAACTCAGTTATAGTTCAACAGACACCACAAAAAATAATAAGTGCCAAGAAGCCACTCAATTTACGTTGATCAAGTCAAACAAAATTAAAATTTCTAAATGCACTTGGAAATAAATAAAATAAAGTGAAATGTATTATTGTAAGTATTCTAAATATGTATGTAAGTATTTTTATATTACCGGTATGTTAGCAGTGTCTCGAAAGACTGCAACTTTTTATAGCAGTCAACAAAAAACAATCGCAATCACTTAAACATATCAATCAACGAATCGTGATCTCATGAGAGTTATGGTCCTATAATCGTGAAAAAACTAGAATCGTGAGGTACCTGCTGATTCCCACCCCAACACACACATACACACACACACACACACACACACACACACACACACACACTCTAACATGCATCGCGCCGTGCGGGTTTTCTGCCATGGTGTCACCTGGGTGGTATGATTTTTACGGGAGTGTCTGAGCTGAGCGTTGCACACACACACACACAAATGGAGGAGGACAAGGCAGACGAGTGGCGCGGTGTGACAACTGAGACCTGAGCTCCTACCTCCTCTTCTGGGTTGACCCTGGGCCTCCTGTATCCCGCCCGGCTTCCATAGACGGCTGCCAGGTTTTGCCGGGCCCCCTGTTTTACCGTTCAAGTCAACCACACTTTAGAAGAATGAAGTTCCCTCTCACACCTAACTGTTATCACAGTCAGATGTTGGGGCCGGAATATACAAATTTTAACTATGGTTCATTGATGTTAGCAAAAAACAACAAAAAAAAGAAAAAAAAAATCATTCGAACATTGATATGCATTATAAATGTGTACATTTCCCAGAAAGCAGTGAAAGTGGAAAAACTCACCAAATATTCATTTTAGTTTTTAAGCAATTCTGTGAGAAAAGTGTTCTCGAACGTTATTGTACAGTCCCTAGAGAGTCTAGATCTAGAACACTTCAAATCGTGTATTTTTATTTTGGGCGTCTAGTGACATGTGTCTAGTGTCTATATAACCGAAATCATGGGCTTATCACCTGAAAATTTGGAAGGTGGAATAAGTCGAGTAATATTTTTTGTTCATGTTAAATAACTATATTCAGCTCGGGGTGATAATTCCAAGATAACGATATTTTTTAAAGCTTCCATCTGTTCGAATATTTGGGTTGAACTGAAGCTATGAGAGTGTGAAGAGTACATCCATCATAGCTGTGCTACAGTACTGTACATACCAGCTGTCCTTCTGCTCGGACCTTGTTCAGCATGGCCTCTCTCTTCCTCTGTAGGAACTCCTCCACGTGCCTGAGAGAGAACACACTGGGGTCACACTGTGTGTGCAAGCAAGCAAGAAAGCAAGAAAGCGTGTGTGCATGAGACACCTTTGCACATCTCCAGAACCATTTATCCGATTCGGCTGTATTATTGAGAACCCACGTTAGTGCAGTGTGGAGTGTGAAGTCAATCGCATGGGGGGGGGGGGACGAAGCAATCTGCCCGTCCCAAACGGGTACGTGTTCCTAATGGGCACTGCACTAGTAATAATATAATTATTATAAAAGAAACTTGAGTTACGTGGAGTTGTCACTTCACAGACCTGTTCACATGAGCTTGTCTGGAGACGTACTGCAGCCTCTTTACGGAGTTTTGGTGTGGGGAGCGGGCAGGTCCGTTGAGCAGCACCGGGCCTGCTGCAGCAGCTACACACCTTTAAAAAACAACAGCAACACAGGAGTAGGAGTCGTCACATGGCAGCTTGTGATGGACAAAACATTTGCCACATATGTACATACAAAACTAGAAAAAGTGCCCCTCTGGGGCACAGGTCTCCATCAGGCCAGGTCAGGTTGTGGCCTCCTGGTGACGCTATAATAGGCCAATGTGAAAAGGGTGCCATTTGTTCTTACGCCTTTGATGGCAATTGGATGATTTGAGGAATTTTATTCCAAAAATGTGTCTTGCAAAAATCCACCTGTTGGTGGCGCTATAACAGGCCAATGTGAAAAGTGTGGGATATATGCCTCAGCTTAGTAGGAAAGTGCATGAAAGATTTCACATAAATTGCACGCTGCGTTCATGATTTGAGGCTTTTTGTTCAAAACGCGCCAATCCTACAAACTTTGAAAGCCAATGTTAGCCAATTAGGATGGAATATGAAATATCGGTCCGTCTTGAGCACATGACTATAGTGCTCAAGTAACAATTTGCGGAATGTTTGGACAAAATCTGGAGGAGTAATATAAAAAAATCGGTGCCGCTATAACAGGCCGTTCTGGAAAATGTGGGGCAGGGGTTCATAGTTGGCATCTAGGGAGTGTGTGTGTGCAAAGTTTGGCATCGATCGGTCAATATTACCAGAAACACATAGACCTAGCCCTAAATGTATACTAGTGGCCTTCTAATGTGCCATAGTGTCTATGGCAATGTGCTACACATTTTAAAATTATAGTATTTCTGTATTAATTAAATCATTGTTCCCAATTAAAACACGGGCCTGGCAAGTAAGTACATTTTGTTGGTGTGATTTTTACCCATTTTTCTCCCCAATTTAGTCGTTTTAGTCCAATTTACTGATGCACCACAGTGAATTCGAACCACAGCACTCTCCGTGGTGAGCAGACACTTTATTACTGCGCCACGGAAAACCCCCAAAAATAATTTTAAAAGATTTACCATGGATATGTCTTGCGAGGGACACATTTTTGTCTGTGTACGGACACATTGATGACCCCTGCACAGGGCAATACAGTCAAACCAAACATTACGCACTCACTGAGCTTGTAAATCCTATATCTTTTATTTTATTTTATATATATATATATATATATATATATATTTTTTTTTACCATGTTATAAAACACGAAAAACACGTCCTTTGCGCTCCAGGACATCATGAAAAAGAAGTTAAATAAGTCCTTGGCGAGTTAAGAAGGCAGAGGCCTGGCCTGAACCTACCGAACAGGACTCCTGCCCCCTGCTGGTGATCGATCTCTGCTGAAGTCTTTGGGCTGCAGCATGGCCATCTGGTCCAACGCAGCGTGGCAGTGTTCATACAGGCCCTGGCCAAGCGCTGAGACGATGGGGGCTGGAGGGGCACCGTGACCCTGGGCTGGCCCAGCCGCCCTGAGACGTCCAAAACACTAGAGGACAGACAGCCCGGATTAAACACTGGTTACAGGAGAACAGAGGACAGACAGCCTGGATTAAACACTGGTTACAGGAGAACAGACAGCCTGGATTAAACACTGGTTACAGGAGAACAGAGGACAGACAGCCCGGATTAAACACTGGTTACAGGAGAACAGAGGACAGACAGCCTGGATTAAACACTGGTTACAGGAGAACAGAGGACAGACAGCCTGGATTAAACACTGGTTACAGGAGAACAGAGGACAGACAGCCTGGATTAAACACTGGGTACAGGAGAACAGAGGACAGACAGCCTGGATTAAACACTGGTTACAGGAGAACAGAGGACAGACAGCCTGGATTAAACACTGGTTACAGGAGAATGTATTGTGAGGTAGTGAGCTATTTTCAGCTATGCCTAAAAGAATACGGATAGATTAGTAATACATAAATTGTATTAAATTGATTTATTGAATACTTTAGTCAGAAATCTAAACAGCAGGTGGTACAGTCAGACATTACGGCTAAAAGGATAACACACAAAAGTCATGGGGACATGCTTCCTTTGTGGTCCTATGAATTCAATCCATCAACATACTGTAGCATAAGAAATTAGCACAAGAATACAAGTCATCAACCAATACAAAACACTATATGTACAAAGGAGATACAAAACACTATGTACAAAGGAGAGAAAGCAAAAACGGCGGTGGTGAATAACACCCCCATTTGATGGGAATTGATATTTATCTCCCTCCCATTAAGCTTGTGGTTTCCTGATAGATGTTTTTTCAGGCCGATTTTGAAAGCAATCAGTGATTCACATCTAATCGACGTTGTCAGGGCATTTTTAGTGGCAGAGTAGTAGAATGATAACGTTCCCATTTTACATTTTTTTCCACTAAAATTTGGTGGTACCAGATCATGGTCACTCCCTCTAGTGTTGTGGCTGTGGGTGTCACTGACTTTGGAGAAGTAGTTAGACAGGTATGAGGGTATTGCAGGCATAAACAACTTATTTGATTAGTTCAATGAACCTTTGCACCCCTAAACTTGATTGTATTGAACATGACGGATGTATTGACAGATGATTAAATGCAGAATATGTAAATCTCTACATTCTAGGAATGAGAAAAGTATGAAATATAATGTCTGCATGTCTTTCACATGCTGTATCCAGAGAACCATTCATCTGAATGGCTTCACACTTGGTGAAGGTACTTCCCAGGACCCAATGAAGTGAAATCCATCGGATGAGCAGTTCTCCGGAAAACCACCCGCTCCGAAACAGTCATGCAAATTCAGTACGGCGGCCATGCATTAGTGGCATTTAAATGCCATGTGCTGAAGGTTTGGTCCCAGAGGTACAGTGGTGGAAAGTAACTAAGTACATGTACTCAAATGTTGTACTTGGGTACAAATTTGAGGTATCTTTACTTTACTGGAGTATTTCCATTTTGCAATACTTTTACTTCTACTCCACTACAAATCAGATATCAGAGGCAAATATTGTACTTTTACTCCACTAAAATGATTTGAAAAGATAGATACTAGATTGTAGATTTTGATTACCAGTAAAAAAACACAGACATTAACCACTTCAGCCCTATTTGAAAATAGTTGATCTACAAACTCATAATGTGTCACTTTGCAATGCACTTTGAGCTTATAGATATGTTATTTAAAAAGATATATATATATATATATATATATATATATATACACATTTAAAAACTTGTGAAATGGGACATTCTGTATAATGAGTACTTTTACTGTTGGTGCTTTAAGTATTGTGATGCCAATACTACTTCTAATCAAGTCAATTCTTAATACCAGACTTTTACTTGTAACCGCAGTATTGATACATGTACTTAAGTAACACATGTGAGTACTTCCACCACTGCAGAGGTATGACATTCAAATGCCATCTTGTGATTTACAATGAGAAAGCATGCGGCTGGCGGCCTCCAGTACCTTCCTCTCTGGACTACAATGAGAAAGCATGGACTACAATGAGAAAGCATGCGGCTGGCGGCCTCCAGTACCTTCCTCTCTGGACTACAATGAGAAAGCATGGACTACAATGAGAAAGCATGCGGCTGGCGGCCTCCAGTACCTTCCTCTCTGGACTGATACAATGAGAAAGCATGCGGCGGGCGGCCTCCAGTACCTTCCTCTCTGGACTGATACAATGAGAAAGCATGCGGCTGGCGGCCTCCAGTACCTTCCTCTCTGGACTGCTGCCTCCACTAGAACTCAGGACGTGCTTCCAACCCTGCTCTCGTGCTTGGTTTATACGATTTATCTGGAGGTCAAGAGTTCACGTCACCTCAGTGTTAAGACAACCACAGTGGTTCCCAACCTGTTCTGGACGAGTGAAGATCTCAAAAAGCATTCGCGAACCACCCAAATGACCACTTAACAACTGCTGCTGTGTTAAGTGGTCAGATGGATTGATCGATTGTGTCAGACCACAGGTTGGGAATCGCTGCACAACCGACCACTTCAATAACACATCATAAGGCAGAAACTAGGTTGCACTCATGCTGCTTATAGTGACTGCAGTGCTCACCTTCTCCTTTTCATGTCTCTTCATTTGAACTGCTTTCAACAGGACCATCTGAAAAATACAAATTGAGCATTTAAGACCCGAGTAGTTCTCAAACTTTTTCATGTCAATTATGATAATATGTATTTGCCCCCCTATATTTTGTTCCAGGGATGCCCAGAAGCAATTTTTTATCGCACAATTTTGTAACCCATTTTTTCACCCAGTGTCAATTATCTAATGTAATCCTGGGCACTACACTTCCTGTAGTAGCGGCAGCGGACTGACCTCATGCTTCCTTCTATGCATGAGGAGTCCAAGCTGCTTCTTTTCACCTGACAGGGGGAGTTTCCCCGGCCAGACGTAGCGCATGGAAGGAACAAGTTATTCCGACCAGTTCCTTTCCCCTCCATCAGGCGCCCCGGCTGGCCAGGGTGAGGGGAAAGGAACTGGTCAGAGGGGAAGCAAAGATTTGCACAAATTGTCATGATTTTTCAAAAAACGATTAAAAAAAGTGTAAAGACTTACATTTTCTCTGTCCACAAAAACACTCAAGGAGTTTGCTAGCAATTATTTGTAGCAGTTTTCAGCTGAAGCAACGGCGGCCAGTAGAGTAAATGACTGAAATATTTGCACTGTGAGTTGTTACAGACCCATCTTCTACCATTATTTAGAGCAGAATTTAGCTACAGTCACTGTTTTGTTGGGTATTTTTGCTCCCTGGGTGGAGCTTCTAAGGCAGCACTTGGGGAGCAAGTGCTACCTTAGGCGGTCTACTCAGGGAACAAAAGTACATTCTGAACTAAATAATGGTGTCTATATATAGAGAGATCTTTTCTACTCACAGTGCAACTGTTTTCTTTTTTTTATTATGCTGCATGAGGTGTATTTAGAAATGTTATGGTTATGATCACTTTCTGGAACTGTAAAGGTCATAATTGTTTTCAGTTGATGTGGAGTTTTGTCAGCAAACTCTGAGAGTGTTCGGTTGACAAAGAACTTTGCGTAGATGATCAATAACTTTTGGTTGAACTATAAAACTCACCTGCTCTCGCTGCTTTCTCTCCTTCTCGATCAGCTCCAGTCTCTTCTTCCTCGCGCCTTCCTGCAAACGCAGACACCAGAGAACGACAAAAATCAAAACAATGCGACAAGAGTGAAGCGGCCTTAAAAAAAAGACGGTAGGCAGGACTGCTCTATCAGCAACCAGGAAGAGGCAGGAGAGGAGGAAATTAAGACTGGGTACTAGATTAAAAGGAGGAGATAAAACAAAAGTCAGGCAGAATGCTCGAAGTAGGGCCGGGAGCAGAGAACCCAGGGGGTTAATAAGAAGGAGAGTAGAACTATCTTCAGGGCACGATCACACATTCACTTCATACGCGTCAGCTTCCACGTTCACTGCCAAACTATGGGAGCAAAGGGGTGGAGCATTGATGAGTGTGAATGTCAAAACTTGGAGTTCAACACTAGTGAACATTGACCAGGCGTCAATCAATAGGAAGGTAGTGCCGTCGTTGACCCCACTTGACAGCCATTTCGCTTGTAGTTTTCTTTCAGTGAGTCAACTACTGAAACGTAAGTCAAGTGAACCACATACCAAACCAGCACTGCGAGATGAACATGGGAAATTGACCCATTGTCAGCCTTCCGATTGGTCCATGAGTGACTAGCCGCAGGCTCTTTCTGCCTTGTTCTACCCTGGTGCCGCATTATGGTTGTTTATGTGGAATTTGCTAAAACATTTAACATTTTACTGAGACCAAGTTTAAAATAAGAATTGAATACCCTGAATATCAATCCGAAGAAACTGAAAAACCTGTTATTTCAATGGTAGTGGATGGAGAGAAAGGATTTTTGTCCAACCAAACAGCAACAAATGGGTGTGAAGAAAGACGCAACGGGACAGTGGGACTTGACAAAGGGTCAATTGGCGTGCCTAACTCGGCATGCGTTGGCTCCGACACTTCTGACACACAGTGGTGTACTGTGGATGTTCTACTGCACTACTTCACGCGCACACACTTTAGTGTTGTCATATGCATTTACCTTGCAGACATCACCTCTGTCGTGGTTGCAAAATGTATGTTTTGGGTGAATTAAATAACGATCACGGGGCATGATACACAGTCAGTTTTTACTTCTGGTTTTCACCTTGAAATTAGGCCTATAGAATGAAAATACTTGGCAGAAGCAAAACTTCTATAAATAAATCTGGCAGTAAACAGGTCACACACTGGACCACTGATATGCATCTATTCCTATGTTAATTCACCCTGTTGACACTTGGCAGCTATTGTAAGGGTATGAACGGTTGCTTTAAAGCGATACACGAGGTACACTCACTCCAACGAGTACGCACGTGCATGTGACGTGTGGACATGCATGAACTAGTGAAGTGGGTCTCCACCGCACCCCAGCTCCAGTACACCCCAGGATGTGTGACCGTGCCCTTGTGTGTGTAAAGGGGAGGGGAGGGAGGAGAGGGTAGAGGAGGGGGATAAGACAAGTTACATGGGTATCCCTCTTGGCTGTACCTCGAACTTTCTCCTCTCTTCCTCCACGTGACTCACTCTTCTCTGGGGGGCTGGTGGGAGGGGGGCCTGAGCGACATGACACACTGGGCTTCAGAGGTTTGACATGAAGGCATGCACACACACACACACACAGATATGTATACACACACACCAAAGGGGGGAATGGTCCGCTAGTTCAACGTAAAGGACAGCGAAGTCACACCCGTTACTGATGATAAAGCGTGAGAGTCAAAACGCCCCTGATGGTTGGGTTCAGAGAGTGTAGTTACTAACCGGTTTATGTTTGACGGTAGGTTTCCTCTCCGCCGGCCTCTTGGCAGCATCCGACACCTTCCTTACGGCTAAAGGCACTCCATATTTGGCGGCTGGTTTGGTGATCTTCTGTGATGGGGTGAGCGGTATGGCACCAGGGGCGGGACGCTTGGCTGGTCACACACGTCATAAATAAATAAAACATAGCATTCTGTGACAGCAATGCGTTTGATCTGGTCTGTTTGCTTCAAGTAAAAAGGACCACAGCAAATTCAGAAAAGTTTACAGATCAGGAAGTAGGGGTGGAAAATAAAATCGATTCATAGATTAATCTCGTTGCAGTGTTTTTTCACCCTACTTGATCATACAATACTACAGCATCACAAATAGCAGATTCACAAGCTCGAAAAGCAGCACAAAGGGACACGTTTTGAGCTTGTAGATCTGCAACTTTTGCTATTTTTTTATTTGAATCCTGAAAAGTCACAGTTTTGTATTTGTACATATTTCTATACAGGTAGTTTATTCTCATTTACCTGGTAACCCCTGTGCCAGACCCACTTTAGGCTGCTTGTGAAAGTATGCATGACTGAATTCCTGAGCAATGATCTGGAACGCAAGAAAGAGCAGCAATTTGATTTGGTCAAATTAAGTCAAACTGAAGCCTGTTTTACACTTTGTTGCACGCTGGTGTCACATGCCGAAAGCAGCCAATCTACAAGGACACAACACCTTGCATTGTGACGTAGTGCGTGCAATGGAATATTAGAGTACAACTTAGAGATGTACCGATATCATTTTTTCCTTCCCGATACCCATAACTTACGGTATTACCCTTCAAACGGGAAACAATTTTTGGGTTATTGTTGCTATGTACACTAAGCAATTCAATTTTTGAATAAATATTATTAAATAAAGTTTTTCAGAAAACTTAGCTCAGGATTTAGGAGGCATTTTTGAGTGGTGCAACCATAGGGTGCAGCCACTCCAATGCCCAGCTTTGTCCGTCCCTGGCTGTGTCCTAACCTGACTCCCTGGGCTATATCTTGCACCACCCCTTAACCCTTATACCTAAACTAATTTGCCATTTTTTACTATTTTCAAAAACCTTTTATTTAAAAATAGTTCAAATAGCCTATCTACAAGCTCACAATGTCTCGATAGTTGAACTATTTTAAAATGTTTTTCAAAATAGTAAAGAATGGCAAATTAGTTTAGAGATAAGGGATAAGGGTGGCGCAAGATGGAGCCCCCTATGTATGTATGTTTAGGGTACCAACAGGGGGCGCTGTTGCACCACTCACTTCAGACAGGTCTGATTTTCGGATCTGCCTCAGTCCTAAATGGGCAAATATTAAATAAATGACGTGGTATTGGAATCTGACTGGCATACTCGTCGATACCAGCATTTTAGGCAGTATTGGCAGCTTTTTTTCAGAACAACTTTAGTACAACCGTTTGCGAGTTCAGTTGTACCTGTGGTGTGAGGAACTTCTGTATTCTGCGGGAGAGGAATGGTTTGTCCAGGACGGTGATGACCGATGGCCTCTCCCGGGGGTTGCGTTTGAACAGCTGGCCCAGGAGAAACTGCAGGTCCTGGGAGTAGTGGTTGGATACGGGGGGGTAGGACCCTCGGATGATCTTCAGAACCAAGTTCTTCATGTTGCCAGCCTCGAACTGAGAATAAAAGGCACATCTGTCATTATGTGCAGAACGGTACAACCAAGTCAGGAATGCACCGATTTCTCGGCCGTAGATTGGCATCATCCAATACCTGCCTTGTGGCCATCAGTGTATCGACAAATGTCGATACATTCAGTGATACCAGAGGCTGATATGATATGTTCATCTGTTAATGTTCTGTTTCTCATTAAAAGATAGTGTAATGAACTGAAGTGTGATGAAGGGCTGACAATCCTAATAATGAGGATTTATTGGTTTCTGGCACAAAAGTGGGAATGTATAATAACAAAAATCACACCCGTGTGAAGTGAGGGGAGCTAATATATTAAAGTCTAACTCATGTTGATTAGGTGATGTAATGGTGATGTAAAACAAACGGTGCAAACACAAACATTAAACGCCATTAACACTAAAGAGTCAATATGATGTAAATGACACATTAGGACGTAACATTTCCATTCATTGTCAATGCGTTTACAAAACAAACATTGAACTAAAGACAAACATTAAACCTGTGTAAAAATAAAACGGCTATGGGTCCAATTGGTGTTTCAAACATCGGCGTCGGTACAACATTTTGCAATCAGTGCATCCCTAAACTGAATGCAACAAGCCTAATTAAGATAGTACATACTATTATGAACAAGTAATGAAGATTGCTTTGAAGCCACATCTTAGATATTATTTATTATGTGTGTGATGTGTTTTTATATTAAGCAAGTCTAAGGTGCTTGGGCTAAAGTGGTTCACCCCTCTTTGTTTTTGTATTTTTAAAGGTATGACTGAAATTTATATATTTCTGTTTGTGATCTGAAGCTGTCCCAGGATAATAAAAATCACACCTGTGTGAAGTGAGGGGCGATCTTATCATCGTACATCATCATACATCATCTCATTCCGACTAATCAGAATTTGCGTCCTCACCTTCGTCATCAATGTTTGTGTTACGCAATGTTTTACAGTTTACACAACAGTCAAAATTGCCAATGGCATTTAATGTTTGTGTTAGGACAACATTTGGGATACACACACCAAAGGTTGGACATAGGAGGGGCTATCACCCCTCAAAAATCAAGCCTGCTTCTAGCATGCATGTCACTGTAAGCACTTCTCCCCTCCTCTTTCTTACTGCATAAAACCCTGGTTCTGAACAGTAGCACAGAATCCCTCTACGGTCATGCTCTGAAAATCGTGGGTGAACTTCCCCCCCAGATATGGTTCAGTACCATCCCTGCCATATTCTTAAGAAGTATAATCCCATAATCTTTGAAAACGTGACCAACATTTCAAGAATTTAAAATGTAGCCATTGATTGTAGTACGGTATACTCTATTTTTATTTCAATTTTATGAAGGACAAATTAAAGGACAAATTTGGGGGTTTTTTTCAACCAAGGTTCATGTTTTAGGTTATTAGAGAAAGTAAATTTGAGTATATATTTTTTTAATTTGCTGCGTTCTTTAATTTTAGGGATTTTAGCTATTTGACAGTGGGGCGGGGGCATTCGTTGTTGCTAATATGTATTTTATTTTTTACACAATTTGATGGCGATTTCTTTATTATTATTTACTATTGTCCTACTAGACCCGAGAAAATTACAGCTGGCCACAGTAGTTGGTTTCCGTGTGTCTGAACATACAACGGACTACTAGGGGGATGCCATAATGTGTGTTATAGGCTCAATATGTCCGTTTGTCACCTCCTCCTTCACATTCAATAGATCCTGTGATCTTTTGTGGCCAAATGTAATTTACTCAGGTCTAGTAGGACAATTATAAAGAAATCACCATAAGTGTAAAAAAAATCACACCCGTGTGAACTGAGTGGTGTAAGGTCTTATATAGCCTGTCTGACGTAATGAAATCATGTCTGACGTAATGAAATCACACCCGGGTGAACAGGGTGAACATAGCAACCATGCTCATTTTTTCTGCACAGACTAACAAAGCCAGTTGTAGGAGTGGTTTACACCACTCAAAAATACATATTTAGCCCCATGTTCGAATGCCCCTGCCCCCCTGTCAAAAATAGCTAAAGTTGCTATAATGAAAGACCAGCAAATAATAAAAAAATTATACTCATCTTTTATTTTCTCTAATAGTACTGCAATACTGTGATGATATAATGCATCAGGCAATTAATTTTGTATTGGTTTGTATCTATTCCTAATGCAAATAACCATAACTAACTGTTATTTTGTGCCTAATAGAATGAACTCCTTTTGGTTATGGATTAGTCATCTGAAACACACAGGGTTTTGCTGTGCATTCTAAATGGGATAACATCAGCAGCGCTAACATCCCTCAGCACATGAAAGAGTGATTTAATGTTATGAAGGGAGGAGGCAGCGAACCACATGTTCATTAGTAACCCACTGACATACAGATACTTACTGCATGCTTAAGGGTACACATTTCATACAGGACACACCCCAACGCCCAAACGTCACTGGGAAAGGAAAAAGGGAGAGTGTTGGGAGAGAGAGAAAGCATACAACACAAAACAGACATAGGGGTAAATTCTGGTTAGGTTTACATTCACACGCATTACATACAAGGAAATTGGAAATGTCCTATAAAAAAAAAGGAGAAAACAGGTTGTTCTTCATGAACGGTACACTGAACAGCACACGGTAATGGTACAGATGAGGATTAGATCACATACATATTTAAGTGGCTCAAAGAGTGAATCGATACGAGCTTCCTGCCGGCATGTACACCGGCTAGTTCACTCAATATATGAGAGATCTGATACCCAATAATCACCACAATGACACGACTGGCACAGCGATAGCATGTGAATAAAGTTTAAAGTGTGACTGACAAACCAGCACAAACACAAACACTGCAATGTTTGTACCTTTTGTTGTTATACGGTTTGTTTTCACAAATCTCAGGCGACAGGTAATATGGTGTTCCTATGCATGTCCTTGCCAGCTCCACAGTGCTAAACAAAAATGAAAAGATTAGAATGAATTCATGTTTTATACATTGCACATGCATTTATTGTGTTTTTGTTGTATGTTGTTTTTACTTTTTTTTTTAAAAACATACCTATTCAGGACCCTCGCAATTCCAAAGTCCCCGAGCTGTATAGTCCCATCCTTAGTCAGAAATATGTTCTGAGTGGAAAATTCAAAATTACAGTGTGAATTTTAACCAACCGCTTCCATATTTTGGTTTAGGTGACCATCGTACACCGATGTCACACAACAACAACAGATGATTCACAATGCGTTGCATCGTGAGTTTGTGATGTTGAGAGCTTGTAGATTATCTATTTTCGCAGCATGAAACCTTCATACAACTACTGTAAGTAAACTTTAAAGGCATTGCTTTCTTTTGCTAATTTCCCAAAGTCTACCTGTGGAGTGGAAGCAAGCTTACGTTTCTCTGCTCCTCAAGGCGGGTGACCCTCTTCTTGACGTCAATAATTATAAGCCAATCTCTAATCTTTCCGCCCTAACAAAAATACTTGAAGCACAAGTGTCTGTGCAGGTAAATCACTTTCTGGACCTACATGTGATCTTAAATCCCATGCAGTCCGGCTTCAGATCCAAACACAGTATGGTCACAGCATGCCTTGCTGTTTTGGATGACATGAAGGCTGCTTGGGAAAAGTCGCATGTTTGCGTGGCCCTGTTTATTGATTTATGCAAGGCTTTTGACACCGTGGACCACCCTATATTGCTAGAAGCTCTGTCTAACATAGGCATGGGCCAAAATGCAACAGGTTGATTTAACTGCTGGGGCGGACACAGTGTGTCAAAATAGGAGACATTGGGCCCTATTAAGCAAGTGGAATCTAATTACATATAATTTTACAGTTTTTAAGACGTGGGGGCGGGTGCAATGTCATATTACAATTATGGGCCAGGTAAGAAGCGCTTTCGACACCCCGTGGTGTGAGCAAAACGGCCTTGAATTAGTCATGGGAGTGTTTAAGGGAGTTTTGAGGCTTACCCAATGAACATGTCCGTACTATTCTCTTTACGACACCAGCTGATGATGCGCCCTTTTCGGCAAGTGGTATTACATTTCTGCAGACTGGCACCATAGACATGACATGACTTTGTCACATTTGGGTTAATTATTCATATTGCACTGCATGCTGTCACCTTTATGCCTCAAAAGAACAGATCCACAAGCTGTCACAGCCATGATGTGCATAGCTTGTAGGCCTATGTCTCTATTTTGTTAAGTAACTTGCAGTTTTCATTGGAAAGTCATTACAGCGGCGCAGCCATATGCTAAGGGAGGGAGATATACGCACATCATCACTTCATTTGTTTCTGTTCTAAGCATGAAAAACAGCTGTAAAAATCTTTATTCTAGTTCATTTGATTCATAAATGAATAACTAAGCCTTTGAAATGGCACCTACCTATACCTTTCAGATCGGAATGGAACTGCGAGTAGATATACGCAGCATTGGCTGGCAAATTGGCAATCCATGCGTAATGTTCCCAGAATCGTCTAACCCCCGAACATACAAGTTCGTTTGATATTGTTTAATTCGATAAAAATAGAACCATGTACCATACAGCGAATGAAAGCAAGATTCCTAAGGAATATGGGGATTTTTACATTTTAAAAAACGGTTGAGAAATGAGAGAACCATGAGTGTTTATAATATCAAATATTATAAGAATAATATGAAAGACAAACGGGCTGTGAAGAGCTCAGCTCACCATCCCGACAAGGAGGAAATATAGCCTATAGTGCATGCACGTATATGCACTGACTGTTGCACACACGCTCTTTATTTGTTTCTATTGAAAAACACCAGTAAAATAACGTTTATTTTATTTTATTTCATTCGAGTCACGACGAAGGAATGAGTTGAAATGCCATACGTGCGCCATGCGTATTGCTGCGGCCCCAATGTTATGGTCTTCGCTCGTAGCATTTTATTGAAGAAGAATTGAGTCGGGTGTGATACAGCGTATGAAAGCTAACTTCCCAGTGATTATGGAGATGTTTTAATTTTTTTTAAAGGTTGAGAAATGAGCGATATATGACCCTTTACAATCTAAACGTTTGAACAGAAAGCCGTCCCTCTGTTGCAACAGGAGACGAGCTGTTGCCATGTCTCATAGAAACAAGTAAATAGGTCTATAAACATACTCCCTAAAGAATCGCATATAACAGGGGTCTGCAACCTATTTTAAATGAAGTGCCATGTTTTTATTTTCTAGATAGTGAGTCTGCCATATCAAGATTCATTTTAATGACACCACATTAACATTTCCAGCATATTTTGATTGTCCACAAATAAATAATGAATAAAGTTCTTCCTTCTTTTTACATATTTTCTTGCACATTGTTATAATGATCATTATAAATATATATCCCCCTGCAGTCAGAGTTCATTGTTTTAATGAATGAATGTGATGCATTGTGAGCTGGTAGATCTGCTATTTTCAAAAGTAATCTTTGAAAAAAGTGACAATAAGAATATTTTTGAAAAATGTTATTGAAACATTTAAAAACACAAATCTGTCATGGGGGTCACTGGCTTAGTTGGGCAAATGCATTCATCTGGGGGTCCTTGACATGGGAATGTCGCTGTGTGAGGATCACTGGTTTAAACAACATTAGGATTAAAGCCCAAATAAGCACTTTAGAAACAAGAAAAGCAACCACAACTACCAATATTTACAAGCAACTTTGCAGAAAAAGAAAACAGACATGGCAACACTCCAGCAGCACTCCAGAGCCGCTCAAGTGTAACATCAAACAGTGCTTTTTGCTTTTAAGACGTGGTCAGACCCAGGCGGAATCGGTATGCGCTGAGTGTTTTTAGGTCAAGGGGCTTAATAGCAAATTAGCGCAAAGCGAAAATAATTAACATATGGACACTCCCCCAATGCTAAATTATGCAGGAACGTGGTATTCCATATGAGTGAGCGCTCACCACGGCTTCCATAATACCAAAAGGCGCAGAGCGAGGGCGAAATCTGTATTACCGCATGGGTTTTTCGTCTTGCTTAATAGGGCTCATTGTGTCTGATCCTGTAACTCTGGAAAAAGGTGTCCCCCAGGGTTCAATATTAGGTCCCTTACTCTTTTTGCTGTACAGTATGTGAACAATATCTGTAGTCAATCAAAGCATTCTAGGTATCACATCTATGCTGATGACAGTTTTGTACACCTGTGCGCCAAAGCTCGAGGTTGCTGTCGCAAATCTGTCTTTTGATTTCATCTCCCTGCAGCATGAATTAATAAAAAGCTAATTATTGTTAAATGGCAAAAGAAACAAGGTTGAACAATGTTGTTCTTGTAGTGTACTATTTCTGAGTATTATTGTATATTTTCTATAGGCTTCTGGAGGTATTTGTTCATGGATTTATTATTTGGTTGTTGTAAAACTTGACATGTACAATATAGCGTTTGAAAGTGTAATTATGTATTCTGCCTCTTGGCCAGTTCCCACTTGAAAAAGAGACGCAGTCTCAATGTGTTTTTACTGGTTAAATAAAAAATAAAAAATAAATTGCTTACTTAAATGTCTATATTCTTAGTCATCCTTGGTTTAGCATTCAAGCAGAGGAGAGGTTACACAGTAACAACTCTACCTGTGATTTTATGTCCCTGTGGAGGATCTTCCGGTCGTGAACGTGCTTCAACGCCAGACAAATCTGCACAAACCAATCCATGATCTGAAAAACGAAAAGAGAGAGTAAAGTCACAACCAACATTGGTATTCAGTTCTTCTGTTCTTCTCCATTATACTTGTGGTCCAGACACAGAGCTAGAACGGAAACACAAGAAGGGTCCAAATATAGCCCAAGGAGAAGAAGGGTACCCGGCCCGCCAGGGCGAAGATGCCTTATCGACTTTATCTGTGTTATAATCCAGTTTCCAGGTCCAATATGATGTCTGCTGATGCTGTGACATAATCAGAGTCTGTCATCTCACAGCGGCTTCTGGCTTGTGCAGTAGTAATCTCCCGAAGGGACTGACTTCTGCTACGGTGGCTTGTACATAGTAGGTGCCACTGCCTGATGGGACTGACTGCTGCTATGGTGGCTTGTACATTAGTAGAGTAGGTGGCTGATGGGACTGACTGCTGCTATGGTGGCTTGTACATTAGTAGAGTAGGTGGCTGATGGGACTGACTGACTGCTGCTATGGTGGCTTGTACATTAGTAGAGTAGGTGGCTGATGGGACTGACTACTGCTATGGTGGCTTGTACATTAGTAGAGTAGGTGGCTGATGGGACTGACTGACTGCTGCTATCTTGGCTTGTACATTAGTAGAGTAGGTGCCACTGCCTGATGGGACTGACTGCTGCTATGGTGGCTTGTACATTAGTAGAGTAGGTGGCTGATGGGACTGACTGACTGCTGCTATGGTGGCTTGTACATTAGTAGAGTAGGTGGCTGATGGGACTGACTGACTGCTGCTATGGTGGCTTGTACATTAGTAGAGTAGGTGGCTGATGGGACTGACTGCTGCTATGGTGGCTTGTACATTAGTAGAGTAGGTGGCTGATGGGACTGACTGCTGCTATGGTGGCTTGTACATTAGTAGAGTAGGTGGCTGATGGGACTGACTGACTGCTGCTATGGTGGCTTGTACATTAGTAGAGTAGGTGCCACTGCCTGATGGGACTGACTGCTGCTATGGTGGCTTGTGCCGTAGCGGGACAAGTGGCTTACTTGCTCCTCTGGAAAAAGGACTCCTTTCTGAGAGTTGATTTTCTTGTAGAGGTCTCCACCTTCACAGTAGTCCATCACAATAAACAGACATCCCGCCTCTGAAAGAAACAAAAATGTACACAAAGCATAGGTTACAACTCAAGCCTAGTACTTTATACTAAGCTTATACTACTAGTACTTTTACTAGTACTTATACTAAGCAGTAGTGCCAACAATGAAGTGATCTTCAACAAGCTAAACAACAGATCGAAGCTTCAGATACAAGCTGCCGTATCCAGACCCTCACTAGCAGCTGGTCATTCAATTTGCCCTGTCTGGCAGAGGGTGCAGCTGGATCGAATAAAGACAGAAATGATACGATTAGCTCATCCTCCCAAATGTAATTAATGATCCGCACGCTTCCTCCCTTTCCCCATTCTCCATGCTGTTCCCCTGGTCGACAGGTTAATGGCTGAGGTTATATTCATTTCTCAGCTTGCAATATGTCTCAGATCTGGATACACCAAATTACCTTCAAAAGACTCCTTGTACTGGACAATGTTGGGATGGCTCATGTTGGCCAGAACGGCAACCTCTTTCCGAGACTCCTGTCTCTCTTTATTCGACATCTGTCAAAAGTAGCACAGTGATAGAAATTGATTACGATAAAGTGATACACAGCGATAGAAAGTAATAGTGAAAGGAAGTGATATATAGAATAGATAGAAGGTGATAAGAGTGAAAGAAAGTGATCGAAAATGTGAGAAAGCAAGACGACACAAGCGTTGCGGGTGAAACGTGAACATTTAATCCAGAACAGTATAATACTCCATGGGCTCACCCTAGAGATTCCGATCTCCTTGATGACATACGGGTGTCCATCCTCCTTGGACTTGACCAGGATGGCCTTTCCAAAGGACCCTTCCCCGATCTTCTTCACCTTCTCATACCTCTCCATGTTAGTCAAACTGCTGGCTCTTCTGCATCCTGGGTCTGAAAAATGTGATCAAAGAACATAGCAACATAGAAACAAAGAGGGATCAGCCTGAGAGACATTGCATTATGCATGAGGCTTTTACCCTCCATGCTATAGTAGGATTAATGGATCATGGATGAATTCAAAATGTACACATCTAGAGTAGAGAGACTGACACTAATACACACTTGGAGAAGACATTGTTGTTCCATGAAAAATTGGCGACATATCAAGATCAACACTGTGTGTGTGTGTGTGTGTGTGTGTGTGTGTGTGTGTGTGTGTGTGTGTGTGTCAACATGTGTGTATATCTCAATCAAGCTTTGTTAGCTGACACTGAAGCTGTCACTGTCAAACAGAAAATGGTATGGGATCTTCTTGACTATGGGCAGTGACTGTGAGTGATGCTCAAAACAATACAGCCCTGTACACTTAACCTACTACTACTAACATGCTACTAATAAGGTATAAGAGCTACAACGCCTCGAGTTGTTAGCTTGTAGATCGGCTCTTGTCGGCAAGCGACAGCGTCGTATTATGGCTTATGAATGGAGCATGAAAACATAATATTAAGGCGACACTTACCACCAGGCTGTCTGTGCTCGGCGCTGTGCTGCTAGTAGTGATGCATGGATGGATGAAGGATGATCCTCCCTGCGCTCTCTACCCAACTACACAACTACGCCAGCGGTCGTTTTCATTGGACGCCCTCTGCCGCTGATTGGTCCTTAGAGCCGTCCGTCGCGCGGGACCCCGCCCCTTATGGACGGTTGCTGTGAAACATCTTCCTTAGCAACCAACATAACAGTAACACAGGCTAGTCTAGACTACAAAATACAAGATAGGCAGGCTGCATTGTTAGTTGAATTTTGTGGGAAAAGATTCAGACAAAGCACATTGCAAGCAGCCGATTGTGTTTTCATTGTTAAATCATTTAAATATTGAATGTATAAGCCCGTACATATATAGGCCTACTACTCCGCTGTGATTGATGAATTTCAGGCCAGCAGGGGGCACATGTGTGACACGTGTGTCCCTTAATCTTTCTGTCCAAGTGAATGTCGAGATGGAATGAGACACATATCATGATGAGGGTATAGGTATCATGAGCCGATGCATTTGGTTAATTTGTTAATACATTCCAACTCTATCTGTATGCAGGATACGGTTTACCATTGGTAAGGATTTGACACAACCATTATGGAAAATTCAAGTTAAAATGTTTTGAAAACCTTTCCATATACAGTAGGGTAAATTATTGTACTCGTGCAGGAACGAAGGCTATCACAAGGAAATGGGGACAGAAGGAGCCTCCAACACAGGGACAATGGGAGGAGTTGATTCAGGAGATACAGCTCATGGAGAAACTGACATATTGCCTGAGACTGCAGGAGGAACAAATGGAGGACAAGTGGTCCAAATGGACAAAATGTTTAGCAGACAATGTATTGTGGACAAAGACAAGAGGAATCAATGCCGATACTGTCGACTGAAGAAATGCTTTAGAGCTGGCATGAAAAAATAAGCTGTACAGAACGAAAGAGACAGAATCAGCACCAGGAGATACTGGTATGAGGACAGCAGTTTACCATCCATCAAAGCACTCATTCAGGCAGATGTGCTGTCAAGACAGATCACCTCTCCTGGTCCCATATTGAATGGAGACATCAGGACCAAAAAAATTGCTACCATCACAGATGTGTGTGAGTCTATGAAACAGCAGCTGCTGGTCCTGCTGGAGTGGGCTAAATACATCCCGGCCTTCTGTGACCTGCCCCTGGATGACCAGGTGGCTTTACGGCGAGCTCATGCTGGAGAGCATCTCCTGCTTGGTGTTGCAAAGAGGTCTATGCTATATAAAGATATCCTGTTATTAGGGAATGGTCACATTATTCCTAGGAACTGCCCAGAGTTGGAGGTGAGCAGGGTAGCAGTGAGGATCCTAGATGAACTGGTTCTTCCCTTCCAGGAACTTCAGATAGACGACAACGAATATGCATGTTTGAAAGCCATAGTTTTCTTTGACCCAGCTGCCAAAGGACTGAGTGACCCTGGTAAAATCAAACGGATGAGGTATCAGGTCCAGGTCAGTCTAGAGGACTACATCAATGACAGGCAGTATGACCCACCATTACAAAGCAAGAAGCCATCTAACATCCCAAACTGACCCTTTAATATGCTTCATTTATAGTCAGACTACTCCATTGTATGACGTCGCACGTCAAAAACAGCAAATCTACAATCTCACAACGCGTTGCAATGCAACACTGTGAGCTTGAGATTTTTGCAATATAGTGTTGTATGACGAAGTATAAATCATTAGTAGTGGTCAGCATTCAATTTTCTATTGTCTCGACTACTGTTTTAAAGCTGTTGTTTTACAGAACTTCCTTATATTCCACAATGAATGTGTCAACTTGACTGAAATAATAAACTAGATAAGTTATCTAAATTGTAGATTTCAGTTATGTTCCTTGCAGAATGCTCTTTTTGCAATGTGTACACAAATTCAGCAATTGAGGATTTCCGACGTATTGAAAGGCCCACCCTGTAAAATTCTGAGTGTTCATTGAACTCTGAAATGGACAAATGAATACTGAAGATTTTACTATGCATTTGGTAACAGCGAGTGGCTCAGGGATAACTGAAGCTTGGTGTAAACAAGTTCATTATCACACAAAATACAAAATTGAACTCTACAATCATTTTATACAGAGTGTTATTGTCTAAAGTTTGCTGAAGATTGCTTATTATAGGATAATATAATTCAGTGAATTTCTTCAGCATGGCGGCCGTGGACTCAATATTGTTAAATGTATGTGTGTATGTGTATTGAAGAATGAAGGCTTATTATTAGAAATGGTGAGTTAATCATTCCAATATTCTATGAATGTTACAACAGGTCTTATAAGGAATATGGGGACAATCATGTATTTAGTGCACAGTATTTCATTTTATGTTCACATCTGAAACATCTTTAACCCACTATATGCCAATAATATTATTGTTAGCACAGTCTGCAGACCATGCCATGCCAACATTTCACTACTTTACAATTTACAATTTTTACCTGTATGAGTGATTGATTGACAAATAAATCCTTTGAATCTTGAATCTCTAAAACACTTCTCTCATGAATACTTCAGTGTCAATTATCTAATGTAATCCTGGGCGCTACACTTCCTCTGCCAACCTGGGGGGGGACATGGGGAGCACATGCAAACTCCACACAGAAAGGCCCTTTCGCCAACCCCGCCTCTGGTATGGGCACTGATGATGACGTGGAGGGAACACGCCCACAGCGGGAATCGAAACCCAGGACGAACCCAGGACCTTCTAGCTGTTAGGTGAGTGGTGACAGCACTACCGACTGTGCCACCGTGCCCCCCTCATGAATACTTCTCAATGACATCAAATGTGAATATTTTTTTTTTAGGCCTATACAGTATATGAGATACAAAGATTTGATTCCTATTGGCCAGCATCTATGGCCAGAGAAAGAGTGAGAATGTCATTCTTCACTGTACATTACACCTAATTAATCAGAGGGAAATGAGTTACCATTGGTCCAGTCCATCCTTGCATGCTTAGAAAGACTGAGGGTAAAACTGGCAATCGTGCAGCCACTTATGTGCTCTAACACCAGTGACACCTCGATCAGGCACGCAACTTGATCAACCATAACGGACACATTTATATGTGCAGCTTTAAATGTATTCATGTATAATACTCATAGATATACTTGTAGATTTGTATCTACATTTGCATATTTTATAGTCGTATGTTTTATTCAAGTAATGTATCCTTTTTTCCTTTACTAAGTAATCTGTAGTGTGGATAGTAGTACTTCCCATCCCTTTGGAAGATGGTTTGAGTGTGTGTTATTTGTTTTGACCACAAATGGTAAAAATGTAATGTAACGAAATACCATGTTGTAGACAGATGCTATAGAATCCTACGGTTTATCACTATCTCATTTATATATATTTTTATTTTATTTAATTATATAATCTTGCTTTCTTTCTTTCTATGATGAATTCCTGTTCTGTTCTTTGACTATATAGTGTCTATTTGTACGTCTCTAAATGTTTTGATGAATTGAACATGGTGGACCCTCTTGTAAACAAGTGTAATGCTTAATTGGGTCGTCCACTCACAGTTAACAGTCTTTGTATTGAGTTTGTGCTTGAAATGTACTGTAATTCTGTTAATAAATATTTCAATCAATCAATCAATTTAATTTCTTTTTCGTATCATATCCAATATTATTGTTGTTGTTGGGTTGATGTTAGTATGTCACACAAGCATTCCACTGCTGTATGCACCTGTATTAAGTAACAAAGTATGCTGATTTTTTTAATACATTTTTATTGATGAAAATGCAATGAGGTACAAAATAATGCTTGAGAGCTTGTTGCCACTGAGTTTCTTTTGTAGAATGTTTGATCTTTAAACAGTGATTTTGTAGGATCTACAAACAGGCTATTGTTTTAGCTGCATGCACTTGCATGCATTGCATAGTATGCAAGTAGATACAGTGTTTTGTGTAAAAATCAAATCCTTCGTCACAATAGCAACATCTAATTCTAATGTATTTTCTCCCTACGTGAACCTCTGCCTTGTGCTTGTCCATGCTACTTTCCATCTCCATGGAATGTAGCATCTCATCCCGCTCCCCCATTTTTGTCCTTCCACGTTTTTCCTTTTGCGTGATTTGCGTGCTGATGCTCCATAGAACACGTCAGCTTGTGTTTCCATGGGTTGAGTTGAGGTTGTTGTGGCCAGCGGCTGTGTCTCTGTGTTTTCATCCAGGTTGATCAGGGGAGGTTCGGGTTGCTCCTGGACCAGACTGGGCCTCTTTACCTCTTTACACGCAGGGAGGTGCAGGGAGTCTACGAAAGAGACAAAATAACACAAAACCATTACATGTTTGAACTCCATCCATTGTTTTTCTGTGCCACTTTTGCTAAATTCACTAATTACTGAAACTTATCTAAAAACATAATAGCAGTGGTGGAAAGTATAGGCTACTGTAGGCTACTTAAGAGCTATTTGTAGCCTACTTTACTTGAGTATATCCAATTTCCAATACTTTTACTTCTACTCCACTAGCCTACATCTCAGAGCCAAAATGTATAATTTTACTCCACTGCAATTATTTGAAAACTTGAGTTACTAATACTTTGGAGATTTTATTACATTAACCACTTCAACACATTTCGGCCATTTAGCCGATCTACAAGTTCGCGATGCGACGCACACAAAAACTTCCATCATTGATGGATGGACTGTAATCTCACCATTTGACCTTTTCATTTTTACAATATGAATGTATGTAAATGTGCTTAGAATGATTCATGTTCAAACTCAGTTTTTACAGTGTGATGAATTGTTACCAACCTGATCGGTGTAATCTGATCTCTGGTTTTAAAACCATATCCAGCAGTCTGCGTTGGCGGTCAATGTCCTGCTTGGAACAGAAATCTTGGTCCTCATACTCTGTTATGATTTTTCCAACGATCCCAACTATGTCTTCAGCAGCAGCAGCAGAGAGTCTCTTGTTGAGCAGAGACGTCTTCAGTGTTTGTAGCAAAGCCATGTCAACGCTATAGTTCTCGACTCTATGACTGGTGGAGAATATCTCAACACTATGTAATCTGGAAACCACACAGCTGTTGCTTGACCAAGCACAATGTAGCAGTGGCAGTGTGTGTGGCACCAAACAAAACAGGGTCCTCTTAAATAGGCACAGACGTGTGTTTGTGGGGGGGGTCGGTCACACCAACAACAGACCGAAACTGCAAGACTATAGTGGTGTAGAAAAAAAACCCTTTGTTATTCAGTCATTCAGTCGGCACATAGAGGTGATGACTCATTGAAGGTGTGATTTGCATTGTTTTGTCTGTAAGTGGCGTGGAACGATAGTGGCTAATTTGCAATTGTGTATATAGGTTTACCAAATTCATTTGAGTATTCACAAAGAAAAAATCAACTCCGTTTTGCCAAAAACATTGAAATCTAAAAGCATAACAGTATATATTCTAAAGAACAGATATGGATGGCCAACATTCGGTTATAATCAATAAGTGTTTTATGTGTGGCAATAAGTTTAGAGAAGGAAGGAAGGAAGGAGGAGGACCTACCCTTTGACACCATCCAGTCCCCATCACGCAGGGCCCATGATCTACCTAGCATACTGGGGGCGGAGTCAGACTCAAATAGAGGGTTGTAGGTGTGAAGGGTGTGCGGGTGGGGGTAGGGGGGGACATTAGTTTCTTGGACAAGAAAACCACTTTCTGCCTCACTGTCAGGTAGATGAGAGTTTGTTTGCCCAAAGCACCAGCAGACATGGCCATGAACTACAGCGAGGCTCTGTACCCAGCCTATACCACGTTGCAGTTCGAAAACAAGCAAGTACTCGCCATGGGTGCAGACTCCTCACCTGGTGAGAGTGCCACCATGAATGCTGCAAGCCACATGGGAGTGGGCACTCTGTGTGCCATCTGCAGGGACAGGGCCACTGGCAAGCACTATGGGGCTTCCAGCTGTGACGGCTGCAAGGGGTTTTTCAGGTTCAGTGTGTTTCGCCTGCCCCCCACCCCCTCATACAAGTCTCATGCATCAGCTATACATCAAATGTTGCGAAGGTGTGAGTCAGGCCAAGGTGTGAGGTGTTTCGACTGCCCCCCTCCCCCTCATACAACAAAAATGTTGTGTCAAACCATGTGACTCCCATTGGAAATTAATTTGCGAGTAAACAAGTCTCATGCACCAGCCATACATCAATCTGTTGTGAAGGTGTGAGTCAGGCCTTCGGCTTCACTCACACCTTTGCATCTAGCATACTAGATGCAAACACTACAACACTACAAAAATGTTGTGTCAAACCATGTGACTCCCATTGGAAATTAATTGCGAGCTTGCATCAGTAAACAAGTCTCATGCATCAGCTATACATCAATCTGTTGTGCACGTGTGAGTCAGGCCTTAATTTACATCTCACACACACACGCGCGCGCGCGCGCTCCCTCGGCGTGCGTATTGTGCGTGCGTGAAATGGGAGGTGTGGCGTGGTGCGTGGTAAAAGGTCAAATTGCGTGACTGTCACTCTCAAAGTGTGAGACTTGGTAGCACTGGTAAATAATAGACAGATAGACTCTGCCACCCCGCAACACCTGTAAGTTAGTTGCACAAATAAATGGAACAAATATCACCAAACATGCAGCTGAAGTTGAACTTCAAGCAAAGCAAAGCCATGATGCAAGGTAAAAGGTAAAAGTATTGTAACCAGAACTGTAACAGAGGATCTGTATCTTGCCTTGCGTTTTGATTGATTGATTGAAATATTTATTAACAGTTTGCAGAAGTACATTTCAAGCACAAACTCAATACAAAGGCTGTTAACTGTGAGTGGACGACCCAATTAAGCATTACACTTGTTTACAAGAGGGTCCACCATGTTCAATTCATCAAAACATTTAGAGACGTACAAATAGACACTTCTATATAGACAAAGAACAGAACAGGAATTCATCATAATGGAGGTAAAAAGGGAAAAGAAACATATACAGGAAAAAGGGGGGGGGGGGGGGGGGGGGGGGGTGGGCGGTGGGGGAGGATTCAGATTTTACAGGGGCCAGTTTCGAATTGCAGCCATCCGTAGGTGCCCTTTGAGAGCGGTTTTGAAGGAGTCAAGGGATTCGCATGTCTTAATGACTGTTGGTAGGGCGTTCCACATTTTGGTGGAATAGGAGCGAAAATAATTTAGTCCCTTGTTTGTGCCGAATCTGGGTTGTACATGGTTCGTTGCACTCCCTCTGGTGTTGTGGGTGTGGACTTCGTTAACATTAAGGAAGTATCTAGACAGGTACGTGGGTATCTTGGTGGTGTAGGCTATCGAATCTTGTGGACCAGCCCCATTGCAAGATGCTGTACTCTGTCGTCGACCCTAAGCCATTCCAGCCTGTCAAAGTGGGCAGGGGTGAGGTGGGTTCGGGGGGTGAGGCCAAGTAGGAGCCTGACCAGTTTGTTTTGGGAAGTCTGGAGCCTAGTTTTAAGGGCCTTTGAGGTGCTGTGGTACCAGGAGGTGCATGCATAGTCAAAGAAACCTTGTACAAGGGCTCCTGTTAAGGTCTTCAAGGTGTTTTTGTTGACCAGTGAGGAGATCCTGTAAAGGAATCTTGTTCTTTGGTTGACTTTTTTGATTACGTTGGTGGCCATTTTATCACCGGAAATATTAGCCTCCAGGATGGAACCTAGGTAGGTAATTTCATCTTTACATGTGATAACATTGTCACCCACTCAAACCAAGAAGCCATTTGCCTTGCTGAGATTACTATTAGAGCCAAAGAGAATGGATTCAGTTTTTCCCAGGTGTAAAGATAGCGTTGGGCGGAGGGTATATAGTAGCTCTGGTCCATGCAGGGCAGAATCGTAGAAGCAGTAGAAGGCTATTGACCAGAGCTAGGCGGAGGGAGTTGTGATGTTCAGTAAACTTGAGCCCAGTGTTTTAGCTAGGTACCTCCTTCTTATGATTATTCCGAATATACTTACTCGCAATATAGGATACTTACTGTATGAGATATTTAATGTACCTGTAGTATTATTATATTCTTAATCATCATTAATGCTTCTGTGTGCCATACTTTATAGGGTGACGTGACGTCGTGGCCTAATGTCACGCCATCGACCGTTTCCGTGACAACAGTCCCCCCGTGGATCCGGTATTTCGGATTCACTTCTTAGATCGGTCACGGTGACGGGGATTCGAGTCGTTTTTGATTTCTTCCCTGATGGTGGCTGCTTCGGCGGGTAGTTTTGGGAGTTTGATCAGGCGTGCAGCACGCCTGATCAAACTCCCAAAACGACCCGCCGAAGCACGCCGCGTGCTACGGGTCGTATAGGTGCGATCATCTACCTGTACCACGGCCGCTCTCACTCGATTGTCTCTTCCTGTCATTACATCTTTCACTTTCCCTATTTACCAGAAATGAGAAGTTGAAAATTGGTGATACTATGAAAAATAATCTCCACTCCATTTTCATCAGGAAAGTTGAGGAAAACGAAATCATTGACATTGTGAGAAAATGAAAAACGTCCACAGACTGCATGGGTATATTGACATGACTAGTACAAATATTATACAAGGTATTGTTAAACCATTGACTTATGTAACCAATCCTTCCAAACAGGTGTAGGCCTATTCCCCAACAGTATGAAAATGTCAAAAGTTATTCCAATATAAAAATGGTGACAGACACTCATTTACAAACTACAGACCCATTTCCCTGCTTCCGCAGTTCTCTAAAATCTTAGAAAAACTATTTGTACACAGACTTGACAATTTCATTGAGAAACATAACTTATTGTGTGATCAACAAAAATACATCGCATGGATGCACCTGGGACGTATCCTCAGTGATGTATCCCAAGGTCATCAGGGTTTCGGGTCTCCCAACATCACTCAGGTGACCCAGCCGGGGTGATCAAGTCCCGACTTACGTCCCAGTAGCTACCCTCGATCAGTCCCATTAGGGAAAAACCAGGGCCACACAATCCATTCCTCCTGAACTACTCTGCCGGGACTGGGAGGTACCATTCTGGCGCGTGGAAGGACTCTGCTCTGTGGGTTGACTCCTGTCCGGGCCCCTCCTACGTCTCACCAGATCCACTCCTGCTCTCACCAGGTCCAGCCCCTGTGCGTTGCACCAGACTCCCAGCACCAGGCATTTTATTCAGGAATGGTGGATTCTCAAGCTGCAATGGCTCTCTCCATCTCTCACAGAACAACCTGCTGGATCCCAACCAGTCCGGATTCAAAAAGGCCCACTCCACAGAAACTGCCCTGCTGGCAGTCACAGAAGCACTACATGCTGCCCAGGCTGCGTCCCACTCTGCAGTCCTGATTCTCCTAGACCTATCAGCAGCATTTGACACAGTGAACCACCAGCTGCTCCTAGACACCCTAGCGGATCTAGGCATCGGTGGGACGGCACTGAAGTGGTTCTCCTCCTACCTCACCGACCAGACCTACCAGGTTTCCTGGAAAGGTCTGCTATCATCCCCCCGAACCCTCCAAACTGGGGTCCCACAGGGATCTGTACTTGGTCCCCTCCTTTTCTCACTGTACACTAAATCCCTTGGCACTATCATCTCCGCTCACAATATATCATATCACTGCTACGCCGATGACACACAACTGTTTCTATCCTTCCCCCCCTCTGCCTCTCAGGTGGAAGAGCGCATCACTGCATGCCTGGCTGACATCTCACAGTGGATGTCCTCCAACCACCTCAAGCTGAACCCAGACAAGACTGAGCTTCTCTTCTTCCCAGCTAAGTCCTGCCCTATGCGGGAGCTAACTATTTCCGTAGACAACGCCCTGGTAACGTCTGTCCCAACAGCCAGGAACCTTGGTGTTGTCCTGGACAGTCAGCTCTCGTTCAAAACTCACATCACAGCTGTCACTCGATCCTGCAGGTTCACACTCTATAACATACGACGAATTAGACCGTTCCTCACCCAGGAATCAGCCCAGCTCCTAATCCAGACAACAGTCTTGTCAAAACTCGACTATTGTAACGCCCTCCTTACTGGCCTACCGGCATGTGCACTTAAGCCTCTCCAACTGATCCAAAATGCCGCAGCTCGCTTGGTCTTCAACCAGCCAAAATTCTCACATGTCTCCCCCCTGCTCCGCTCCCTCCACTGGCTCCCGGTCGCTGCCCGCACAGAATACAAAACCCTGATGCTGGCATTCAAAGCAACCAGAGGTATGGCTCCCCCATATCTTGCAAGTATGATTGAACCCTACAAACCCTCCCGCGCACTCAGATCAGCCAATGCAGGGAAGCTGGAAGTACCCTCACTAAAAACGCCGGGACAACGCTCCACACGTCCCAAATCTTCTCCCTTCTGGCTCCAAAACTGTGGAATGCACTCCCCGTTGCAGTCAGAACTGCAGCATCACACCCAATCTTCCGCCGTAGTCTGAAAACCCACCTTTTCAGACTCCACCATGGCCCATAGCACTTACCCTACCCCCTTAGACAGCACTTTTTAGACTTAGATAGCATTTGATACAGACTTATAGCATGTTATGTAGACAGCACAATAATTGCATTGTATGTAGTCATAGCACTTCATAGTATATATGTACAGCATAGTATAGTATATATGTATAGTTTATATGTACAGTGTCATTATATAGATATGTTCTAGCTACGTTCTTAGCTTACGCATGTTTCTTGATAAATGCTTTTTATATATGTGATGTATTCCCATGCTTTTGTTCTTGCTTAATGTAAGTCGCTCTGGATTAAGAGCGTCTGCTAAATGCCTAAATTGTAAATTGTAAATTGTTCCGCAGGCTCCACCTTGCCCTTGGTGGTGCTGCAGGCTCCGCTTGAGGCTTGAATGGCCCTCCTAAAGGCCTCACCGTGGGTTTGTTGGGCTTCTTCCTCACGGAAGACACAGGCTGGGGCGCCAACCCATACTGCTCCCGGGTGCCGTCTACATTCCGGCTGCCACCCGTCTCTCCGGTGGTCACCAGACTATTCCTGGTTGTCACGTAGTCTATTCCTATGAGTCACTATAACAGTATGGCTTCAGAACCAATCCACCACCTCAATGGCAGTCATGAATCTGACAGATTTCCAACTCCATCGATAATTAGGAATTTACAGCTGGTGTCTTCATAGACCTTAAGAAAGCCTTTGACACGATTCACCATGAAATATTGTTAAAAGAATTGGAGTATTACGGTATTAGAGGGGCTGCACATTCCTGGTTAAAAAGCTACCTTGCAGACAGAGATCAATTTGTACAAATAAACAATGTAAAATCAGATAAACAGAAAGTAAAGTGTGGAGTTCCTCAAGGATCAGTTTTGGGTCCAAAACTCTTCATTTTATATTTAAATGATATCTGTAATGTGTCAAACCTTTTAAATTATGTTTTATTTGCGGATGACACAAACTTATTTTGTCATGGAAAAAATCTGGAAGAGCTTTTGAAGACAATGGAAAGGGAACTAAACATACTCAAGACACGGTTCGACTTAAACAAATTATCCTTAAATTTAAGTAAGACAAAACTGATAATATTTGGAAACCAAAAAATTGAAAATGAAGTCACACTGACGATAAATAATATACAAATTGAAATAGTCTATGAATATACATTTCTTGGAGTCTTAATTGATCATAAGTGAAGTTGGAAGTCATGACATAAACCTTGTCAAAAGGAAAATGTCTAAAACAATTGCAATATTATATAGATCAAAATAAATCTTGAATCAAAACTCATTATACTTATTATATTGTTCCCTTATAGTTCCCCTATATGACATACTGTGTGGAGTTATGGGGAAATACTTATAAAACGAACGTTAATCCTATTTTTATCCTACAGAAAAGAGTTATACGAATAATTAAGAGAGCTGAGTACCGTGAGCCTACCAATGCCCTATTTATAGATCTCCATGCACTAAAATTGTGGGATCTAGTCATTCTGCAAACCCTGTTGATTCTGTACAAAGCTCATAACAAGCTACTTCCATACTGTCTTCAAAAGCTGTTCGAGACAAAAGAAACCAAATATGAACTTAGAAATGCTGGCATGTTTGATACAACTTTTGCAAGAACAAATACAAAGCAACACTGTGTATCTGTGAAAGGGGTAAGTCTGTGGAAATGCAGTGACAAGGAACTGAGGACATGTAGTTCAATCCATGTGTTTAAAAAAAGGATATAGACACGTCTCTATGATCTTGTATTTGATATTTTGACTAATATAAATATATTATATGTAAATGTACGTACATACATCTATATATCATTTATCATGTTATATACATGTACAACAATACATGTATTATCATGATCTGATAACCACTGTTAAAAAAGAAAAATGGTTCTGTTTTTTTCTCTTTGTTTTTTGTTTTTTTCCTGTTTGTCATGTATATTATTTATAGTTGGTAAGGGTAGGCAAAATAAGCTAATTAGCTTCAGCCTACACCTTCTTTGGTCAAAACAATGTATCTTTATTGTCTCCACCAGGCCGAAGGCATGGGGAGAGAGTATGTTTTGCACTCCGTCCGTCCGTCCGTGTGTCCGTCCGTCCGTCCGTCTGCGACCAGCTAATCTCCGAAGAAAGCCGGACGATGCCAAATTTTGCACACACACTCCCTGGATGCCAACGATGAACCTCTGCCCCAAAATTTCCAGAACGGCCTGTTATAGTGCCACCAGGAGGCCGCTTTGTGCAAAAAGGTTTTTGGACAGTACACCTACAGATTTTGTCCAAACATCACGCAATTTGGTACACAGTCTCTCTAGAGCCATTCAACGAAACGGGTCTTTCAGATTTCTCAGACTCCATCCTGATTGGCTAAGATTGGCTTCCAAAGTTCGCAGGAGTGTTCAGTTTCAAACAAAATGCTGCAAATCATGAACACATTGTGTGATTTCCGTGAAATCGTGCACGCACATTCCCACTAGGCTGAGGAAGAAATGCCACATGAACATTTTCAACTCAGGCTCATAGTGGTGCTATAACTGGCCGAAAAGTGTTTTTACCTCTAACTGCACGGATCTGTGGATAACTTTGTATGCCAACTCCCTAGAGGCCAAGGAAAAAACCTTTTCCTGGAATTTTTCACATCTGCTCTTTATAGCACCACCAGGAGGCCGACATATGTAAAACACATTTTCTAATATTACTCCTTCAGATTTTATCCAAATTTCACGCAAATCGGTACACATGCACATGCTCTCTCTTTATATTGCTCCTAAACATTTTGCCAAACATCACACTCACACTCCTATCCTCCTGGTGGAGACCTGTGCCCAGAAGGGCACTTTTTCTAGTTTATATACTGTTTCATTCTGTACATGAACTGAAGACCAAAATAAAACATTGAAAGTGAAAGTGAATCAAGCATTCATTAGAGCTGATAACATTGATAGATTAGCTCTATTTCCTACAGTATAACAATACTGGTACATCAAAAACAACAAACTAACCCAGTTGCCCAACATTTGGGTCTCAATCAGATGTAGTTCAGGTGTATATTTGGACAGCAAAGGATTGCAGACACACTTTTAGCACCAGAAAAAGAATAGTTCTATTTCAGTCAGACAACTCACAAATAGATTTAACCAATATTTATTATAGAATGAGAATACAAGTGTGCATATGATATTTATCTTGGCGTTCGGCTCTGCTGCATTTTCTCCCTGCTCGGCACGATTAAACACCATCATAAAACATTAAGAGCAGGGAGATAGATATACAATAAAACCCCCATGGGGAACATAAATAACAGAGCCCACCGGTGGTGCTGGGGTGGTGGTGGGAGCAAACATCACATAACCAGGAACCATATGCAGAGGAAGGCAGGAAGAGCATGCCGACTGCAGTCAGCCTGGGCACATCTGAACTTCCATGCACGGCATGAAACCCCCCGAGTATATCTGACTGAACTAACTCTGCAAGCTACGTATCATTTATTGTTTTGTAACATGGAGTAAGATAATATCTTAACAGTTCAACAAAAGTAGTCTATAATCTTATTTTGTATCTGAATATAAAATAAGACACTTGATTGAACCCCAAAGGGGAAATTCATATTACAATTTAGGCATTTGGCAATAGCAGACACTCTTAATCCAGAGCGATTTACAATAAGCAAGAACAACATAAGGTAATACATCAAATGCATAGAAATAGTCATCTAGGATAGGAAGTAAACTAAGAAAGTAAGAATCATCCATCTAACAGTAGAAACCATTCCACCTCTGTAGAACCTGAAACACACAATAATAACTTTATATGTTTGAACTGTTTTAATGTGTAACTCTTTGAACATTATGACACATATACCGTACATACCTCTAGTTTTGTATTTTTTCAGCAGGTGCAGTTGCAGCTTGCGTCTTGCACTCCTGACATATGTGGTGGCAATGTCTGTGGGCATTATTATGAATCAGTACAGTCACATGGATGTGGCGTAACATTTTCAAAGGAACTTTATCATCCCTCTTTGCATTAGGAGGGGCAAGGGTCAAACAATATCACTTATATGCTTTGTCATATCACACAATCTAAACTAAAGGTCACAAACGCAATGCAGATATGGCTTTGAGTGAATTCAGAGAGGACCAGAGACTGTGGGCAGGGCTGTTTGGCACGGATTCTAAAGTCAGGTTTACCCTTCATTTTGTTAGTCGAGTTGATGGTGAGTTATGAGTGGACTTATTCCATTTGAACTGTAAATCATGGCTGCGGGAGCTGTTTGATTATAGCTAGAACTTCACAGTCAAAATATGATCTTTACAATACTTTCCTGGTATTTCTTTCTACATTTTTGTTTTCTCAAAGAGGATAACTTTCAAGCACTTTCTAAATACATTTACAAACTAAATGACAAACAATCTTATCAATTTATATCATGATAATCTGGTGTCAAGGGCATCTGTTGTATTAACAACTTGCAACCTGTTGTCCCCTATTTGATCTCTCAAAGGGAACTCATTATTATTATTTTTTTCATATATTTGTCCCTGCATCTGTACAGTATAATAATGCAATAGACTGAATACAGTATACTGTTGTCACTAAAACACAAAATTGTATTTCCATACTGGTGCACTCATGCCAGCTTGTGTTTTATTTCAAACCACAGGATTACCTCCTGGTTTCTGCCATGACATGGCATTGATAAGAAACATGACTGGTTATGTTGTGGTGTGTTAAACCCAATGCTTTTGAACAGGTGGCTTGCGCACATGTCGCAGCCTTTACCCGCAGCGCGGCCCGCAATTCAGCCGCTGCCCGACAATTACGAATATAGGAGCTTTCTCTGTCCCTTAATGGTATTTTCGTCCCGCGTCACCCGCTATATTCTTTGCCGACACCGGTATTTGCGCCTAGAGGTGTGGTCATGGGCGTGTTGGCACGCTTTCCCCTAAATTGCTATTTTGGTCACATACATTTGGGAAGTCGTTAGTGGAGTTTAAAAGCACCCGTAAACCGTGCCAAATTAGTTCGGTAGAGCTGCGCACGGCACGCGCGCGCGCCTCAATGGAGATGTCTACAGGTAGCCTGGCTAATAAGCCAGACTAATATCACACAACACTGTCGCGGTATATTAGTCTGGGCTGGCTCCACTTGGATTTCATTTCCCGGGGGGCGGGTTCAAACATTTTCTCTTTGACGCAATTGGTCAGAGCTACTGTCAGTCAAAGGTCTCAAGCATTGAACGTCACTGTACCAAAGCCCGCCCATATTGCATACCGTGTCCCGATTGGCCCGACCTGTTCTCGGTTGTAGGAAAGAGGCGTGCTACTGAGCCTCGCCAGACCCTAATCCGCTGGCAGGCAATTTTTTTTTTGCCAACGGCTGATTCGGTCTGGTTTATTAACCAGGCTAGTCTACAGGCACAGATTAGGCTGCCTCATCTCTCCTTATTCTCCTATCTCTTTGTAATTTTCCTATAATCAGCAGAAGTCGAGTGCCTGCCACTTCCTTGTGTCCATTGTGTTTATATAATTGTATAGTCAAATAAGTTATTTGTGCCCGATTCCATTTCCATTTGCGAGTTGGAGTGTTCTTGGCTCTGTGCGTGTGGAGAAAAAAAAGAACGGCACGAGGGGGGGGGGGGGGGGGGGGGGTGCAGCAGAGACTTCAGGGCAGCGGCTATGAAGCAATATAGCACTAACGGGCAACGGGTAAGGGATCTATTAAAGGGATCTCTTAAAGCCAAGACTGGTGATTGGTTAAATGTGGTTTAATTATTGCGCCCAAACCACACCTATGCATAATATAACGGGTAACGGAGGTGTTTAAGGGATTTAGACAGGTAACCAAAATACCAACTTTAGTGGGGGAACACCCTTTCCCCACTCCTAAATCCCCAAATAGTGGCTTTAGAAAGATGAGACAAAAATGGAGCCCGATCCAGTCTCTCGCTGGTGCCGGACAAAAGGTTTGCATACAGGAAAAGAAGAAGAAGAAGTCCGCACACTAGCTCAGTGTTTATTATATTAAAACACTGATATTCTAGTCAAATACACAACGTTTACCTAAATAAAATACATGACTGTCATGAGTGTCATCCAATGAAGGCCACTCATGGCCGAAACAGCGTGTATTTGACTAGAATGTCAGTGTTTTAATATAATAAACACTGTTGGAGGCCGGAACTAAGAGGCTGTGTGCGGACTTCTTCTTTTCCTAAACCCAAAGTTTTTCTCACCTATGTCCTGACCCCGGTCCAAAACCTGGTCTTCCAGCCCAAGGGCCAAATCCTGGCCCTGATCCTGGTCCAAACTTGTTCTGAAATTTGCTTCGGCAAGTTGGGGCATAAGAGGCCTTTCCCACTGCAAAGCCAAGGATTCCAGCCACTGAAGAACAGAAACATTGTCATAGTATTGTCCCAATGACAGCTAAGGCTTTGTTCAGACTGCAGATACGTACATTTGGTTTGTTTCTCAAATCTGATCTTTAGGACTGACTGACCACACAGTAATTTGCAAGTTACCAGATTGGATTTGTGTATTCACATTTCACACATCGTTTACCTGTCTACATTGGTTGCTGTGGTACATACTGTAACAACATGGTGTCATTCACAGAAAATAGCTATATAAGTTCAATGGTTTAGTGTCCTAAATGTCCACATTGAGACACATCTTTAGAAATCAGATTTGAATCAAATTTAAAACCACCCAGGAATGTGGTTGACTTGCAAAATGTAGTTTATGTGCAGTAAGCTTAAGCTAAAATATTGTATTTGAGCTGCCTGCAGTCCGAACTAACTTTACTGACAACAATGAAGGATTAGATTAGAAGCTATGAATTGAACTCCAGGCTGTTATCCTTACCAGACGAGATGCTACCCACCTGCTAGTTTGGGAAAAGGACCAAATCTCGTTGATGCTTTCCAAATGCCTGCATAAAAAGAAAACATTTTTTTAAATAAGATAAGGTATTAACATAACATCAGGATATGGAGGCTAAGTGATCTGAACGACAATGACTTACCATTATAGATGAGACCTCCAGTGACACCCATGCTGCCCACAGAGAGGGGAAGAGCTAAAGATGGAGTCAGAGGGCCAGAGTTATGTCAAGTCAAATAAACTATTGTTCCCTGATTACTGATCATCAGAGATATACACTATACAGAGTCACAGATCACAGGTTCTGCAATACTTGCCCCTCAAATTTGAACTTTGTTATGTCACATCCCCTTCTCAAACCGCAGGTAAATTATTTTATTTTTTTGTATACTGCAAATATACTGTATTTTGAAATTATGCTAAAGTGAAGCAAATAGTAAAAACAATTATATCTCCCCCATAGTTGTTCTGCTATGTCTTGGCTGCAGGTTTGAACCGGAAGTGCACAAGACAAATTGGAATGTGTTTCCAGGTCAAATCTCCTACAGAGCCAATCAAACCGAAGCAAATCATCCTCAAATATTGTCTTAAATCAACACTATATCATGTGTTGAGCTAATTGCAAAATTGTATTATCTTGTTACCTTTTCTAACTCTCTCTACGTGGTGATGTTTTTGAGGGCTATAGTGTCGATTTGCCATTGACAATGAATGGAGAATTTACGTCATACATATATTTTGTGTCTGAGCAAATGTGTATCTTTGAGTGGTGCAAACCACTCCAATAACCAGCTTTGTCTGTATGTTTGTGTACCTGTGTACGTGTCCGTGCACAGGTGAGCATGGTTACCATGGTTAGTGTGTGACGTCACTGACATAGCTGATCAGACTATATAAGACCTTGCACCACTCAGTTCACACGGGTGTGATTTTTGTCCTAACAAACAGTAAATGCCATTGACAATGAATGGAGTTTTACGTCATATGTAAACAAGCAAATTGGTATTTTTGTTAAACTCCCATTGACAATGAATAGAGAATTTACATCATATGTGTCTGAGCAAATCGACATGTTACGTCATGATAATAAGAGCGCCAATCACTTCACACGGGTGTGATTTCTAAGGTCACGGGCGACTTGACTTTCACCCAGCAGAAATGTAAACGTATGTGAATGACTCACACCACCCAACCCTTTTTTGGACTCTTATACAACAGCACTTATCCCGGAAGAGCACAACAGGGCCGGTTCTAGCCTGCCTCACTAGGGTGGGCAGGACTAATATATGGGTTGGCGTCCCAGCACGCACCACGGTTAAAGCCCCCTAAACCCCGAAATGCATAGAAAACTATCATATCAGTTTATCTATCCGTCTATCTATCTTCTCCTTTGACCAATAGTAACCCAATTTCCATCAGCACCCTGTCGGTTAACAGCACTGTTGGCAAACGGTGTTCAGGTGGGTCTAAATTTCTATACAAATGCTCCCCATCCAATCAGAAATGATAAATGGTACAGATATTTTGCTGTCTTTTTTATATTGGATAAAAATAAATATTACCCATAACCTTTGATTGGGTGGGCAGGATGCACTTTTGGGTGCATGGGCTCTGTGCACCCCTGCCCCACCCCCTAGAACCGGTCATGGATCATAGCAAAACTACAACTACACTGATTCAACTCACATATTGAAGGTTTTGGGGATACATGTATAGCTATCTTATTTTCATATACTGTAAGTATTATTATGTACGGGTGTGTGTGTTTTGTAAAGTGTACCTCTGTACCAAAAGCTCTCCTCCTTGCATTCCTCCCAAATCTGTTTCACATCTTCTCTGTGGATATGGTGGTCACCATACTGTAAGACACACACAGTAAGACACAGTATAGGCCTACAGGTCACCTATCATCATGCTTCATTCATGCCCTTGGTTCACCCTGCTGGTCGTCAAGTGATCATTTCCCTTTACCTTTCTCTCTCCTTTTTCAGCAGCTGAACTCGTCCCAGCAGCTCCCTCTGTCCTCACTACGACTGTCTGCTCTGTCGTTTCAGTACTCATGATGCAAAATGAACAAGATATCACTCGTCTTCAGTAATTTGGCTGGACCTTTCTCAGTCTATCGGAGCAACTGTGGTCTGTTTATTCCTGCTTTCAGTGCAACTGCACTGACTCCACCCCTCTTGTGTAAACATACTGTACAGTATCACAGAGGCCCGGCCCACTAAAAGGGGCGGCTGTATTAACTTGTAATGGATTCCAAAACAGCTCTCTCTCTCTCTCTCTGTCGCACAAGCACTCTTGCCAACTCACTCTCAGATAAACTATAGGCCTATGCTTGAGAAAACATGGATTAGACAGAAATGTCCACAATAAAGAATAATGAATGTATAAACCACTTTTCAACTTTGCTTCTTTGGAAGACACACCTCACTTAAAAAAGGATTACCTCTGTACACTGTACAGTATCTGCAGCTGTTGCACCCTGTCTGCTGTTTGTTGCTGTGGCTGTATTTAGTATAGTGGCATATGTATACTATACCAGTATTAAGTAATGCGGCAATGCCAGGTTTGGAAGTGTACTGTATGGGTGAGGTGAGACCATGTGATAAGTGTGGACAGGCTTGAGGCTGTTGAAACAACTTTCATTATTTCCATGACCTGTTTACAATATGAATGTGGTTGACCTGTGAGAATTAATTCTGCTGCTCAGTGCCATTGACTGTAAACTTAATTGTCTCTAGCCTACTCGGGCATGATGGCACAGACTTGAACAGAACACAATGTGTAAATTAATGATTCATTGGAATACATTAAGAAATCAGCTATGCAGCTATGCCTGGTGTCATAAGCTCTAGTCTGTGTCATGTCATAATAAGCTCTGTTTGAGCTGTGAGGACCTGCATTTGAATGCTCTTATCTTGATTGTCTCCCTTCCCACCGCCAAGCCTCCCACGCTTGAACATTGGCCAATTGTGTTTGTTGGAGCGCTGGGCCAAGTCGGAGGCACCATGGAGGAATTGAACCCTTGTCTAGTGGGCAGGGATTTTACCCCTACACGACCCACTCACCTCTTCTTTCTTGATTTTGAGGTGGCAACACTGATATGGAAGATGTATGCGCGTGACATCATCATCAAACCCGGAAGTTATGCAGGAATGCCTACTGAGTGGCAAAAAACTACTTTCTGGCCTTGACAGCCCATGCATCCAAACCAAGGGGCCAGTGAGGCTATTCAACGTTGAAGCTCTCTTCCCTAGTGGTAGGAGGAGGGACTACAGGCGGACCCGTGGATTCATGACCGGGAAACCCCGTGCAGCTGGGCTTTAACATTGAGCGCTCGGTTGCACTTCCGCATTTGACCACCAAAATTTGGTGGTCAAATGCGGAAGTAGACGTTCTGAGACGGTACTTCCGGCAGTCTTCCGCGCCAGTTCAGTCTCCCTTTTATATACTCTATGATCCAAACAGAAAAGTCCTATCTGATTGCATTAAACAACATTAAACAATGTTAAACTCACTTTGCCTGTTGCTTTGCCACTCGATGTGCCATTCACTTTAAGCATGCGCATACCCTCTATTTGCAGCAACATCATGTAACTGTTATAGGTTTTGGGCGCCATCTACTGGCTATGATGGTGGATTCCAGTGTCTGCTTCAGCATGTTGTACCCAGGCCTAAATAAAATCAATGGTGAATATTTGTTTCATTTATTTCTCTTAAAGGGTAAGACCACTTTCTTTTTAGGTTTGAGTTGTGTAGTTACCTTGCCATGATGTAACTCCACATGTGGACAAGAAATTAAAAAAAATGTTCCAGTGATCAGAATTGATAATTCAAAATATGCTCCTCATTGATTTACATTGTATGCTAAAACACTCTCAAAGTCACTCTTTTAGTACGTAAACAAACACAAACAAAGTTGATTCAGACAATATGGAGCTTCACTAAAATTCATGTGGTTTTATTTTTTCATAAAAATGTTAACTTCCTGTTGATTTTACTATTTGAAGATCTGGATCCCGATCCACGGATCCAGTCCGGGTTTTCTTCCCAATAAAATGGACAAATCAACAGGAAGTTAACATTTTTATGAAAAAAAAAACCCCCATGAGTTTTGGTGATGCTCTATATTGTCTGAATCAACTTTGTTTGTGTTTGTTTACGTACTAAAAGAGTGACTTTGAGAGCTGTTTTAGCGTACAATGTAAGTCAATTAGGAGCATATTTTGAATTATGAATTTCTAATCACTGGAGCAGTTATTTTGTATTTCTTGTCCACATTTGGAGTTACATCATGGCAAAGTAACTACACAACCCAAACCTCAAAAAAAGTGGTCTTACCCTTTAAGTCTCTGCGCGAATTAAACACCTGGTTAGTTCCCCTTTTTTCTCTATTAGTCCAACATATTACTTTCTGGAATTAAAAAAAAGAAAATAAAGCACCTTGACATGATACACCGTCATGATGATACACCCTGTACAATGCATTAAAATAAACTATTCAAGACAGAAAACATTTCAGCTCAATGCTTCAATGTAGAACGTTTTATTATTCTTTGGCTGTACTTCGTGTAACGTTTATTTTTAATAGAATACTGTTATGAACAACAGGTAAATTACTTGATTTGAAATGACAACTGACAGAAAATAAACTTGCAAATTTAAATACATACACATTTGTTGTCTTACATGAGAATGAACATTTTCATTTAAAGATGAGTATTAGCCTAATTTGAGTGATCGACAGGAGAGATTATCAGAGGAACCAAATTTTCACCAGTAACATGGCGAATGGATTAAAGACAGGATAGAGTTTGTCAGTGAAAGAGTAGATATGTATGTCTCCATGATTCACTTGTTTCCCATCCTCAGACAGGATGAGATTGCAGTGTGCTGTATCAGGGTCCAGAGTTACATCCACTGCATACTGCTGGATCCTACTAAGCCCAGCATCATGCAGCTTCTTCTCCATCTCATGACTGAGTGCCTTCTCCAGCTGAGCCAAAGCTGTCTTCACAGTCTCCCCATATGAAGACTGATGGAAATTGACCTTTGTCCAGTCCTTGGTGGGTGGAGGGGTGTTGATGGACCTGACGTTCTGGAGGAGGTGGTCTTCTGTGTGTAAGAGCTGTTTCAGCTCAGAACTGGTCTTCTTTAACTCAGTGATCCGCAGTACTCACATGTCTTTAAGTTGTCAGAATTTCTGTGTAAGCCCTGTCGAATGAAGGTTTTGTAGTATTGTCGGCACTTTACTTTCAGTTTAGATTGACAGTTACTGAGGAACTCCTCCTCCATTGTAGCTGTTAGCCCTTCACAGCCTTGTTTTCTCTACTATTTACACACCAGGGAGAAAGGAAAAATCCTCTTCAGACCTTGTATTTAACTGTATTAAATCAATCAGTCAAGTTATGTAGCAATAATTCGTTTTAGAATTCATTCAGTCAAGAGTTTCAGTTAAATCATTTGGAAAATGCAGCCTGTTATATTTTATTATAATGTATATAATTATTGTTTGTTATTTTTATTTTTTTTATTTTTTTCATTGGTCTCTTGACTTTAATAATAACTGACATACTGTACATTTGAAAATAAACCTGTAAATGAATGAACCCTTCCATCCATACACATTTGTTGTAAAAAAAAGAAAAAGAAAACCAACCTTTTCATGTAAAAAGAAAATCACCCAAGGATTAGTCTAATCTCTGTAATTGACAGGAGAGATGATCAGAGGAGCAAGGTTTTTACCACCATCAGTATGTCCAGGACAGAAAAATGGATAGAGTTTCTCAGTGAAGGTGCAGCCAATGAAAGAGTGGATATTAACTCCCGTCTCCACATCGTAAAAGGAGACCAGACCCTCCTCATAATCCACAAACACTCCCACTTTCTGTAGCTTCTCTCGTACAGAGAGGATGACAGCAGGCTCAGCAGCAGCATAGTACATACTGATAGTATTTCCATTCCTCAAACATATCGTCCAGTAACCGTTGTTGGGACTCCGTGTGATGGAATCCAGCTTTCTGTCGATGGACTCTCTGGCCACTCCTAAATTCCAGCGAGTTTTGTCTTTAACCTCAACCTCATAGTAAAACCTTCCTGAGGAGAAGCTTTGTTTTCCTAAGACAAAAAGATATGGAGAGAATCTTTGTGTGTTGTCTGGGAGAAGACGGTTTTCTATTCTTTTCTTCTTCTTCTTCACCCGTTTTCCATCCTCAGATAGAATGAGATGGGGATTTGCTGAATTGGGGTCCAGTGTTACATCCACTGCATATTGCTGGACCCTCCTCAGCTCAGCATCATTCAGCTTCTTCTCCATCTCTTTACCGAGTGCCTTCTCCAGCTGAGCCACAGCCATCCTCGCAGTCCCCGCATATGAAGGCTGATGGATGGTGACCTTTGACCAGTCCTTGGTGGGTGGAGGGGTGTTGATAGATGTAAAGTTCTGGAGGAGGTGGAGGTGGTCTTCTGTGTCTAAGAGCTGTTGCAGCTCAGAGCTTCTCTTCTTTAACTCAGTGATTTCCTGTTGCAGCTCTTTAATGAAGCTTTCAGCCTGTTTCCTTGTTGTTGTAACCTTCTCTTCAATCACATCGACAACCTCAGCCTGGCTTCTCTCAATACAGCTGCTCAGAGCCGTGCAGACCTGCACACTGTCTGCTATCTCCCTGTCTGCATCTTCCAGGCTGAGATCTACTGAGTGTCTGACCTCCTGAATTTTCATTTGTCTTTCCTGGATCATCTGCTGAACTTCAGCCTCTGTCTTTCCCAGCTCAGCCTTCTTTCCTTCACAGCCGTCTTCCAGAGATATAATTTGATGTAACTTGTGGTCCGACTCTGTGCAGAACTGACAAACACACATATGGTCAGTCTTACAGAACAGCTTCAGAGGTCTGTCATGTTTTCTGCACATAATGTCTTCCAGGTTCTTTACAGGGTCGATTAGTTTGTGTCGTTTAAACGCAGAGACTCTCTGATGAGGCTCCAGGTGAGTCTCACAGTAGGAGGCCAGACACACCAGGCAGGACTTCAGGGCCTTGAGCTTGGTCTCAGTACAAATGTCACAGGAGACTTCATCTGGCTTAGCAGGTTCTTGCTTGTAACTGTTTTCCAACTTCCGGAAGTGATCAGCCAAGTCAGAAAGGCAAGTATTGACAAAGACACGTGGTCTCTTTTTGAAATATTTTTTGCATAGTGGACACTGACGCAAATTAGTGTCCCAATAATGTGTGATACAGTTTTTGCAGTAGTTGTGTCCGCATGGAATGGTGACTGGATCGGTGAACACGTCCAGACAGATAGAACACAGGAACTGCTCTTCAGACAGGAAACTGCTGGCAGATGCCATTTCTACACACCAAGAATAAAAAAAAAGTCACCAGAGGTAGTTTGTGAATGCTACTTATCACCGTACAGGTTAATAGTTACAGTATGCTGATGCCATGAATGTAACACTTGTGCACAGGAGCTTTCATTGTTCTAGTTATCTTCTTTGATATGGAGAGAAACATTGTAATGTTTATGCCCTCTCTTGAAAAGTGTGATTCAGTCAGGACCACAGTACACTCACCTCATATATTCCATTTTAACCATTTAAATGTAACTTGGCATGCTGCCTGGCTAATTCAGGGTATATGTAAAAATATAAAATCAAATAGGATGCTCCCTGAATTAGCCAAGCAGCATGCTAAGATGCAATAAGTCCCATACAAGAACGGTTATATGGGCCCAAAGCAAGACTATCGACTTCAGTTTAACTTGAGAGCCATACAAAACATCTCTCTATATCTGGAGGACATTTCTCTAGTATAGTGGGAGGCCAGGTAGAGGCCAGGTGGCTGCACTCAACACTTGGCCCCGGCAGGTAAACATTAAATTAAATTTCGTTCCATTTGTACACTCTGAGTTAGATTTACATATATTTTGTAAGCAATGCACTGTACGTACCTTAAATCCAGGAGGCAGGGTCTTCTTGGCTCTGTCAGTCTCTCCCACAGCTACACGACAATCCTCTAAAAAGAACACACACGCGCACAAACACACACACACACACACACACACACACACACACACACACACACACACACACACACACACACACACACACACACACACACACACACACACACACACACACACACACATTGTTGCAACTAATATGCAACTAAACATTGTTCAAAGAACACACACCCTATTGAAAAATGTGTGAGACTGGAAATGTCTGACAGCATGATGTTTAACACCACTAATACCTGGTCATTATTTAGCCTACTCAATTTATTTAAATGTATGGGTCATTATTAGCCTACTAAATTTATTTATTTAAACTTATTTAAATACTGGCACCAGGATGCTATCCTCTACGCCAGACTCAACACAATGTATTATTTTTCAATATAACCATATTTGTGTTTGTGTCTCGAATGGATCTCTCTTCAGTACTGGGCTGGGTATAGATTTGTCCTACCCCCACATCTGTGGAGGAAGCCTGATCTTGAAACACTAAAACCCCATTGATGGGGACAACCAAACCCTAACACTGTGACAACCAATGAGTCAGAGTGCATTTGAATGTTTAATCATTTGCTGTTAAAATAGCCTAAGTAATATAGAATAAGTCGCCAGATATAAAGCGTCACTGACAATTACATGGTCTTGAATGATTGGAGTGGGTAATTTCAAAGAAGAGCATCATTATCATCATCTCCTATTATCTCCTATCTCCATCATTATCTCCTATTTCATTATCTCTCATTTCGCTCCTATGCCACCAAAATGTGGAACGCCCTACCAACAGTCATTAACACATGCAAATCCTTTGACAGTTCAAAACTGCTCTCAAAGGGCACCTACGGATGGCTGCAATTTGTGTGTATATTCGTAAGTCTCTAAATGTTTTGATGAATTGAAAATGGTGGGCCCTATTGTAAACAAGTGTAATGCTTTATGGTGTCGTCCACTCAGTTACCAGTTTTTGTATTGAGTTGTACTTGAAATGTACTGTAATTCTGCAAACTGTTAATAAATCAATCAATCAATCAATCAATCAATCAATCAATCAATCTGCTGTAGGCTACTCACCTGTCTTTAGGTTGTCAGTATTTCTGTAAAAGTCCAGTTGGATGAAGGTTTTGAACAGTTTTGTCAGTGTTGACTCTTGTGTTGTCAGACTCAGTGTCACCACCTCAAACTACTGTCACTGTTTTGCTAAGTTTTTAGATACTGAGAAACTCCTGGCTGGAGCTGCCTTTCCTCACAGCCGCCGTTTACACATGTCTCTGTCCGTGGCCGTGCATGTTATGTGCTCTTGGCTACAGCCCCTGGCTGGGCTACCACTGCCTTGCAGGCTTGCACTGCCACTGCCAGTCTGCCACCTAGTGCCAAAACTGTTAATGTAACAAAGGCATGTAATGACCCCTGTTACCTGTATGACAAATAGAAATATTGAGGGGGAGACAAAAAGGAGTGTTCAAAAGGTAGTAATTGTATTAGCAGTAGTAATATATTATTATTACTATTATTATTATTTATTATTTATATTAATGCCCATCACGTCCAACCCAATCACAAGCAAGCAGTTGCCACAACAACCCACCTTATTTTCGCAGATAAGTAGGTAGGGACCGATAGTGTGGTACGAGGCGTCAAAAAAACAGCTCCCGTAGGATTTTTGTGCTAAATTATTTTTTGCAGATCTTGGTTCTATAGTCCAAACTATGAGAAAATGATGGGGTTCAAATTTTCCCGACCCCCACCCCGTTTCTGGGGGGGTCATCTATTTGGGACCTCCCAGAACAGTATGCCAGCCAGTTAATGTCCGATTTTCATAATATTAGAATTGTTTTGTATGTTTTAAAACATTCTGAGTTGATTTCTTAAACTTTTAAAGTGGTCAGAAGAATCTTTTTTGACTTTTGGTAGGGGTGTTTCCTCACCTGGGACCTCCTGGACTGACCCCTGGGCCTATCCCAGTTCTCATTACATTCCTCGCTCTGCTCCTGCTCCAGAATATTGTCAAATTAGATCATAAATGAAGCATAAAAGTATTTGTAGCTGGGCTCTGATATCAAAAAATAGTATTAGCCAATACCAGGGGTCTTCCACATGGGGCCCATGACCCCTAGGGGGTCCTCATAGTTACACTACTACAGGGGCCCACCAAATCATTGTGGAACTTTTTTCTTTTTTTACATTAAACCACTTGAACCATAGCATCCCTTTTCCAAGGAGAACTTTAGCCAACAATAGCTGATCTACAAGGTTGTAGTTTGAGCTTGTAGATCTGCTATTTTCTCATAGTCGCTTCTTTTGGGCTCGTTTTCGCAAAATCTGACAACCCTGCCTTCCTACGTGCCTCCTCCTCCTTTACGTGACGTACGTGACTGTTGTTGTGTCAGAGCCATAGAGTAAGACAGAGTTAAGTTACGACAACTCCGTTCACTTCATGGGGCCATCCGCCAGGCTCTTCTACATAGACTTCTATTGAAAAGGGACAATCGGATGTTTACGGAATGCATTGGAGTCTATGGGCTCGCGCGAGTACATGAACCACGTGACCGGGCTGTTTTCTGCCCCCTCAATGTCGTAACTCTGTCTTACTCTATGGCTCTGTGTTGTGTATGCTGCTGCTGACGACACACGGGTCTACTCTGTGGACAGTGGAGCTCCAGTCAGTAAAGTCTGTACTCTGCAGTCAGTCATTTCAGTGTGTGATGAAGACATGGCTCCGTTTCCAGACGAGGTGGACGTGTTCACCGGCCCACACTGGCGAATGAAGCAGCTGGTGGGCCTCTACTGCGATAAGGTGCGTAGTACGAGAAGAAGGCATTACAAAACAACATGGACGTTTCCGACAGTGGAAATATACGAGTCGAACCCGGCGGGATCAGCATTGAGTAAGGGCGGAAAGCAAAGCTTCCTCCTCTGCTAACATGCTGCGCACGTTTAGCCTGCTGGTCGGTTAGCAGAGGAACCATTGGAGGGTTCTTCCATTTTTATAATAGTCTGCAACCCGGCCGTTCATCGGTTAATAATCGATTAATCGAGGGTTGTCGTCTGGTTGTAAACATACACAGCCCTGCTCTCTATATCCATTCGCCCGTGGCTCAACTTGGCCGAGCTAAAGCTAGCTTGTTATGCAACGTTACGCGGCGACGGGGTTGTTGTTGCTGCAGTTCCGAACAACGTGTCAAACACTGGAAGCTTTCATTTAATTAACGAGGGAGCTGGTTGACAGTTGTCTGGTCCAAATCTGGTTTGATCTAACTAACGGTGTCTGTCTGGGCCCTGGGGCAACATAAAACGGCCATACAGCTGTACTGTTACATTACCACTGTGTCACCCATAGAAGTACACAACACAACACATACCGGTATTTATAGTCAAATCCAATACATTGGCCCTGCTACCTGGTACTAAGATGCAGCCATAAAGGTACCAAAAAGGGAGTATGGTTATAAGGGACACAATGTTTCTGTTTTCATTCTTATTCTTCCCTGTTGTTGTTACCTTCATCTTTCATAATCAACTCTATGTTGGTGTAAAAGACTGGCTGATTATTTTTTTGTGTGCAGGGTCTAAACATTTGGAGTGCTTAATTCTGTTTTAGGAATCCTGACCTGGAGTACATGAATGTTCATTCCTTCCCATAATGCTGTTGTATGTGAATCACAAAACTACCCTGTGAGCTTTGTGAATGCCAACATGCTCATGTTTATTAACCCATTTAGAACTATTCTGATTTTTAAAAACGCCTTCTAAATAAATATTGACCTTTTTTTTTTTTCCTGAAAAAAATCAAATATGAAAAATTACAAAAATGTTGTGCTGCCAATATGCTGTACATAATAACAAGAACCTCCCGTCCTGAAGGGGTAAAACACCAACAGGTTCCGGCCCAGAGTGGGTTTTAAACGAGTGATACTGACACACGTCTCCCTCTGTTGTTCCTCAGCTGTCGAAGACCAACTTCTCCAACAACAATGACGTCCGCTCCTTCCTCCAGTCGCTGTGTGCCACCTTCAAGGAGTTCAAGATGCACGAGCAGATTGAGAACGAGTACATCATTGGCCAGCTGCAGCAGCGCAGCTGCACCGTGTACAACGTGCACTCGGACAACAAGCTCTCTGAGATGCTGTCCCTCTTCGAGAAAGGACTGCGCAATGTCAAGGTGAATAACGCGCAGAACTGTTAAGGGCAGCGGTTCCCAAACAATGGGTCACACTCACACAACACAAGTTTATAGGTCACTTGTAAATATACCCCTTTAAAAAATCTCAATTATTTCAGTATTTCAATATTTTCCAAAAACATCCAAATATTAAAATCATAAAAACAATTCCATACATTTACAAAACCTTTAAGAAATGGCATATCTGCAAGCTCACGATAAGACACGTTGTGAGATAGCCGAGCTTGTAGATTGGCTATTTTCATTAATTCATATTCATAATATATTTTCTACTAGGTTGGCAGGTTTGGGTCTTGAGTTGTAAAAAGTTTGGGAACCCGTGCACTAAGAGGAGACACTGAAGAAGGTTACGTGTCTGGTGTGTGGAGCTGTGCTGTGTGTCAGTGTGACTCAGCAGACAAGTGGTACTGACCTGGTTTCATCTGTGACTGAGGCCTGCTGGGCTCAGCTGCTGCTACATGACCATTATAACAGTTGGGTCAGTCACTCACAAGTCACACCAGCAAATAATGGAGGCCTTGTTGGGTTGAGCAAGCAAGCTGGGGGGGGGGATAGCTGCTTTCAGAAATGAAGTACCGGTATATTATTTTGTGTGAAAATGGGATTTTATTTTCATTCAACTTCACAGTACTTTAACCACAGTAATGGTGCAACCATATTCTGAGGCGAACCTTTGGCGAAAATAGTTGTTTTCAGTTAAGGGATTTTAGGCTAGAGGTAAAAAAAAGGAGGGGGGGGTCTAGTATAAACCCCTAGGCGATCTGGGGGGTAAATTAAATATATTAGGGTTCAAGTGGTTAAGCCTTGTTTGCAACAATGTTACACCTAATGAGTAAAAATCCAACATGAACAGTTGTTTTTCACGAACATTCAAGTCAACATTCCACTGACAAACTAACAGCAGCCCTTGGATTTGGCATGCCATGCACACATAATGCACTGTACTGTACATACGTGTAAATGGAACACTAGCACACAGCTGTTGGAATGTAGTTGCAGTAGCCATACATTAGCCTTTATTCCATTGGCCTGTGAGATGGGCCACAGCAGGCATACTGTACAGTGTACATTTTAAAATGTTGTTGATATTTAAGCTGCATCACAAGTAACGCCCAACCGATATATGGGTCTGGTCGATACATTGGCCATTATTTGACTTTTGTGTTTTGACAAGATGCAGCCGATGTGTCCCAATCATAATAAGTGAACATTTTCTGACATTCAAAAAATAGCAGATCTACAGGCTTGTAGATGGAAATGATTTGGACCATGTATGGTTCAAAACCTTGTTAACCTAGTGGTCTAGGGCTCCAAAATCAGGATCGGCATCGGCCCGGCTCTAGTCGTCATAAGTGCCAGTTGGTGCTCTGCTACAGAAAGACAGGAAACTAGATTATTTCTGTGTGGCTACAGGGACATGACTGGTGTTTTTCTCTTACATAAATGGCAAGCATGAGAACAAGCCAGGTTTAGAAAAAGAACAAGGATGATTATGTAAGGTATGTGGGTTTGGATGTTTATGGTTTCTCTATATCTACTGTATGTAGCTACGTATGGACCTGATGAGAAGAAAGCCATTTGGGCAAAGAAGTGGGTTGAACTGTACCTATAGAGCGTCGCAGTCCCGCCTCCTACCCTGGACCAGGAAATGAAACCCAATGCATTATTCTCATAGACATTTCTTAAAGTATTTATTTAAAGACGGTTACGCCGCGGACAAAGCCAACTCGAGTCGTGACAACTCATGACAACACAAACAATATTTTGGACCAAACAAATAATTAGAAAGAAGAAAAAAACGGCAGGTTACAACACTTTTTTTGTTGTTTTTCGTCTTTGTAATTATTTGTTTGGTCCAAAATATTGTTTGGGTTGTCATGAGTTGTCACGACTCGAGTTGGCTTTGTCCGCGGCGTAACCGTCTTTAATTAAATACTTTAAGAAATGTCTATGAGAATAATGCATTGGATTTCATTTCCTGGTCCAGGGTAGGAGGCGGGACTGCGACGCTCTATTTGAGTTGCGTTTATGTAATGGAGGGCAGACAGGGTTTTTGTGATCGGTTTAAATGTAAATAATTGAAATGTATTGTTAACTAGCTTACGGGCAAAAGAAAAATGGGCTTTCCCGAATGGCGCAATTGTGTTGAAGTTAACTATCGTCTTCCACTCAGTCCCAATTGCAGTTTGAAAAAGTGGAGAGGAAAATTCCATTGTCTGTGATAGTCCCTCAGACTTGGAAATCTTCCATAATTATGACATTGAGAGAGAATGCTTAATGATTACAGCTGAGAGGGCTGTGTTTAAATATTTGTTAATAAGTAATGTGTAATGCAGGTGGGCAACCTTTTCATGCTGGTCGTGCAACAAAATAAAAAGTGCCTGAAGGACATTGAGTGCTGGTAATCCCTCTGATTGTAAAGAACTTGTCAATGTCCTGCACCCGTTAAAAATGTGCCCGCATTCTTTCTTACATTAGTTTATGAGATTACTTATTTTTACGAGATCTAACTAGCCATTTTCCATGGCTGTTAACATATGTTTAGTTGGGCTTCACATGGAAACCTGATGACTAGACAGTAGATGTTATGAATTTACATTGTTGTCTTGGTTTTCAAATAGCCCATCTACAAGCTCACAATGTTGTGGCCTATTATGAGTCTGACATGCCTGGAATACAGATGCTAGGGTTGGTGACATTGAATTGATTCGTTTGGTTGAATTGAGCAGCTAGCTAAGACAAAATGAATACCGGTATGTTGAATTGTCAGAGGTTGATAACTTGTTAACATCCTGAGGGGCATAAACTGAGGTCTCCGTTGTATAAAATAGTTACGCTCAGCGCCCAGGACGGAGATTAATCAAAAGACGGAATATTAATCATTTCATGACAGGCTGGGAGCGCCTGTTGGGCAACATTCAATGTCATTTCAGGTTGGGACGTCATCCAAAGTTGTCCCCCTCCATTTTAGTGGATAACTTGAATACTTTAATAATGTGAATAACTCTTGATCTAAATCAATGCTTCAAATTCTAACCAAATATTGTTTTTGACAGCCCATCGCAGTCCCGTCGCTTGTCGCGTTAGAAGTAATCATAGCTGCCGTTCTTGTCGATCCCCTCTGGGGTGTTTTAGCTACATCTAGCTACTTCCAAGCCGAGTGGAATAGTAAGAGAGTGGCGACACGCTTTGATCTAGCCGCAAAGCGGGGTTCTATGGGCTATAGTTCCAAACATTGGAACTATCCCATTGAAATAGAATGAGCACTTCCGCATTCCATTGTTACAATCGGAGTCAACGCTAGTGTTGTCACTCGTACTATTCCACTGGGCTTCCAAGATGGCGCCGTGCCACCTTGAAATAGGCCCTGAAGCTGCAAATCGCTGGGCGCCCTGATTTAATGGTCCTAAATACCCCCGGGCGTTCGGGGTGTTAATGAGGATAGGCTCAGGCTGTTATATGTTTGTATGGCATTACATAACGTGCCTAAATGCTGCACTGATGTGTTTCCAGAATGAATGCGAGCAACTGAACTATGCCCAGCAGCTGAAGGAGAGACTGGAGGCCTTCACACAGGACTTTCTGCCCCACATGAAGGAAGAGGAAGAGGTAGAAGACAATGTCTTTCCCCCCTTTTTGAGTGGTGTAAACCACTCCTACAACTGGCTTTGTTAGTCTGTGCAGAAAAAATGAGCATGGTTGCTACGGTCACCCAGTTCATCCGGGTGTGATTTCATTACGTCAGAGCTGATTTAATTACGTCAGAGCTGATCAGGCTATATAATACCTTACACCACTCAGTTCACACGGGTGTGATTTTTTTATAAATGTAAACTAAGCTCCGTGTTGCACTCAAGAACAACTTGTAGCATTTGAAAAATGTTGTTGAGTGAAAACCTGCTTCCTTGTGAAACAATGGTTGGCACTGTTGGCATTTCTCTATAAACTAAGGAGATATTATGTTGCAGGTGTTTCAGCCCATGCTCATGCAATACTTCACCTACGAGGAGCTCAAGGACATCAAGAAACAGGTGATTTGGGTAGCCAGGACACTATCAGAATTGTTTGGAATAGAGGTGCCATGTCTTGCCCAGATTTTGTTGCTAAATGATGACTCCACTCTCTCCTTACCAGTCAGTCAAAAAAAGTATTTTTTGCTGGAGTTACTGCTGCAAAAAAAACTCCTTGTATTGGGATTGGAATTATCAATTGCGAGAGCAAATGGAGCAAAAAGGCAGTCTATTGAGGCACTTACTGTACATATGCCATATAAAAGGTCAAAGCACAATTATAATTTGTTATATTGTTTTTTATTTTCAATTTCAATTTCATCGTTAAGTTTACCAGCCATGCTATGTTGTGAGACTATGTTGTGAGATGTCGAGCTAACTGACAATGTATTTCTTGTTGCAACTATTTTGGAACCAAATGGGAGGGTGGTTTTTGTGGGAGGGTGGGGAGATGGGGGATTTGTAAAATTATATGCTATGGATAATCTTAGTGATTGTTCGATCGATTATTTGTTTTTGATTAATCAAATAATATTCGTTATAATTGACTAGATTAATTAGTCAATGCCCAATGCGTCGCATCATGGCATATTGTGAGTTCGTAGATCTGCTGTTTTAGCTATTTTTGAATATTGATCCTTCTATTAAAATATAAATATATATTTTTCATAATCAATTAAAGCGATTAGTTAAATTGGCTGTTACACCCCCTACAGGTGATAGCTCAGCACTGCAGCCAACAGCAGTGGGACTGTGCAGCCGAGGTTCTGAAGGGACTCAGTCTGTGGAGCCAGGCGGAAAAGCTGCAGAAGGCCTTCAAATACGCCGACCACGAGAAAACAGATCATGGTGGGTCCATGTCTCAACACAGAACCTGGTCTATTAGCCACCACGGCACCACCCCAAGTATTTTTTAATGTTTCTAGATTTGAGTTTTACAACCAACGAGTATAATCTGAGGGTGCTCGAAGGTGTCTTCTGCCCAGAAGAGCTGTTGAAATCTGGGTAGGGGAATTGATTAAGACTCTGAGTAGTGCCGCAGGGGTGGGTGAGTGTACCCTACAGGGGTGGGTGAGTGTACCCTACAGGGGTGGGTGAGTGTACCCTACAGGGGTGGGTGAGTGTACCCTACAGGGGTGGGTGAGTGTACCCTACAGGGGTGGGTGAGTGTACCCTACAGGTGCTGAGCAAGACATCGCCCAATACAGGCCTCCAAATCCAGCATATTGTCTCAAAGTAAATATTAATTAGCAAGAGCGTTCATTCTTAAATTGCCATTTCTAAGATTTGTAATATGTATGTTGCAGTCCTGGAAAGGAGATGACTAATCCTGACATGTTACAATAGCTCACAGTCATTGTTGGCACACTAAACAGGCAGGAGGTGTGGCCACCCAGCACACACATCACACCTCTTCATTATTTATAAAACACAACATTCACAGAGAGTCCCTTATTCATTGTCAACCCGTTTGCTTTATTACTTCCCAGAACTGGAGCCGACGGGGTCTTCCTCGACCCACATCTCGCAGCTGCCTACCGAGATCCTCCTGAGACTGTTCCACTACCTGAGCCCTGAGGATCTGTGTCGCTGTAACCAGGTGTGCAGCACCTGGGCAGTGCTGGCCAAGACGGGCTCTCTCTGGAGGCACCTCTACCCCGTACGCTGGGCCCGAGGTAGGCTGCCGACTGACTGCTTTACACAATGGAATTAATATTGTTATTGACTTGAATCAGGATACATAGTTGGTGTTCGAAACACGTGTAAGTAGATCACGAAAGATATTGCGCCGTTGTTGACACATACTGTACATTATACGTTGACTATTAAAAAAATAAAAGATGTACAAGCTAGCACGTCACTTCAAGCCCCCATGTGAGCTTGTACATCTGTTAATGGTTTTTTTTTTGGAAAAGATGTTGAAGCATTTGTAGAATCGACCCCAGGTATTAATGTGGTTGATTAAATATATTTGACAATAATACATGTTGTAAGACACTTACAGAAGGATTTTTGTTCTTCTATACCAAGGGGTTTTCAACAGGTGGTCTGTGGACCACTGGTGGTCCCTGGAAGTATTGCATGTGGTCCCTGACCATTCATTTAGTAATGTAATCTTTTAAAATGTCTTTCCACTAGTTGAGAAACAGTGAACTGAATGACCTGGTGACCTATGATGACTGTCCATGTAGTCATTTACTGACAAATTGGAGGTCAAGAAATTCAACAGAAAAGGCTCCCCTTTTCTGTTGAATTTCTTGACCTCCAATTATCATCTCAAGAGCAGGAAGTGCAGCGGATTGTCTGAGTCATTATTATTATTATTAGGAAATTATACTTAGTCAGTGGACAATTGGTTGAGAAACAGTGGAATGTATACACATGGGATGCATAGCAAGTGTTACAAAAGCATTAATCTTAGCCCTTACCCCATATCCCCACCCAACACAACAGTGGTCCCCAGGTTGATTCTAAGTCAGGGTGGTGGTCCCTGGTTCACAATCGGTTGAAAACCCCTGTTCTTTACTGTAGGTCTCTAGTGACCGAATCCAATAGTTAACACCTTGGAGGCCCGGGGCGGAGTTCTCCGTCAAGTTCAAGTTCAAGTTCAAGGTCATGGTCAAGTGCCCAAGCCGGAGATTGATAAATAGGACGGAGATTAATGATTACAAAACCGTTCGCATCGCTCTAGAGCCTAGGAGCGCTTGTTGCCCGATCCGATGAAGTGTCAAAAAGTGACACGTCATCGGAAATGTCCCCTGCCTGTTTAGCTGACGAAAACGAAAATCTTAAAACGATCATAACTCCCCATCTAAATCATCCCGTCTAATTCTGAAAAAAGATCCTGTGTTTGACGGCCTTCCGCGGTCCAGTCGCTAGTCGCGATAGATTTATTATTACCTCCCGTTGTTGTCGATCGACTCTAGAGTGGTGTGGCTATTGTTAGCTGCTACACAGACATGCACACCAGCTTCCGGTGCGCCGGTAAAAGTGGTCCGTGCGCTATAAATGATGGCACATGGATGAAATGGATTAAATAGTTCCGGGCTACTAAGGTGTTAACAAAATATGAATATTGAATGTTCTGATGACTCAGTGCATTATTTATGTAACAGCGTTAAAAGTCAAGTGAATCTCTGATGCTGTCTTTACACTAGCAGTTAGAAAAGCGTGGTAAGCTGTACTGTTGCTGTGTGTCTGTATGGGAGCAATGAGCGAGCAAAATCTAAAAAGTGCATCAACTAGTTTTTCCCCCATTACAAGCAGGACTTGTGTGAAGAAAGAAGATGAGTGGAAATTTTGAAACAAAAACATGATTTGATTGACGCTTCACTGCGTCATTGGAGGGCTGGAAATCTTTAAGCCAGCTCAGCCGGTTTTAATACTTTTGTAGTGTCGGCCGTCAGTTTGTAACTCGCTGGCTTCCATTGAAAATGACTCGTGTCATGACACTTTGTCGCTGCTGCTAGTGTGAATATTATCCCATTCAGGAATAGTCCGATTATACAATGGTTTCTAAATACTGAACTAAGTTTTCTGAAAATTTTAAAATATTAATTGAAAAATCACAAATGTTATGCTGCAAATATACTGTACATAACAAGAACCCAAAAATGGGTTCCCGTCCTGAAGGGGTAAAATACCAAAACGGGGTTCCTATCCTGAAGAAGTAAAACACCAAAAGGGGTTCCCGCCCTGAATGGGTTATATTAGATACAGGGTTATGCGAAGCTTTGATGTCAACAAGGTAGGCTATTATAGTCTGACGCCCAAATAAGCCCTTCGCTAAGTCCCTCCCCAACCCATCCATATCCAATAGGCACATTAGCAGCGAGGAGACGGGGCAAGCTGTCCTTCTCTCCCATTGAGATGCATGTTAAATGACAGGATTCCTCCATATAAATAATCAACCATTTCAGTAGCAAGAGCTCCAAAATGTCTTCTAAAGGCTATGCACTGGACATGCGCATGACATTTTTTCAATAAACTAGAAATACGAGGAAATGACAGAGGGAGAAACAGTATAACAATCAACTTTAACGAGGTCCAACGGGAGTTTTCATGTTGCACGCAGCGTGATCTATTGCCATCACCTGGGTGGGTCAGTCGTGTAACGGCGGGGCTCCACCGGGCACGTTGCGTCTCCATTGCGTGCGTCAAAAAATGAACCGGGGCAATTTTAAAGCAGTCACGCAACGCAGGCAGTGGAGCCACCCTTCATTGATTAAAAAGGGAACATTCCCTGACGGTGACGGAGACGCAACGCTGACGCGCCCGGTGGAGCCCCGGTGTAACTTTCTCGACGTTAAGCTGTGTATGTGTTCAACAACAGAGCCATGCAAAATAACATTGACAGCTATGAGGTGACGAAAGCTTGTCCTGCATAGCAACAGCTGCTAAACTTGCTAAACTACTTGGATTGGCATTGGACAATGCCAATCCATGCCAATGGGGTGGGGTTTAGCGAAGGGCTAATTGCAACAGGATTTGTGTTAACCCCGCCCTCTGTCTGCACAATGTAGGAGATTACTACAGTGGTCCTCCTGGCGACCTGGCCCTGGAGCCAGATGAGGTGTGGGTGAAGAGCAGACAGGATGAGGGCCGGGCCTACCAGGAATGGGACGAGGACGCAGACGTGGATGAGACTGGTGAGTGTTGATCTCCAGGCAGTGAGTATCAGGGAGAACGACAAACTGAAGCACTGTATTGGCCTGAATATAAGATCGGCTATTTCACTGCTTTTGAAAATAGGGATACATCTTTTTAGTGCTATTTCCAGGTATTTTGTTTTTTTTTATGGGGGATACGTTGTTAAATAAATATATTTGTTAAAACGGGTTAGGTGCAAAGTGACTGTACCACCAACACTTGTCATTATGAGACATGCTTAGCTTGACTCATGAGAAATGAGCCTAGTACACAGTCTGTATCTGTCAGATTTTCCCCATACTGGTTATTACTGGAATTGTTTACAATGCAAACATGCGCCTGATCCATGTTTTAACATTGCTGCGCTCATCAGAAAAACATGAAGAAGCACCATGTAAATTGGGAAAGAACGATGGTGGAGACTGCAGTAAGAAAATGCAATTAAACCCAACAGGGAGACAAAGTTGGGCAGTTTACTGTTGTTCATGTGTGTGTCTATAAGTGACAGAATATTAACATGTGTCTGGTGAATTCGTGAACAGTAAAAGGCTGAAAAGATTTGTGTCAAGGACAAGCCAGGAGACAAAATATGTAAAAGTCTAGTCCTCGAATGTAACTTTTTATAGACGGTGTCTTGTTTAGATATAATTCAGAATATTCTGGGTAGTTCATGATGTTGTCTTACCTGTGGTTTGGTTGCAGATGTGTCCAGTCACACACAGGGCTCCCAGGCCATCAGCACCGCTCAGAGAGAGAAGAAACTCCTCAACGGGATGATCCACCACCTCCTCCCAACAGTGGGTCCTTCTGTCAAGTCCATTGTTCTGGCGTACAGTTCCACACTCTCTAGTAAGATGGTAAGCAGCACAGAACTTCTCCCTCTCATCCTAACGTCACACAGAATATACTGTGTAATGGTGGCCATAAATTACAGTGAATGTAAACATTGCCTGAGATCAAATGGACTCAGTTTTTGTCTGTATGTTACTCATTCAGGTCCGTCAGATCCTCAACCTCTGTCCTAATATCACTCACCTGAACTTGACCCAGACTGATGTTACAGACTCTGCATTTGACAGGTAAGCTAACCTGTGCACACTACTCACTTTGTCATTTATGATCCTCGTCACTGTGTAGCTATGTTTTGTTATTTAAAGCCAGTATTTAAAGCCAAAGTGCTGTTGGTGTTGGTTTCCCCATGCCTCAGTGATACAAACAACTAACTGCTTTTGTAGGATCTACACAATGGTGTGATATTTTAGTGCTGTACACTGTGTACAGTACAGGAATTTTGATATTGTAGAAAGGATGGTTTCTAAATGTGCTTCGGTTCTATTTGTGATATACACAAATGAAAAACATTGGTGTGTTAGAAGCATGGATGAGGGCATTTATTGGCCAATTAAGCAAAAAAACACTGTTTTTACTTTAGCGACATGAATGCAGTCAACAAAACAGGGTGTAGTGCCATCATCCCCCAGTAGCTACCGCTAATTCGACACATTTTCCAGGTACCCAGTGCAGCCACCAGGATAAATCATGCATTTGAATATTAATCCAAACACTACCGCTGGTGTGTGTCTCTGTCTCCTCCAGCTGGTCTTCTCCGGTGTTCTGTCGCTCTCTGCAGCACCTGGATTTATCGGGCTGTGAGAAGCTCACCGACCTCACCCTGAAGAAACTATCTCTGGGCCTCGGGGACTTGGCGTCCTCCTGCTCCTCCTCCACACCGCTGGAGAAACACTGCGAGCGACGCACGGTGCTCCTGAAGAGCTCCCCGATGCCCCTCTCTCTGCTGGACGAGAGGAGCCTGCACCCGGCCGCCAGGAGACGCCAGGCCCTCATCTTCAAGCAGCGGCCGGGCCACCGAGCCTCCAACGCCCGCACTGCAGCGACCCAGGTCTGGGTGCTGGACCCCCTGGCCCTGGACATTGAGGACGCGGCGGAGTGGAGCCGCCGTGGCGGCGGGACGTCCCTGCCCGACGCCAAGAACGTGGCGGAGACGCAGCTCGCCGGAGGCTCGTGCTGCTGCAGGAGGCGTGGCCTCAGGACTGGCTTTAGCGCCTCTTATGTGCAGTACGCCGTGTCCGGGGAGAGGCTCTGCCGTCACTCCACCTGCTGCGGCGACACCACCCTCAGGACTTTAAGCGGGTCGGCGCGCGGCAGGTCGGACACTGCACAGTTTAGGACTAAATGCTCCCGCAGGGGGCCGCAGTGTGCCAACCAGCACACGCACAGGACTGAGCAGGCAGAGGCCAAACGCACACTGACGTTCCTCAGCCTCTCTGGATGCTATCAAGTCACAGACCTGGGCTTGAGGTAAAGACAGCATGGCTGCAACATTCTATATAAGATAGATGGCTTTTATACAAATGTTAAAGTCCATTTCATTGTAACCACAGGGAAAACATTGGCCAAAACCGATTACCGATGTTTTGACCAATATATTTTTTCTTTATTATTATATATTATTATTATTGGAAAAACTTGCATTTGCCCAAATAATGGCAGGTGTATTCTAGGCTGAACCGATATCACCTGGAGTCTGAAAAGAATCCCCTATCATTGCTTCCCTTTTACTTCATGGACTTCAAAAGTGTGTAACGCAACGTCACGTGACAGTGTCGTACACATGCATGCCACCATTCACTAAACGTGGTTGTGTGTGTGTGTGTTTCAGGGCTCTATCTCAGCGTGGGGGGCTTCCGCTCTTAGAGCACCTCAACCTCTCTGGCTGTCTGTTCATCACTGAAGTGGGCCTGCACGAGCTGGTGTCTGCCTGCCCTGCTCTCAACGATGAGCACTTCTATTACTGCGACAACATCGACGGTAACACACACGTTTGTTTTAGGACGGTGATTTTATAAATGCCATTTTAGCTAATTTCTTGGCATTTTTATTGTCTAATCCTTTAACCTTTTTCTAATTGTGAGGTCCAGGAAAATGTCCTCACTATTTCTATTTCTAAAATTCTACTACATACATAATAATAATAATGACCAGTAAGACGCCTTAAGGGCGGGGGGATTATGTAGGAAAAGAAAGTCTGAAAAGGTGGGTTTTGAGTGTGCTTTTGAACGTTTCGAAGGTGGGGGCAGCTCTCATGTGAGTTGGGAGTGAGTTCCACAGTGAAGGGGCGGCCACTGCAAAGGCCCTGTCTCCCCAAGTTCGTTTATTGGACTTGTGGGGTTCCAGTTGGTTGGCAGTGCTTGACCTGAGGGAGCGGGTGGGGGCATGGCGTTGGATGAGTTCAGAGAGGTAGCGGGGAGCCTGGTTATTGAGGGCTTTTGTATGTGATGCTGAGTATTTTAAAGTCAATTCTGAACTTGACTGGGAGCCAGTGGAGTTCACGGAGGACAGGTGTGATGTGGTCCCTGGATCGGGTTCTGGTGAGCAGGTGGGCGTCAGAGTTATGGACATATTGTAGTTTTTTGAGAACGGACGACGCCATACAGGAGGCTATAACAGTAGTCGAGTCTGGAAGTGATGAAGGCATGGAGGAGTGTTTCAGCGGCAGTGTGTGATGGCATGGGATGAAGGCGGGCGATGTTGTGGAGGTGAAAACATCTGTCCCTCACAAGCATAGTAAAGCAGGAACACACACAATGTGTTTAGTCTCTGAAGCCATACAGCTCCTCCACAATCTTTGAATGCTACAGCGAGTCTGTAACTATTAACAATTAAAGTCACAGAAAGCTGACATCTGCTATTAAGACCACAAGGGAATTCGACCAAGCACAACATTGAGCTCACAACAATGACATTTTAAATATCTTTAAAATGGTTTTTTTAATTTAGATTTGTGATAAGCTGCTAGCTAGCTTAACTCTGCTTTGTATTCTTCACATTTTCGGCGTGCCCGATATACAGACTGTTATGTACTGTAGAAGCATTTTGAAACTGTTTGAATCGACAGTCCGTCTTGAAGGACAGACTGCTTGTGACATTACTGTGCATCTGCTGAATGACCAATGATGGATTTGTGAGCAGGACTTTCACAGCTGTGTGATGATTGTAATGAAACCTAACTAACCCCCACTCAGTGCAGCATGCGTTGTTCCCATTCTAATGCCTTTATGTAACAGATGCTGAGCTTGTGAGCTGGAAGGTAAGTGGGTGCTGGCGCTACAAGGATGGCATGATGTTTTCCCCAAAAATAATTTTGGGGACAGCCAAAACATACCTTAGTCAGATTCATAGTTTTACTCATGTATATAAGTCTCATAAATACAGCAGGCAGGCAAAAATAAAAAAATAAGTATAGCCATTTCCCAATAGAGCGTATACAGTCATATCTACACACACACAGCACCTTTTCAAAAAATGTGAATATTGTGTAAAAGTTAATTTTCTTCCCAAATATAATTCCAAAAGTGAAACTTTCATTCATTGTGCATAGAGTGAAGTATTTAAAACTTGTTTTGGTTTTAATCTGGATGATTATGGCATACAGCTCCTTTTTTTTTAAACGAGAAATGTCGACCATCTGTCAAGTATATTAATGTATGCAGTCAATACTTGGTCTGGGCTACTTTTGAACAAAGTATTTCATCAATGGGGCGTGGCATGGAAGTGATCAGCCTTGGTTCACTGTTGAGGTGTTATGGAAGCCCAGGTTTGCTTTGATAACAGCCCTAAATTAATTTGTATTGTTGAATCTATCTCCGGGTCTCACACCTTCCTCTTGACAATACAACCTAGATTCTCTGTGGGGTTCAGATCAGGCCAATTGGCTGGTCAGTTAAGCACAGTAATACCATGGTCAGTACACCAGTTACTAGTAGTAGTTACTAAGAGTACCTAATGATTATAGGATATAATCATTATGTTATGTCTTATGTTAAACATAAGTGCAAAATAAGCGACTCAACAAGTGGGGTGTTTAATATTGCATAGAACTGTGGTCTTGATCCTCTGAGAGTGTACTTGATTTCCTAACGACCGTAACGATGGTATTTTTCAGGAATCCAGAACACACTGCAGGTCTCAGCTTTTACTCAGCTGCTGTGTAAATCCTTGTGGTGGATTTTCGTAACATCAGCAACGGCTAATTGACCATAATTGTCAACAGAAGCCTCAGGCCTTGTACTGTGGTGTGTGTGTCAGTGAAAACTTGCTCTAACGGCATGTCTTTCCTTCGTCAGGTCCCCACGCAGACACGGCCAGCGGCTGCCAGAACCTGCAGTGTGGCTTCCGTGCTTGCTGCCGCTCCGGGGAGTGACCTTGTGTAGTGGTCGGCCGGTCGGTCTGTCGCCACTGCTCCTCCCCTAACCTGTCAATGTCTCCTTATTGCACTTTAACTTTGGGAATACCATTCGCTGTTATTTTGTCACTGAGAAAGAAAAAAAAGTTTGTTTCTGGGTGAAACTGTATGAAGGAGCGCTGGCTGCCGGCATTTCCTTTTCTACCTGTATTTCTAGGAAATACTGCTCGTCAAAAAAAATACACACAAAAGGAAAATAGTCACGGGTGTGTGCAAAAATGTACAGTCTTGTTTCTTTTTTTGGGGGGCTTTGAAAAAGCTGTTTGTTTTTAAGTTTGGTTTATTTTGTTCCTAAAGATTTAGAGAAACATAAGCACCAAGTATTTAACGTTTTTCTGTAGTAAATCAAATTAACTACGTGCTGTAGTTTCCCATAGGTTCACCTCACCCGCTCTCGACTGTTTTTCACTCACTTGTATTATAGTTCCCATAGCTTAAGCTGAGTGAGTAACGTACCATCTCTTTATATGCCACTGTTTTCACGTGTACACACATGTCTTATCATCCAGTAGATAGAGCAGTGTGGCAAACCATTGGTTATTTCTTAGATATTATTCTATCGATTACGTTTTTATTTTTAAAACGAACAGTCAATAATTGTATATATCAATGAATCAACATTGAAAAAATTACAAAATTGATTAGTCTGATTAACCACTTAACTTTATACATACATACAACTATATATTGTCTCTGGTGGGTGGAAACTTGTCATAACGCTGTTGTGTGATCAAGAACTTACTTCACCTACTGGTTTTGAAGTTGCAACAATGGTTTCTCTGAGGAGCACTAAGCATCTGGTAGACAAAGCTTGCAGCTGTATTTGCAATTTATTTTCCAACTTTTCTCGTACACCATGTTGGATACTCAAAATTACACTATTCACCTACGGATAAAAAGAGTTAAAAAAATCGGTCCCCTTTTAAAAATCATCCGCCTGGCTCTTGTGGGTGACCAAACAAAAGCCGGGATCCAGGGCAGTGTGCTGTAGAATGGTCCGGAGCCCAGCGGTTCAAACCCGTCCAGTAATCTCTAATGTAAAAATTGCTAAATTATTCAAAACAACTTTCAATTTGAAGCGACGCACTGTGAGCTTGTATTCATTTACAAAAAGTTAAAATGGAGAAAGTTTCTGGCCGACAGCAACAATATATTTATAATAAATAAAATTGATATATTTGATTAACTATGTAAAAATAAATACTGAGACAGATCAGTGAGATTGCTCCCCTTCTTCAGATATTTACTTTCCACGTTTGACAGGGTGTTGGTGGAACAGTAGAGACAAAGGAGTTACTTCCTGTCTCGTGATGCAGATATTTTAGAAAAATGTTGATTGAGACATTTTGTTGTAGACAAGGTTCTCTTTATGGATTTCTTTTTAAAGAATGAGAGATGGGCTATTTTTGCATGACGGCAAAGTATATAATAGTGCTCAAGCCATAAGTGATTAATCAGAATAATCAATTTAGTCAGTTGTAAAAAGTTTATAATTCATCAAAAATCAGACCTGTCTGAAGTGAGTGGTGAGACAACGCCCCCTGTTGGTATCCTAAACAGGGATACCAACAGGGACGGACAAAGCTGGGCATTGGAGTGGCTGCACCCTATGGTTGCACCACTCAAAAAGTAAATGATAGAATAATCACTAAGAAAATACAGCGGTTTCAGCCCTAGTGGCAAGTGTGTCATCATGGTGGAGTTGATTGTTGCTTTCTGCTGTTTTGAGGTGGACTGTTGGAGTGATGGTTAAAGAGATCCGAGTAGTCATTGTTACTCAGATGGTCAAACAACCATCATCACCTTACAAATAGTCAAGGTTATTGAGACATCGGGGCGAGGCTTCTCACACAGGAATCTGTCCCTGAGGTTTCAGTAGTAGTTATTTACAGATTTCATGTATGTCTTACATCATTTTCTTTATCGATTTGCTGTCAAGAACCATGGCAGTCAAAAAAAGATTTTCTCCTTTAGCACTCCAGTGTTCTAAGCAAAGAAAATGGACCAATGCAAATGTAGGGTATACTATCTGGAGTTTCTGGACAGTGGACACATACCCATAATTGCTGAAATTCATATAATTGATTGATTTAAAATCATTCTTAGGCATACTGGTTTGATTCATGTTTGTGTTGAATAGCATTGTATTGCATATCAATCTTCAGGACATCTGTTATTTGCTTGTTCAAATGTCTTGCATGAGGACTTATATTGGTAATGTTAAATTCAGAAAGCAGGAAAATAAAATCTTGGGTTTAATGATTTGCTCTTGGTCTTCTTTGAAACTATAAATTGCATTGATTTACGTGAACAACAGTAGCTGTTAAAAAAGGTTTATTCTACAATGTAATTTGTGGTCAAGTTTTAACGCATTCACTGATAACCGGTTGGAATTGCAAGATGCTAAAACATTGTAAGAATCTACTATTCACAAGCGTATAAAATATAATTTAAACATGTAAATTGAATTTACATTAAATAAAATGTAATGTAAAAAAAAAAACGTATCTAAAAGCTTTAGTAAAATGGGATACCAAATTATTGTATCCATTCAGGAGAACTCGCACATACAAAATAAACCTGTACAATTCGAAGTGATAACACAAATCTGACAAAATTGAAACTGGAACACTAAAAGCTTTTTAACACTTATAAATGTTTTCATCACAGCACCTTTTTAACTGGCTGAAATTTATAAAACTAGACTTATCGTAGATCATTGTGTAAAGTGCAGAAGTAAAGATGCACCATGCCATTGGTTGGTAGCAGCTATCTGGTGCGGACCAGCGAGGCCAGGTACACCCACACAGAGAGCACGTTGTTGGGGTAAGGGTGCACGTACACAGCCAGGGCAAACTCCACGTTGGACGCATCAACGCTGTGGACCCCCGTGCTATAGACCGCTTCCACGATGGGACGGATCTCTGAGAACGGCAGGTGAACCGGGAAGCCAACAATCTGATGAAAGAGGGGGGAAGAAAACACAATGAAAAGTACTGTTCCATATCATGGAAAACCTCTTATCTCCATATTGTAACTTTGTTTTATGTTTTTTAGTAAATTAACGCCTTACTTGATCATACTACAGTGGTACAGCCTTACACAAAAGTAGCAGATAGTAACAGTTTTGGACATGAGGTTTCCACTCGACAATGTATGGTAAGAATTTATTCCCCCACCCCCATTCCACTCTCAGGGGTTTCCAGGGGGTTTTCAGCAAGTTTAACCACTTCTACAGCTGATCTACAAGCTCACATAGTGTTGCATCGCTACACATTGTGAGCTTGTAGATCGGCTATTGTTTTGAGCACCTAATTTTGAGCAACACAAATCTCTTGTGTCTCTTGTGTCCTTGCACAAAATTGTTTCAGATGGAGGCCTGAGGCCTATACTGTACATATTATTGGCTCCAGTAATAGCAAGAGTGCTCCAACATCACCTCTCGAGTGGGAAGCTGATTTGGTTGTTCCGGAACACTGTGGGTGATTGATATAGCCTGCACTATCTTTCTCGCTCCTCCAGTCTACACCACTCGCAGACCAGACTGCACGGGGACATGGACTACTAAACTGAGTGAACCTGACCTGGGCAAATAGGGACATGCTCCAGCTGCACCAATTTTATTTTTGTGCGTGGGGGACCTTGTAATCCAGCAGGGGATCAATTTAACCCAGCTGATGGCTGCTCAAATGATTACTGTTTAGAGCATTGTTTTTTTTGGCCAGTGCTCCCTATCCATTATCCAGGTCCCTTACCGCCCCATACCCAATTCAAATGTGAGATTTACTTTTTATTGTTATTTATTTTAATTATTCTTATATAGTTAAAAAAACACCATATCAATATGTCAGTATCAAACCCCATTCAACACTTACAAATCTATCCATCATCCCAATAATTAAAACGTGCAACTACACAATTCAGAAACCACGCCTCATTTCAGTCAATAAAAAGCATGTGTTTTGCACACCTAAAAAGGTGACAGGTGCGTAGGGGGCCCCAATGTACTGAAATAAATCAGTTAATGAGTTATGAATAAATCTGTTTGAGGTAATGGGAAAAAGGCTAGGATGAACTGAAGAATAGATCCACTTGAATATATTAAACTGCTCCACTTCCCCCAGGTTAATTGTCTTGCTCAGGGGCTGTGATCTAAACTTCTGATTAGCAAGCTACGGCCACAGCCCAGCGTATGTAGAAAACAGATTGCTTTGCATGCATAGATGGAGCTTCCTGCAAATAAGTCATACATTAACAATATAGCTAATCTACACAGTTACCCTGTAGTCTCCCAGCAGGCTCTGTAGCTCCAGGCGGTGCTCGTCGGCCATGTCCCGCCCACCGCTCAGCTCCAGTTTGGGGAGGAAGTGGCGCAGCGTGGAGGTGCAGTAGCGGTTCCAGCGGGTCGGCTGACGGGGGCGCCACTCCATCAGCTTCTCTTTAAGGATCTTCTCAATTCTGTGGAGTGAGGTGGTTTGTGCTCTATGATTAAATGGACATCGCTGAATATGTTGACCATAACGTTGCTGTCGGGCAGATACCTCTTATCACCATATTTTAACTTTTTGTGTTTTTTCATAATATTATAAGGTAATGCCCTACTTGATCATCATACAGCGTCACACAAAAGCATCAAAAATAGCAGATCTACAAGCTTGAAACGTGCCATGAAGTGACGTTTTGAGCTTGTTATTTGAATCCTGAAAACTGTTCAGTCTTTTTGGTCATATGCGGTTTCCAGAGACGATATGGGCAACATATCAGCCGAACCGGTACATATATCGGACGGGTTACTTCTAATATAATGTTTTCTTCCAAATCAATCAAAGAGGCGCCTTCATTTTATTTTGCATTTATTTACTGAAATCAGGCATCTGAATAACACCTAAAAAGCGAAACAGTAGAGGAATTGAATAGGGATGAGTTTGGTGAATTATTTTTCCTGACAATATTAGATTTGTTCCATAACTTGATATACACATAAACACATAAGATTCCACAACTTGCCTGTCCTGTAGTTCAGCGGCAGCTGCTTTATCCGTTCGCTGATACACCAGCTCCTCCGGCTAAATATGACAGATGTGAAGTAATGTAATAATAATGTAAAACAAACGTCATTGTATTTTTTGTGTTTTCATAGTGATACCAATAAGAACTTAAAGTATACTACGCTAGTTGATCCAAGTCAGAATACAATCAGTTGGTTGATCATTCACATAAACATGCTCAGAAAATGCACGCGACCCACCCTATTGACCTCAGCTACCATGTTAAGTGGTCAGATGGTTAGAATGCGTTCTACATTTTCAAGTGGGCCCTGATACAGACAAGCTAATGAGAACCACTGACTTAGATGACCAAGAGCATCCACAAACGCTGAGCACTCACCTGTACACTGGACAGCCCAGGATGGGAGAAGGAGCGCGAGAAGAAGGGCTTCCACAGGTTGGATTTGGTGATGTCAAAACTGATGCTCATGGGGGCGCTATAGGGCTGAGTGTTGAACCACACCTAATGGAGAACCACAAAACAATCTGCTGACTAACTTCCCTGGACAACCAGGTTTATGAACTTAACATTATGAAAATAAAGAAAAATGTTATGTGGGTTCCTGTCACAAAATGTTTTCATGGCCAAATACATATCAATTTGGGAGTCCTTGACATGAAAACGCTGACGGTATTGATGAATAGTGATGAATGGATGTGTACCAGCGAACGCTGCACACTATGATGATCATGTTCACTCACGTTGTCAGTGTTGACTATGCAGCCTACGGCCTGCAGGGGGCAGAAGGTGTCGTACTGTCCATAGTACTGTCCACTGCTGGGGTTCCAGATTATGTAGCGGTTGTGTTCTACAGTCAGCACATAGGCTGTGAGACCCTACAAACACACACACACACACACACACACTTCTACAGTCAGAACATAGGCTGTGAGACCCTACAAACACACAACACAATGTTCTACAAACAAACACTGCAATGACCAGTTATGCACTTTGAAGTACTCAAAATGAGCCTCTTTTCAGTTTATGAAATATTCTTAAATGACATGGGTAAATGCAGAGGGATTTTTTTCACGTATGTACACGATATAAAAAATAAACTAAAGTGCGAACAAAAATATATAAAAAGAAGTTCCCACTACCACAGTATATGTGTACAAAGTATATGTGGTAGTGGTGGGATGTAGAAATCATTATGTGGTCCTGCTGCAACATCATACTGTACAAAACAACAAGTCAAAGAACTTTCTAACTGATACTTGGATGTACTGACCTCGGGGATGGCGGTGCCGACGATAAGCCACGCCTTCTTGCCCATGTACAGGAAGTAGTTGCACAGCAGCACGGCGTGCTCTTCCTCGTCGCCGGCGAGGAGGGTCAGGAATTGCTGAAAACAGGAAGAGGAAGGAAGCCTTTTTAGTTTGCCGTTTTCCTTCTACTGTACCTCCAGAAAGGTCCCATTGGTTCCTGGTCAGAGCTTCACTCTACTCACATCACAGGTGCTCCACAGGTCACACACGCTGGAGAACGACACGCTGTCCGGCAGGGAGGGGATGAGAGACACGAACCTGGCCACCAACTCCTAGAGATACAGGAAGGTTTTATGAGACATAACCTGGCAACCAACTCCTAGAGATACAGGAAGGTTTTATGAGACATAACCTGGCAACCAACTCCTAGAGATACAGGAAGGTTTTATGAGACAGAACCTGGCCACCAACTCCTAGACAGGGTGGAAGGTTTTATGAGACAGAACCTGGCCACCAACTCCTAGACACACAGTAATTACTGATGTTTGGATCTATATTTTATTCTAATCAATTTGAAAAACAAACTTCGATTGTTTTTCTTTTCTTTTTTTTGTAAATTAATGGCCTACTTGATCATACTACAGCATAACTTAAAAGTATCAAAAATAGCAGATATACAAGGTCGAAACGAAGCACGAAGCGACACATTAATTTTTATTCAATTTGAAACAATAATATAACATATTTTGATAAAGAAATTGATAAAGAAATAATCGCATGAACTGAACTTTATTTTATGTAACTACTTACAAAGCTCTTTTCAAAGCTTTAAAAAAGGCAAACGACAACCTCACAAGTGTGTCATGTACTGTAGTAGATCGACAATTTTAATGACATGCCTAAAACAGGGACACCAGGTGTGGAAGTGGGCAAAATCGGGACGCACCGATGATGTCCTCAAAAGAGACAAAGAAAAGAATGATGGTAGTATCGGGCCGAACCGATATATACCAGTCGGGCTCTAGTCAAGAAGAAACACATGGGGTTGGGGACTGACCATGGCCTCCTGGGGGCTGTTGGGAAAGGCCTCCAACAGCTCCTGCGGGGGGTTGAGAGGTCGGATGTAGCGGGTGATGAACACCGTCTTCCCGTTGATGTCGATGACGGTGGTGAGGCAGGGCCGGTCGGGGAAGCCCCGCGCCGCCTCTCTCTCCATCCTCTCTGCGGCCTGCAGCAGACGCTCATCCTCCCGGGTGTCAAACTGACACAGGAGGAGGAGGAGGGTGCCAGGACATGACAGAGAACAAGGGGTTAAACACATAACAATAAACAATTTGGGCATTTAGCAGACGCTCTTAATCCAGAGTGATTTACGCAAGGTAAGCACAAGGCAATACATCAAATGCATAGAAATAATAAACTAGGATCATAGGTAAACCAAGAACATATCATCAGTCTAAACCGTATAATATCCAAAAAATAAATAATCTGTAACTATAATCTTGAAACTATACAAACTATAGGCTGCCAGGTCAATAAATGAACTGTCTACATAACATGCTATCCATTACATTCTAAACTTTGCATAAGCATCCAAGGTCGTCAAGGCTAGGGCAAGTGCTACGGGCTAAAGTGGAGTCTGAAGAGGTGAGTCTTCAGAATATGGGCGCGAGTATGCAGTTCTTACTGCAATGGGTAGTTTGTTCCACAGTTTGGGAGCCAGAAGGGAGAAGAGTCTGGGACGTGTGGATCACATCATGTCATAGACATGACTGGACATGACATGTTTGATGAAGTTGTGACTCTAAATGGGCTTTAACTCAACATGATTTTCAGGGCGGCAACAGTTACTTTCTTAGTGATTATTATCATGTCTTGACACAAAATAATTCAAATAGATTTTCTTTATGACAAATATAAATTGATTTATCTGATTAACCACTATTTTATACTTTCTCGTACATCAGTGTCACATATAAATAGCGGAAATAGAGGATCTACAAGCTCACACAATTGTAGATCTGCCATTTATTCGGTTTTAAAATGCATAAAAAAAATGTTTGATTAATTGTTGCACCCTTATTGTCACTCATCCAAAAGAAGCAAGTGTAGCAATTCTGCTGTAGATAGATCATCCCAGTAAACATTTACCTTCACTTCCTTAATCTAGGCGATGCGGCAGAGCAAAACAAAAAGAGAAAAATAAAATGAAATGAGAATGAACAAATAAAAGAAAGAAACGTAAAAACAAAGAAATGCAGCGATGTAAAATCACACTCTATATAAACAACATACGGTTTTAAACATCGTTGGTGTCGGGCAGAAACCTCTTTATATTAAAACTTTGTGTTTTTTGTAATTAACGCCCTGCTTGATAATACTACACTACAGCGTCACACAAAAGCATCAAAAGTAGCAGATCTACAAGCTCAAGTTTTTGAGCTTGTAGATCTGTTACTTTCGCTACTTTAGAATTTGAATCCTGAAAAGTAACAGTTTTGTTTTTGGACATATGAGGTTTCCACCCGACAGAGACGATATCTAATATACATAATAATAATATGTATAATATTGTGGGTTCTTACAGTGCACACATACACAGAAGGATAATATTTGCTGTGTGCATGGTAGGAACCATGCACACAGCCCCTCAACCGTGCTATGACCAATGTATGAAATCTACGGTACATGCTATAACCAATGTACACAATTTGTCATTGTCTCTTACTGTTGCTATTCTCTATTATTTCTTTCTTATTGTTTCTTATTGCTGCTATTCTTTATAGTCCATTCATTCTAGTCTATAGTCTACTATATAAAAATCTTGAGCATAAACTATGAAGCCATGGGCGAGGAGGGCTTTTACCCGTTCCCTGATGGACTCCCCGGGGACCAGCTGGGGTTCGATGGTGATGAAGAGTGTGATGAAGGCTCCCTCGCTCAGGCTGCGTATGGCGTCATAACCTCCCTCGCTCCCCAGACTGCGCTCCTTGCTGTAGCCCAGCAGCACCGGCGGCGTGTCCACCTTGAACGTGCCGTCGATCTGTCCAATGGCAACAGGAAACCAAATGAGCCACAATTTCGGCCACACAAGAACGGATGACCATGCAAGGAAATGTGTTTTGATTGATTGATTGAAATATTTATTAACAGTTTGCAGAATTACAGTACATTTCAAGCACAAACTCAATACAAAGACTGTTAACTGTGAGTGGATGACCCAATTAAGCATTACACTTGTTTACAAGAGGGTCCACCTTGTTCAATTCATCAAAACATACAAGACGTACAAATAGACACTTCTATATAGTCAAAGAACAGAACAGGAATTCATCATAAGGGAGGTAAAAAGGGAAAAGAAAAATATACAGTGAGGAGAAAAGGGGGTGGGCGGTGGGGGGGATTCAGATTTTACGGAGGCCAGTTTCGAATTGCAGCCGTCCGTAGGTGCCCTTTGAGAGCGGTTTTGAAGGAGTCAAGGGATTCGCATGTCTTAATGACTGTTGGTAGGGTGTTCCACATTTTGGTGGCATAGGAGCGAAAATAATGTAGTCCCTTGTGACCTGTATTCTTTCTATGCTGCCACCAAAATGTGGAATGGCTTACCAAAAGACATTCAAGACCTCGACTCCCTATACCCAAACTCAAAACCAAACCTTGAAAGCATGGTTGACCTCAAAGTACAATTGGGCATCCTCTTCACCCTGACCCTGACCTGGTCTTCACCCTGACCCCAGCCCACCTCCTCTTCACCCTGACCCCAGCCCACCCCTCCTTTTTCTGTATACTGTATAATATATCGTCTATGTCGGGTGGAAACCTCATATGTCCAAAACTGTTACTTTTCAGGATTTAAATTCAAAAACAGCAAATGTAGCAGATCTACATGCTCAGAGCTTTGCGCCGCACTTCGAGCTTGTAGATCTGCTAGATCTGTGTGACGCTGTAGTATGATCAAGTAGGGCATAGATTTACGAAAAAACACAAAAGGTTTTAACCCCTTTTGGTGGTTACATACATTATGTTATAATTTAGCTATTGAAAAATAGCAGATATACAAGCTCATAGCGCGCCACCGAGTGGCGCGCTATGAACTTGTAGGTCTGCTATTTTTTAAAAATCGTTAAAATGTGCCTCAAATCTTTCAGAAAATTGTCATGATTTAGAAATCATTTTTTTTAAATTTCGACGTCAGGCCTGAATGGGTTAATATGGACATAAGAGGTTTCTGCCCGACAGTGACAACATACTTTTAGCTGCCATTGAAGCTTGTATCGTTATGTATGTATTACTGATGAATTGAGTACAAGGGACCACTGTTAACTAAGTCATTAATAAAGTAATAAACCAAGGAAGACTTACCCTGGAATGGGAGTAGATGGTACTGAAGGGGATCTTGACACAGCCCAGCCAGTGTTTCTCCACCCGGGTGTGTACCGACGGCCCTCTGTCTGCGTCATCCTGGTGGTGAGAAGGAATTTACCACTTTCAACCTGGCATCCCTATTTTGGGCCTGTCATTATAAGCAAAGATTATGGAAAATAGCCCAAAAAAATAGCTGATCTACAAGCATTTTACAACACATTTTGAGTTTGTAGATCAGCTATTTTTTTTTAATCCTTCAAAACTATAAATTAAGGCATAAAGATGCAATCAATAACGTGAATTAAAACGTTATTTTAACTAATCTGTATGATAAGTATATTAACACAATATTTAAAAAAAAACTGTAGTGGTTGTAGTTGGCCACCTGCTCTTCTATTGAGACATTTAGATCCTGTGGTCTGGTAGGGCCACTACTGGTTGACAAGAGGTACTGCGTGCAAGTCAAAGCATAATTCACATCAGCTCAAACAAGCTTTCTGTAGCTCAAAAGGTAGAATTTCGTCCACCTCAGGGCCAAATCCCAGGTACGACATGAAAGTGACCGATTGCAGCTTTAAGTTGTTGATCATGAAGATCATAAAGCAGTGGTTCTCAACCTATAGGTAATAATTGGCAAAACACTAAGATTGTATTGGTAATATAACGTTAAAATAAAGAAATACACTTGTTTTTCATTGTTTTTTCATTTCGTTTTCCCAACAATAAGGATGCTGGGGTTTAAGTGGTTAAAGCTTCACGCTGGCGTGATGCATTTCCAGACGACTGAAGTCACCTCCCGGCAATGTGACCCATGTGTTCCAGATGTGACATACTGATACTGTAGACTCACCACTCCCGTCTCATAAATCATCTCATCAAAGATGTTGATGAAGACCTCGTCCTTATTGGACTGCAGGCTGCCCGTGCTGTAGTCACCGTTTGGAGCGCTAGGGTGGAACAACAAATAACTGTTATTAAACACGTCTCATCCGTGGGTTTTGTAACTGCTGCTGGTTCCCATGAAAAACTTTAATAACTTCCTAGAATGACGTGAAGGCTCTTCTTCAGCTTGTCTGTGCATTCTTACAAAGTTAGTCAGTTAGAACATTTTTACATTTACATTAATTCACAAATGAAGTGGTGCTTAAAGCTGATTTGATATTGGCTTCGCTTTGCCTTCATATATTGCCCTAACATAAACGGCAAAACCGATCTCATATAAATTCAAATCTGATTTATATTTAACTAGAAGAATTCCCAGGTTTTTGCAAGACACAAATTAAACGAAATTCAAGTTGGGGTTTAAGAATGTGTGAATCACAACTTATGCCAAGTCATACACTGCTTTCCACTGGTACTATCCTCTAGTTATATCTAATGTAATTTACGTAAATATAATTACAGAAAGTCACACAGTTGTTAACCTAAAAGGAAGTTCCAGCTCCTCATTCCAGCAGGGGTTTGGTCCATCTGCAGTTGTGGTTTGAAGAACCGTTCGCTGGAAGGTGACCTCCACAAACGGTCTCACTTGTACCTAAGATACCAACATGACGATTACAATTCAAGCCTTATCCAGAGCAACAACTTACAATAAGCAAGGCAATCACTTACATAAAATGCAGAGAGACAGAGTAGTGCATCCGTCTAAACAATAATATGCTATCAAAATTAAAAATGCAACATTATGGGGGAAAATTGGGATGAGTCTGCATTTCTAAATGCAATGGTGAGTTTGTTCCCGGTGGCTTTGTAGACCAAAATCAGTGCTTTGTACTCGGTAGTGAAGAGAACACCAGGCTCACCAGCCAGAAGAGAAATCATATTTTCAGTCAGGGTCTATCTGCAGCTAGCTGTCTGCTCCATGTGTACACAGTACCTGATCCAGGAGCCAATCACAGCCTGCCATAACACTCTGGGAAGGCTGGCCCGCCTCAAACGACTCGCTGAAAGTTCGAGCTGATTTTGATGACAGTGGTTTGCTGTAATACCAAATTAAATCTGGATTAAAATCATCCCATTTGTAGATCACCCAAAGAGCTTCCTTCCGAGATAAACAAAAAATGGTGCATAGCAATTACTGTACATAATCAACCTCATCTGACAAAATACTAAGGTAATTGCGACTGTAGGCCGCAGTTTACTATGAAAACCTGCATCTCCCGTCCATCATGCCTCCATATATGGTCAATACAGAATTCATTCCATATGTTGATCTGACCTCATCTGACCTCATCAAACCCTGTACACTCCAGACACTGCCCCTGCTACCACCCTTAGATCTATTCTCCATATATGGAGCTGACCTGTTCTGACATTCCATATGTTGGTCTGACCAACATATGGAACCCTGTACAAACCCTGTACAATCAAGACACGCTCCATATATTGATGATCTGTAGATCTGACCCCCCCATGCCAAAGCGCTAGCACTCGCCCAGCAGTCTGCCGTCACCCAGGCGGATGTGTGCATGCGACCTCGCCCTTTAGGCCGAGGTCGCTTCTTGCCCTCAGGGCGTCTTACTGGTACCTTAGCCTCGCGTAACGACACTAATACCACTGCATGGATATTGCATTGCAAAGGCAGATGAAGACTGGCTGTGCCAGGCTAGTAATACCTGGCATATGGCCTACAGACGGGGATGTCATAGGGGTGTCATACCTGGCATATGGCCTACAGACGGGGATGTCATAGGGGTGTCATACCTGGCATATATATACAGGGATCGGGAGGCCCCGTTCATGACGTCATAATTTTAATAATTAATAAGAATTATTTTTGTGGTGTGTCAGTGTGTATTATCGGACTTCATAGCATGAACAGCATACAGCACAGCCAAGTAGAAAAATACACTAAAGCAGCTTGATTAAACAATTTTACTTTGTCTTGAAATTACTGTAAGGTATAACTGGGAGGCAGCATATGCTATACAATGATGCAATCGCAGCTGCTAGTGCAGTGAGTGCACACACTAGGAAGTGGGAACAATTACAAACAAACAACACAGGTCAACGTGACATGACAGTGATTATTAGCTGCTACCAACTAGTGGTAAGTAGACGTACAGGATGAGGCCGAATAATTGACACGGCTGATTGGAAGGCTGCGATGCAATGCAATATTACTACTACTACTACTACTACTATTATCTTTTGGAGGCCCCTGGAGGCTCGAGGCCCATTTCAATTGTAACGATTGAAACATATATAAGGCCGCCACTGACCATATATAGCCTACGGACAGGGGTGTCATACCTGGCATACGGCCTACGGACAGGGATATCATAGGCCCTGATGATGTTAAGCAGGAGTTTGATGTCTCCGTCAGACAGATTCTGAGCCGTCACTTTCTTCCTCTCTTTCCTCTGAGGTTTCAGTGGTCGCTTGGGTTCGGCCAGCTTGAAGAGGTTCAGTCCCAGAATCCTGACCATCACAAACAGAGAGATTCAGTTTTCAGCGAACCCCCACAAAACTTTATAGTGTCTCTCAGGAAATATGATGCGTTTTCAACAAAACAATAATAGATCATTCTCTACTTTACTACATGTTAACACTACACTCTCAGTGGAATTCAAACAGGACTGGGGTTATTTATTACCTAATTTCTCAGCATCACTGCCATAAACATGTAGTGTTGTTAGTAGGAATAAACACAGAAGCACCCGGGAGAAAGTGGACTAAGACAGGGGAGGAGCCAAACAGACTTCCTGTTTCTACACAAAGGGAGGTGGTGCCCCCAGAGGCAAAAACTAACTCTTTTTCGAATGGGTTCCCAGCTTGATTATTACAGTAGCAGTCTAGAATACTACACTATGACAAAGGACTAATGCTACAGTTTGTGGGGTGTGTGGGCACTAAAAGTGGGAACTAAAAGGGTACACATTCAGGGAAAATACAAATAAAGTCTATGAACATACCCATGATGTTTACCACTGATAAGAAAAGTGGAAATGGAACATAAGAGATGATGTAATAAAACTTAAAAAATCATGAGATGACAAAGAAAATGAAGTCACATTCTAGAATAACTATTAATGATCACATTCATAGTCCACACAGTACATCCATCCATACAGTACGATTATGACATCAATACAAATGTAATGAAGGCTGAAAAACAAACATATTTCATATATAATATTCAAATTTTTGCATCCACATGTTGTGAAAGTAGATTAAAAAAAATGGCAGCTGTAAAAACAATCCAAAGAAAAGGGTTTGTGCAGCCAGGAGAATGCGATGTTTACTCCATCATCAAACAGCTTAGAGCGAGACAAGAGTCAAAATATTCTGACATCATCCTGTGATCTACACAGCCTGCCTGTCGTCATGACAGCTTTATGTAGCATTTCTCAGACATCCTACAGTTCAAGAGAACCCAGCATGACTCAACCAAACTATTTGTTTGTGAACTGGAGTAGAAAGTGAATAGAAAACATTGGCAGAATCCTATAAATTGCTTTCCTGACACGTATCCTTGGACCGCTCAAACAATGACTTACAAGGAAAACACTCATGCTGTTCATGTACCTTTCAAGACATATTTAGACTTACAATCTGTATATTTACAGAGAAAGTTTCCCATCCTGCCTATTGCTTGCCTATTCTCTGTGTTCTTACAATATCCATGATGCATGCTCAACGTAGTGGGCCTGGCACGCCCGTGTGGTTTATGGCTGCTATTAGTATCAACCCGATTCATTTCCTGAAGTGAAGAATGTTATGTTTCAAGGACAATTTCATGACTGAAAACCAGAAATGATGGTATTCCTGTTTGAATAAATGTGTACACTACCCCCGGTCCCCGGGGAAGTCACAGGGGTATGTCTGGGTGAACTTATCAGCATGACTTTGGTGGCATTTCAGAGGCGGGCAGAGGCCTGTTCAATGTCATGGCTGTGAATAGGTTAGAGTTAGACAAATCTAAATTTAAGCCATAGAATGTAATGTTTACAATGTTTACCCAATATTTGGAACCTCCTCTTCTACGATCAGGTCAGAAAGGATGAAGTGATGCTTGGCCACAAGGAATCTGTTGAGGACCGCTTCTCTGATCTAATTACAACAACAACAACAACAACAACAACAACAACAGATACAGGGTTAAAGGTGGTCAGTGATAGTAGTGACCAAGACACTTGATCAATGGCGGTGAATGACCAATCTGCTCACCTTCTGAAGGTACCTGGCCACTAAGGCTCTGTGTGAGTCCAGGTGATCTTTGGTGTTGATTATTTCTCCGTCCTTCAGTCTCTTCTCATAATCCTGAAATTAGTTTTAGACAAAAAACATATACAATAGGGAGACATTTTGGCCGATATTGATATCCGATATAATTAATTGCTGTTATGGCCGATAACCGATATTACCGATGTCAATATGATCTCATTATGTATTGAAAAATGATCATAATTTTGTCCATTCTGAAAAATACACGTAACAGGGTATCTGCACTGGAGGCTTAGGCAAGTCAGATTTAACTTAAATACCTTTATATTTTATAGTGTGAGCTTGTAGATCTGTTCAAGCTGTTACTTTGGGCTAATCGGACCGATTAATTAATCTGAAAACAACTAGAATCGGCCGATACCGATGTGTTTGCCGATTAATCTCCCATCACTACTATACAATAATAGCTTTATACACAGGACAGTGAGGACACTAATGTATCCCCTACTCTCCTAAAACATTCTTTATGGCCAAAGGTGCTGAATGCAGGTTAAACACTGGGTAGATTTCAAGGGTCGGACTCGTAATACAGTTTCATCTACAATCATCATAATATGATATCATTGGTCATCACTAATGCTCATAATAAGATTTCCATACACACTATGTGCCTCACTAGTGGACTATGGACAGTTCAGAAATCTGTCTACCAATTACACTATCGATGGGGATTCCACCTACAGCCTTTCTAAGCCTTTAGTATTTGTTGTTGCATTTATAAAGATAACACTCTTGTGAAGTGAGGGGCGTGCTTATCATCATACATCATCATACACCACATTCCGTGCTCAGCCAATCAAATCATCACAAATCTCTTTCCGGCCAATCACTTTTGGCATCTTCACTTTTCTGCCCTCACTTTTATCCTCAATATGTACTTTGCTCAGCCAATCAAATCATCGCTATGGGATGATCAGCCAATCATCAGCCAATGTTTGTGTTCACACAAACCCTCAAAGCTGGACATAGGAGGGGCTGGCACCCCTCAAAGATTTAAACAAGTTTGAAATGACCAAACCTGCCTACAGATGATGTCACTGGTAGCCAAGCTTCTGAACTGTCTACAGCTCTCCTCTGAGACACAAACTGAATACCGGTAGTCATAAATATTATAATGAGTATTACTAAGGAGTCAAGGACCAATTAGATGAAGATGTTGAAAATGGGTGAAGTGGTCCTTTAAGATCTTCAAAGTGTTTTAAAAATAGTGCAAATAGCAGATTTACAAGCTCACAACATGTCACATTGAAATAAGTGGGCAAACCCCCATTCCTATTAATGGCCCAGCAGATGTCACTATTTCACCTTCTGCAGAGCAGTGCTGGCTGCAATACAAAATACTCTCAATAGAAGTGAACAAGCTTTTGGCTGGACTTTACACTTGATTGTATTGCCTTAGTAAACATTTTCATAAACACTTTATGTTTTCATTCGCTAGTTTAAAGTATTTTTAAAATCATCATGATATGCGTTTAGTAAATTATGGTTCCATTAATTTTAAAATGAATGATAAAGTAGGGTATGGTTTCTACTGGTTCTACTGAGACCCGCCCTCGCTGCGGATGCAGCCAATAGCAGTTGTTTCCAGTTTCATTACGGGTTCCGGAAGTTCAAAGATGGTGGATTTCAGTTTGCCGAATTTGGCTTCAAAACGGTCTGTAGAAACTAATGGGGCTCCCTTTGTCCATTCATTTTTACGGTCTATGACTGCCTCGCATCATGTGTGGGAGGTATTAATTTGGCATAATGACTAAAATAAGAAAAGAGTAAGTGCTGAAGTATCCTAACCTGGAACACCCTGTCTGTGACCTCCCTCTCCAGCGACGGGACGTGCTTGTAGTGGCGGAACTCGGCCACCTCGCGGTTCCTCAGGCGGATCAGACGGAACCTCTTGGATCCCTCCAGCTCTTCATCTGTCACAAAGTTAAACTCCTCCTGTAGCTGCTCCAGACGGAAGTACTCTGGAGCAGTCACCTCCCCGCTACTGGCCACCTGCAGCCACACACACACAGAGCAGTCACCTCCCCGCTACTGGCCACCTGGAGCCAGACACACACAGAGCAGTCACCTCCCCGCTACTGGCCACCTGGAGCCACACACACACAGAGCAGTCACCTCCCCGCTACTGGCCACCTGGAGCCACACACACACAGAGCAGTCACCTCCCCGCTACTGGCCACCTGGAGCCACACACACACAGAGCAGTCACCTCCCCGCTACTGGCCACCTGGAGCCACACACACACAGAGCAGTCACCTCCCCGCTACTGGCCACCTGGAGCCACACACACACAGAGCAGTCACCTCCCCGCTACTGGCCACCTGGAGCCACACACACACAGAGCAGTCACCTCCCCGCTACTGGCCACCTGGAGCCAGACACACACAGAGCAGTCACCTCCCCGCTACTGGCCACCTGGAGCCAGACACACACAGAGCAGTCACCTCCCCGCTACTGGCCACCTGGAGCCAGACACACACTGATGGAGCATCTTTAGTGTTAAAGGTAGGGTATGTGATATTTTCTGGTTAAAACAATTAGGTTTTGCGTGTGAAAAACGAACGTAAAACTCTATACTCTGATAGTAGAGAGAGAGAGACACAGACACAGACACAGACACAGACAGACAGACAGACAGACAGACAGACAGACAGACAGACAGACAGACAGACAGACAGACAGACAGACAGACAGACAGACAGACAGACAGATCTATAGAAACATTCGGTCTCCCCGCGTCAGCTCTTTAGTAAAGAAAAAAAAGGTGTGTTGACTGTTGACCCATTTATCAGCTTAAATTTTATAATGGTATCTCGACCTGAAAATGTATTTTGTTTACTAAAAAGAGAGAGGGATACCCCTGTTAGTGAACAAAAACTCTAGTCTAATAGCAATGATTATTTTCTGAATATAGGGATATATATCGAAACTCTAAAAGTGAATAATGTTAATAAGGTTTCAGAGTTAGAAATGGACAAATGAAGTGAAATGAAGAGGATTTTACTGTGTAGACTAGTTAGTACAGCTACCCACTTTTAGCAGCTGCATAATGGCAGCGTTTTTGGGGTCGTTGGGGTCCAGCCGTGATTCCGTGGCCCACTCTCCGATTTTCTTCATGTCATTGAGTCCGGACACCCCGATAAACGAGACCATGTCCGGCTGCCTCAGTCCACTGGGCAGACAGACAGACACACAGAGATAACTTAATGTACACAGTAAACAACAACAAGGCTCTCAATGTGTTTCGCTGCACATAATACTACACCTCTACCTCTGTATAAGTATTGTTATTTCCCTGATTCATTAACGCAAACGCAGCATTTATGTCGTCTACAAGTGAGGGTTGCCTCCAAGCATATTTAGGGAAGACATCGCCGTACCCAAAGAAAACAGAAGACTTTGAACATGTCATTTGATAATGGTCATTCTGGACTCAACAAAATTATGACAATTATTTCCACATCCTTTTTTTAAATTATTATTTTGTTTATGTAAAAATGTTATCAATGTGATCTTTGCACTGCAGTAACTCAAAGAGTGAAAAGTGTTCCTGTGTGTGGAGGATGTTACAGTGAAGGAACAAATGACATGATGTTACCCATGCATGGCGCCAGGCTGTTGGGACATGGGCGGGGCGAGGGGGACGTCATCCTCTCCAATGCCCCATGACACACAGCAGGACAGCTTCCCAGAGGTCAACAGGGTCTGCTTGTTGCCGCCGTCAGCCTCGAACGAGAAGGGTACGTCTGACAGGGGTAAAACACAAAGACAGTTTGTGGAAGTGAGTGGAAGGGAACATTACGATTACAGTACATTCTGAATACCACACTGCAGTCTACGACGGCACTGGACATCATGGGGAATGGGAAGGTTTTAATTTATTTTATTGATATGAATACTTCATTAGTCATAAATGTAAACCGCACATGGTACAGTCAGACCTTAAAGGTAAAAGGATAACACAAAATAGTCCTGGGGACTTTCCATTGTGGTCCCATGTATTCAATTAAAAAACAACAAAACAAACAAAATTAACACGACATGTCAAAAATTGCAATACAAACACTCTAGGTTCACTATACGAAAAGTACATTTACCTCCCCTTGTGAAGTTGTGGTCTCCTGATATATGTTTTTTCAGGACAATTTTGAAAGAACTAGTGTTATACATCCTTTAACACTTTAAGGGCTTTAGTTTAAATTCATATATCCAAACTACCTAGGCTGCCGGGATTGTTTTATTACCTTTGGAGCATATGCCAAAGTATTTGCAGCTTTGATCCATGGAAACCCGCCTGAAAATGGTCCCATGTGTTGTTGTTGAAGAGAAAAACATGCGACCATCGCGATGCGAAACGACAACAGGCTGTGAGGGCTGCTGTAGTCCAGTCAAAACGACCGTTCACTTGCATTGATTTCCGGTTTCGTCATCATAACGCGACGGTCTCGTCACCAGATCTGTGACAAAGCCGCAGCTTCTTTTTAATTATTAAAAAACGGCGAATTAAACACATAAAACAAATAGCGGGTTTAGCGTATTAAGCAGCATCAAAACATGGATGAAATAGCGTGGAACACGGGTTATGGATGGTGTTAGGGCATTCCACATTTTGGTGGCAGAGTAGTAAGTAGAATTAGAACTTTCCCATGTTTGTTCTAAATTTAGGTGGTTGCTGTTTACACACACCCCTGCTACGTACTGTAGGTGACCGCGTAAGGTTTTTGCAATGTTTCATTGAGTTCTTCTGACTTTCATTAGAGTAAACTTGATTTTCCCTTAAATAGACAGCAAGAAAATTACATTTACAATCTAGGTATTCTTGGTCTTCTTCAGAGCAACTTATAATTGCCAACTAACAACACAAAGTGTGTGAAACTATTTATGAACTATTTTTATACTTTGGACATTAAAAAATCATTGAAAAATCTCACACAACAACCCTTAATGGGCTATTAAATGATGATGATGTGTGTGTGTGTGTGTGTGTGTGTGTGTGTGTGTGTGTGTGTGTGTGTGTGTGTGTGTGTGTGTGTGTGTGTGTGTGTGTGTGTGTGTGTGTGTGTGTGTGTGTGTGTGTGTGTGTGTTCCATTCACCGCTTCCGACAGCTTCATGGTCAAACATGACCCGCTGGTTGCTGCTGAACTCCTGCTCCTCGGAGGAAGCGCTGCCTGTCAGCACAGACGACTCTGGAACTGGAACAAACACCTCCGCCAGGAGGCTGTGAGACCCACCCACCTCCTCAAACACCTACACACACACACACATGCACGCAGACACAAACACACAAATCATATATTAGCAAAGTCACCCAGTGACATGTGGGGATTAGTCCAAATGGCAAATGACATTATTTTTCCTATTATTAAATGTTAATTGATATTTAGTCCAACAGCTAAACAAGCACAGAAAGGGAGGAATGAACAAGGAACACAGGTCTCCACTATATTACATTTTCCATTAATTGAATAATGGTGACGCTTTTTTCTGTTCTATTTCTTTTTGGTTTGTTATTTGAATTAAAAAAATGGTTAAAATTTTTGGACATAGAGGGTATGCCGCTATGCGCATGCATAAAGTAAGTGGCAAAGTGAGTTTAACATTGTTTAATGCAATCAGACTTTTCTGTTTGGATGTGTGGGCTGTCAAATAAAGGGACCCATAAAAATGTTTCCGTGACCCACAAATGGGTCCCGACCCAGTGTTTGGGAACCAGTGCTCTATAGGCATATTTTTTTAAATAATCAATTAAATCGATCAGTTTGATTATCTGTCGCTCCATCTCTCGCTCCATGTCTTTGTACCTGCAGTTTGATGCTTTCAGGGCAGTTGACGATCTTCAGGTTGAAGATCTGACCAAAGTGGACCCTGAAGTCAGAGTTGAGGGAGCGGCTGTCCGTCCTGGAAACCTCCTTGTCGTTGTACATGACCTTGACGAACAGGGAACGCTTGGCCACGTCCTCCCGTCGAGCAACCTCCGCCCTGCAGAGAGGAACACGAACACATGCCATGTGGGTTGTGAAAATCCCCTCTCGTTGTCTCTCTAACAGGGGTTCCCAAACCTTTTCAGCTCAAGATACATTTGGTGTCTTCCCGGGACCCGAACTTAGAAAAATACATTATGAATTCATCACAATTTTGCAGCACAATTTTATGAATAAAATGTAATTTAGATAGAGTATGTTAATACAATATAAATGATCTCTGGGCAGAAACCAGCTAACTCCAAAATGTTAATTTTCAGGAAATGAAGGAAATCTTGAAAATGGATCCCAACCCATTACATCGTTAAGGAACCACTACATACATCCCCGGGGCACTGGTCACTGGCGTGATGTTTCTAGAGCTCTATAGAATGATGTACAGTACATACCTGGGGCACTGGTCACTGGCGGTGATGTTTCTAGAGCTCTATAGAATGATGTACAGTACATACCTGGGGCACTGGTCACTGGCGGTGATGTTTCTAGAGCTCTATATAATGATGTACAGTACATACCTGGGGCACTGGTCACTGGCGGTGATGTTTCTAGAGCTCTATAGTATATAATGATGTACAGTACATACCTGGGGCACTGGTCACTGGCGGTGATGTTTCTAGAGCTCTATAGAATGATGTACAGTACATACCTGGGGCACTGGTCACTGGCGGTGATGTTTCCGGAGGCGGTCAGCTCAGGGAGCAGGATGGGTTCTCCTGGTTTCCTGCGGATTCTGGAGGCTTTGTCTCGGACCCGCTCCTCCACACCCCCGAGGTCTGGCTTCTCCGGAAGCTCGGGCTTGGGAGGCCCTTCCTCGACATCCGCCTCGCTCTCCTCCTGGTCCTCATCATCTTCCTCAGTCTCATCCTGAGGCTGATCTCGCCTCTTCTTTTTCTTCCTCTTCTTTTTGGCTTTCTGTAAGTTAACGTAAGAATGTGTATGTGTTGGTTAAGTTAAACAACATTAAAAAAAAATGTGACGGCACAACATGCCCAATTATAGTTCTTCTGAAGCCAACCAATCACCATAAAGTTAAACCATAAATCTAAAGGCCTGCCCGAAAGGTTCAACTTTCAGATTTGTCCCTAATGTGAAATATTCCCCAGTAGTCTACCTGCTTCCTTCTCCAGGCCTTCCATTCCTCCAGCTGTCTCCTGTACTCTGTGAGTCTCCTCTGATAGTCCTCTTCTTGCTCCGTCTCCAGCTCTACCACCTCTGCCAAGATCTCTGCTTCATACTGCTGTTCATCTGACGACCTCTCCACCTCCTCTCTGGAGCACCCAAAAAACCCAATCCATCAATCAATAAAAGGCCATACATAGAGCACCAGAGAGGCCGCTATCCCCCTGGGTTTACAGTTAGCCCCTCCTATATTCAGCTATTAGTGTAGATTTTCGTCTTACACAAACATTAAATTCCCATTGACAATGAATGGAGAATTTACGTTATATGTAGACAAGCAAATTGGTATTTTTGTCGTACACAAACATTACATTCCCATTGACAATGATATTTGCCTCAAATATGACGTAAATCTTGTCCCCACATGTCTCAATATTTGCCATTGACGATGAAGGAAGAAATTAGGTCAAATGTCCGCCAAATATGACGTACATTTGTGGCAACACAAACATTAAATGCCATGGACAATGGATGGAAAATTTACGTCATATGTAGACGAGCAAATGGGCTAAACCAATCACATAAATTCAGTTGTTCATGAGATGATGTATAATGATAAGTGCGCACCACACTTTCTATTCGAAATCCCATATGCTAATCTTAGATGTCGTCATATAAAAACTGTGTTCCAAAAATAAACAAATCACCCTGGAATTTTTTACTCAATGGATATGAAGCATCAACAGTGATCGACAGTGGAGACAAAAAAGAGTACGATTTATAAAATCATAGACATCGGTTTATATCGGTTATCGGTCATAACAGCAATTAATATGTATAATATACGTCCAGAAATGTCATATCGCCAATATTTCAATGCAAAAAATAACTGTGGCCCAGGAGTAGTGAGAGTGATGTCAGGACTTCGGTACTCTATTTGTTAGGACCAGACACCAGCACCGATAGATTACCATGATAAAGACAGGGGCTTTTGTTATTAACGGAACATAAATCTACTGCAAAAAGAGATCAGTGTGGTTTTCTTGGACAAATCAATATTTATTAACAAGGACAGCTTTAATTCAAAGTTAGAACCCAGTAAATATGTAAGCCAGACAGAACAATAGAAGTGTGTAAAAGTCTCTATTGGCTCGTTAAAAAGAGACCTACAGACTGTATTGTGTGAGCTTATCAGGAGACACATGCTAATGTTGAATGTTGATGCATCACATAATCAATGCTTTCATTGATAGCAAATCTCTTGTTGCAAAACTAAAATTGGCAGAAAATCACCTCATGTGCTGTCCAAGTGTCCAATTACTCAACTTGCATGCTAATAGTTTGGGGATAGACTTATTCAGCCACACACATTTAGACTAAGGGTGTGTGTTCATGCATAGTTTTATGTGTCAAAATAATAGAGCACATGGTACCTTTTGAGTGCACTGGCTGAAAAAGCAGATCACACGACATGCATTTCATTTCACCCAAGTTGAACTTTTCTCAACTTTTGGAAGTGCTCCATCCCGTTGAAAAAGCAGCTCTCTCTGTGTGCCTGGGCTTAGAAGACACCATGTGCGGTTTAACCCTAAATCACTGTTTTCCAAACAGTGGGTCAGACTCGGGGACACTTTTTTCTGTAGTCTGTATTATTTTCCCTTACCTCCTCAGGTAGAGTTTGTAGGGGGTGTTGGTGAACCTCTGGAAGTCCCTCAGAACTTTGAGCTCCTTCCAAAGCTTCACTATGTTCTTCAGCAGTGCCCTGTCCTTCTCCTGCTCCCTGTCCCGCAGTTGACGTGTGTTCCTGTGAGACAGAGCCACAATGTCACCTGGCCTAGAGACCGAGACATGTGATAGAGCTACTTACAATGTCACCCAGACCTAGAGACAGAGACATGCGATAGAGCTACTTACAATGTCACCCAGACCTAGAGGCCGAGACATGAGATAGAGCTACTTACAATGTCACCCAGACCTAGAGGCAGAGACATGCGATAGAGCTACTTACAATGTCACCCAGACCTAGAGACCGAGACATGAGATAGAGCTACTTACCATGTCACCCAGACCTAGAGGCCGAGACATGAGATAGAGCTACTTACAATGTCACCCAGACCTAGAGGCCGAGACATGAGATAGAGCTACTTACAATGTCACCCAGACCTAGAGACCGAGACATGAGATAGAGCTACTTACAATGTCACCCAGACCTAGAGACCGAGACATGAGATAGAGCTACTTACAATGTCACCCAGAGACAGAGCTACAATGTCACCCGTCCTACAGACCTAGACAAAGGGCCTCCTAGACCACTGGTTTTCCAGCTGGGGTCTGGGGACCCCCATGGTTCCTTGAGGGGGTTCCCAGGAGTCTACAGCTATATGATTGATACTGTAATTAGGAACCAAGATCCTGTAACTCTCGGGAGTTAAATGAACAATGAGGATTTTGCAGTGTTAGATTGGGGTTCCAGAGCCAGAGATACAAATGGTATCAAATGAGGGGTCAGTGACCAAATGCATATCACTGGCCTAACCTTTATTTGACCAGTCAAAAACTCAGTGAGATTAAACATCTCTTTTCCAAAGAAAAGAGATGTGTGTGTCCACACATTTTGTATGTCCGTGGCAAAAATGGAATTTTGACAATATATGTCCACCATAAGCCAGCATGGCGATGACCCCTAATACACATCCTTTGATGAATGGTGTTTTTCCTCTGCAGAGGAACTCACCTGACTTCCAGCGTGTACTCATGTATCCTCGTCTCCATGGCCTCGCTGAGGGCCTGGCCACTGTGGATCTCAAGCATGTTCCGCAGGGCGTTCCTCAGCCCGTTTAGCTACAGCACGTGTGCGCGCGCACACACACACACACACACACACACACACACACACACACGCACACGCACACACACACACACACACACGGGACAATATTTCAGTGAACACGTACAGTAATAATGTGAGAAACCGGAAATCAGGTCACAGAGGAATCGTTAAAGAGGGAATCCTGTGAGTCACGCTGTGCAGTCTGAAGCAGTGGTTCTCAACGTCAGGTTCAGGGAATTATAGATAAGACTTTCAGACCTTTTGGTCTGGTTCATTTTGTACACTCAGTAAAATGAACACTGAAGATTTTACAGTGTATATAGGAGTTCCAGTATAGTTCAGTTCAATGATTCAAAATGTCTCTTGCTAGTTCTGAAACCGCAACTCCGTCTCTATGAACCCCTAATCAGTGTCATGAAGCATCAGGACATTGGAGAACTTTGGTTCCACAGCACCCCTGGTGACCATAAACCCCACCCCCGACCCCCACCGTGCTAGGCATCAGGGATGAACACATTTAGACAAAACTGTAGCAGCTGGAACCGTTACCATAACGACCAAAAAGAATACAATAACCTTTCCAGACCAATCTTGCTTCATCGTTATGCCGTCTTTGTCGGGTGGAAACCTCATATGTTACTTTTCAGGATTCAAATGAAAAAGCATCAAAAGTAGCAGATCTACAAGCTTGTGGATCTGCTACTTTTGCTATGTTAGAATATGGAGATAAGAGGTTTCTGCCCAACAGCAACAATATTGCTGTATATTTCCACTGTCAGGCAGAAACCTTGTATGTCCAAATTTCATTTGTATGTGTTTTTTCCCTTCCCATAAATAGCCTATTTTATACGTAACAGCCAAGCTCATACTTACTAGCCAAGCACGTAAAGCGTTACGATGCCATGCATTATGAGCTTGATGTGCTATTTTGTCCATTTCTGAACATTTTAGATGTCTTTGATTTTCTTCATATATAACATGCCAGGACGCCAGGTTGAAAGTGGTTACATGTGTCTGTGGGGGTTCTAAATATTTAACCAATGAAAAGTATTAACAAGGCGTGTAGTGTGCTACATTCGTGCACACTATTTACCTGTCGCCAGAAACGTTTAGATGTCGGGAGCGATGCGGTACAAAGTCACAAATTACATCCGAACTTTGGATGGCTGAAGATTCCGATTTATGGAGGTTTGCTAATCCTGCTTTGAACTGAGGTAAACGGAGACCAGTTGTAAGGTCCCATAGCTGGTATTGACGGAGGCGTTGCATGGCAACCGGATCAACGTTAAAAGCTGCTGTGGGGCTCAACCATTATATACTGTAGACGGAGTATATGACGGGGTACGAACATGTTCGTACATGGCTGATAATGTCCCATAGCTGGGGGGTACGAATATGTTCGTACTTCGCAGAGAATGAATTAAAACATTTGCACACGTTTTCACGATATTTCTAAAATAGCAGATCTACAAGCTCGTAGCACGGCACTCAGTCTGTCTAGCTGCTGGTCGTACCCACCTTGTCAGTGAGGTGTGCAGTGAGGTTGCTGTGCAGTCTGTCTAGCTGCTGGTCGTACATCTGTGCCAGGCGGGCAGCCAGGACGTGCTCCCTGCTGAACAGCGGGTGGTGGGAGAAGATGAGACCCGACACATCCACATCCAGCTGGTAGTCCCCCTCTGGGTCCCCCGCTCTGGCTATGCACAGATTGGCCCGCTTCAGTGCCTGGAAGGCGGAGGAGGGCACACTTCATCATAACATGCAGTTGCAGTGTTCTGCCGAGAACATTCATTCAGACATGCTGTACACTTGGGGGCTTATTCTTACCAGGAGCATGGATTTAGGTTTGTGTGCATGGTGTCTAAGTCAGTGATCTCAAACTTTTCCATGTGAAGGACCCCCAAATAAATAAGCACCTGGCTGCGGAACCCCATCTGAAAATATTTTGTGCCAGGCACCGCCACACAAGATTTGCGTTGTTTCAAAAATATAAAACATTGAAAATAGCAGATCTACAAGCTTACAACGTGTCACATTGTGAGCTTGTAGACCGTCTATTTTCAAAAAGCCAATGTATATAGGGTTAAACTGAATTTGACTTAATTTTGCTGGGGATCCCCTGGAATCCCCTCAGGGACTCCCGGGGGGTCCCTGTAATGAATGAACCAACTGTAATGAATGTCACGTGTTGACAACATGGCACCCATGGCGGTCATCTGAGGCTCTCGTTTGCTCCATGACTTCATCTGACCATGACAGCTGCAACAACTTTTCACAGGTTTACAGTCAAGGATGATTCTCTCTGGGTATTACAGATCACACACTGCCAAGTAGCACTGCATGGGTGCCTCCACTTGTACATTCCCACCCAGAAACTGTTTTTAGACCTAGACAATTGAGTTTTATTTTGGTTACCACGCGACTTAAATCCATAAGTAGCGTGGTAACCAAAAGAAAACTAAATTGGGCGGAAAATCCAGACATTACAGTCCGGTGACTTCATTTATAACATTGGAGAGGAAGCAGAGCTTGCATTAACACCCCTGGCAGCCTAGATACCCCTGAGGTTTTAGCTGCAGTTGTGTAATTTTCTGTGTACAGATGAAATCATAGATGTGGCAATGAATTAGCACCCTCACTCTGGTCTCTGTTTACAAGAGCAACTACCACCTCGCTCTGGTCTCTGTTTACAAGACTAACTACCACCTCGCTCTGGTCTCTGTTTACAAGACTTACTACCACCCTCTGGTCTCTGTTTACGAGACCCGCGCTGCCCCTGTGCCTCTAACCCTCTATCAGCTGCTGAGCAGCTGTTAGTAAACTGGTGAAGGGCAGAAACTGGTCCAATTTGAGATGGCCATAATACTTTAGAAACATATTGTCGCTGTCAGGCAGATATCTCCACACTTTTTTTGTGGCTTTCGCCTTTATTTTATATTTTGTATGGGGGGGCAGACAGTAGGCTAACAGGAAATGGGGAGAGAAATGGGGCGGAAGACATGCAGTAAAGGCCGTCGGGATCGGGAGTCGAACCCGCGGCACACTGCCAGACTGGATTACCAGCCAAGGTGCCTGGACCATTGAGCCATGGCCCAGGCCCACACTTCATCTTTTTAGGCTTTTTCATAAATGAATGCCCTACTTTAGCTACTTTATACAAATTTAAATAATTATAGATAGGCAATGTTTGTAATTTTTTTAAACGTTGCCCAACATAGGAACGCCAGGTTGACTTGAAAGTGTTTAAGTCTGTCTGTGGATATTATAACCACTTGACAGTCCCTATTCTGGGGGGCATACTAGCCAAAAAAAGCCGGCTAGATAGATCGGCTATTTTGGTGTCGACTGAAGAAAAAAAGCGGTCCAAGTTCAGTTGCAAGTTGCAACTGTCGTATGTCTGACCTTCCTGTATAGTGTGCAGAGGGTTAGGTTATAACATACTAATAATACTAATGTGGTGAAGAGGGGGTAGAGTATGTCTGACCTTCCTGTACACAGCGTGCAGAGCAGGGTCCAGGTCCTCCTCCATGTGGAACAGAGGAGGTCTGGTGGAGGACTCCTTGATGGGGTCGGGTAGAGCCATGATCCTGCCATCATCTCCAAACCACTTGTTCCCCTGCACAGCAAAGTGTTCCGTCAATACATTGTCTAGAGAGGAGCTATTGCAGCAATCACTACTGCTGCTGGTATTTGGTATTAGAATCCATTAGAACAGTGGTTTTCAAACGTTTTTTTGTGAAAAGGACACCCAAATTGATACAGTATGTATTTTGAGAACCAATCAATCAATTTACCTGCTCCTGTTTCAAGATGCGGTTTTCCAGAATGTTCTCGTTGGACCGTAACACAGGAGGCCGCTCCCCTACGTACAGGCCCTCGTCCTCCAGATAGCGAGGCCGCATGTTCTCAGGCAGTTTTCTGGAAGCTGGGACTATAGGAGCACGCACGCACACACACACACACACACACACACACACACACACACACACACACACACACACACACACACACACACACACACACACACACACACACACACACACACACACACACACACACACACACACACACACACACACACACACACACACACACACACACACACACACACACACACACACCTTCGCTGAATGCCAATACTAATACTATGTATTGATACAGTTTTAATGATCACATACTGTACACATGTGTATGGCAGTGAGATTAATTGTTCCCATACGCATCTCTCTTAATCCACAACACAGAAAACACTATGAAACGGAGACATACAATAACCTTCAATTATGTCTCTTTTTACTACAAAGAGTAAAACCCAGAACCTTCCATCATCTGAAACTTTCCAGAACCGGTAATTGCAATCTGTGATTGTTTTTGTTTACATTTCCAACAACCCTAAATAAAACCTCAAAGAAAGCGAAATTTGCAGATCTTACTGTACATATACAAGCTCACAATGCACTGCATTGCAACAATTTAGAAACTTTATTTTTTTTCTCCCCTTATTTAGCAGTTATGCCAACTGTATCCTACTATAAACCGGTGTTGTTCAAGTAACTTTTAAAATGTAATTAGTTATAGTTACTAGTCTGAAAAAGTAACTACTTACTTTACTAGTTAATCAATTATGAAAGTAACTAGTTACTTTACTTTATACAAAAAATAAAGGTTTTAAAAAAGTATTTTCCAATTCAGAAAAAATATTCCCTAATGTCACTGGTCCAGTTGTGGTTTGTTTTAAGCTCTACTCTAAAAAACAGGAATAGAACACTTGCCAATAGTACAATATCCAAAATCACATCCAGAATTGAGATTCTATATCAAGCTACTTTGAATGGTGGAAAGCAAGGTACAGACAGTATTGCATTGTAAATGTGAAGGTGTGTACCTGTTATGTAGCTGGGGGTGAAGAGCAGCTCGCTGTCTCTCTGCAGACGTCTGTGGTAGCCGATGTACTCTGCTCTCCTGAGCTCCAAGAAGTCCTGAGTTGACTGTTCAATGACGAACAGGTCCTCTGATTCCTCTGGCACCAGGGGAGCTTCTTCACTCTAAGAGCGGGACAAAGGACACATATGATTCCTCTGGCACCAGGGGAGCTTCTTCACTCTAAGAGCGACACATTTGTTTTTGTGAAGTCTAGTCAAAACCAACGTTGAGGAACGATCCTCATATGTCTCTCTTTATTCGTTATTTACATTTATCTGAGCAATATAGTTATTACAATTACCCCTCGTATGTACAGTATAGACCCTGTCGCAGCCAACCACTACTATTTGGTCTTGGGGAGGGTGTAGACCAGTGGTTCTCAAAGGGGTCAAGTGACCCCAGGGATCCTTGAGGGGAGGTTAAAGGGGGTCCCCAGCGAACATATAATTGATTGATTGATTCTATTTGGTGATGATATCACATAACTAAAACACAAGACTTATTATGGCTTATTTCCATTGAGGTAATCAAAATCACCATATATTATGGCTAATGGCTAACATGTAGGAGTCACCAGTGCAGTGACAGAGATCACTGTCCCGCCCGGCTTCCCTCCCATGAACAGGGGGCCAACTGATTTCGTTGGAGCGCCTTGCCAAACCGGAGACACCGTGTAGGAATCGAATCGTTCATGAAAACCCTGTGTCCTCTCATACCTCGGAGTATGGCTCACTCCTCATCACTGGCAAACGCTGCAGTCTGGCTAATCCCCAAAACTGTCCTATGCTCCTGGAATCAAACTCAGTCCAGTCACCACGATGGTGGGCAGGTACTTTACCCCTGCACCACCCGGACGCACTGAGACGAGATCCTCATATTGTCGCTGTCGGGCAGAAACCTCTTATGTCCATAGCAAATAGCAATCCAACCCATATAGTGATGGACAGCTAGACCTGCCTTGCAAGACAAAGGAAAATCTTAAATCTTGCGGGGAGTGGTCTTGATTTCATTCAAACACATGGTGCTTGTTGGACATACATCCAAAAGCCAAAACGTTTATGGTCTGAGGAGAGTATTTTGTTAATGGAAACCCTGTGTCTCTCATACCTCGGAGTGTGGCTCACTCCTCATCGCATGCAAACGCTGCAGTCTGGCTAATGCCCAAAACGGTCCCATGCTCCATGGTAGATCTGGAAGCATTTTTGTTTGTTTATTTTATTACTTAAGCCTTTATTTGACAGTGATAGTGAAGAGTGAGACAGGAAATGCGGCTGAGAGAGAACGGGAAAGACATTCAGACATGGACCGGCCTTCCAGGAATTGAACCAGCCAGACTCACTGATCATTGTACCCATGTGGTTAGGTACTGTACTGTATATGCCCCTAACCAGGTTATCAGCCTCTAGATCTGGGAGGGGTTTTTTCTCTCTTTTTGAGTGGTGTAAACCACTCCTACGACTGGCTTTGTTAGTTTACGTGTCTGTCTGTCTGTCTGTTCGTACCAAAAATCATTACGTCAGACATTACGTCAGACCACAGCTGATCAGGCTATATAAGACCTTACACCACTCAGTTCACACGGGTGTGATTGTTTATTTTTTCACAATAAACATAGAGAGACAGACTGAGAGGGATAAACAGAGTAACAAAAACAAAAACACAAAAAACCAACAACATAGACACGCAAGAAGATTTTTTTTATAATAATAATAATACATAGATCTGGGAGGTTTAAAGCCGTTTCGACATGGTGTCCTTATTTTGGCCATGTCATTATGAGAAGAAATCAAAAGAACGTTGTGTAGAAAGATCTACAGAAATAGCCGATCTACAAGTTGAGAACGTGTCCCAGACAGGCGACTTGTGAGCTTCTAGATCGGCAACTTTTGCTCGACACGAAAGGGTAAAATAGAGCTTACTGTATGTGGTTAGTAACCAACTGAAATCAGTCATGAAAGAAATATCGCGAGTTCAAGTCTTCACGTTTTGTGTTTTATTTTATTATATTCTTTTGGATCTCACCTGCTGCTGGGTCTCCTCTCCCTCGCTGTCGCCTCGTCTGCGTTCTCGACGTTCCACCTCTGTCTCTCCATCTCCGCTCTCGTCTCCGTCCTCAGCAGCATGTCTTGACTGTTTCTTCCCCTTTCTGGAGACACTGTCAGACTCCTCTGGAGTCTCGGGGTCGAAGTTGAATGTGAAGAAGTTGAACGCCTCTTCCGTGGTCGGTTGGCCCGTTTCTGCCTACGTTTGCAACAGAAAAATACTTTTAACAAATTGACTACGTCATTTAGGGTATGTGGTAAATAGACGGCAGCTTGTTATTATTTATGGTATTTAAGCCTCACACGTTTCGCTGCCTCGCGGAATTTGAGCCTGGAGCTGAGAGCCAATGGAATGTCATTTCCTTCCGGCCTGTCAGTGTCAGCCTGTAAAAACATTGGGAATGAAGCTGGCATTTTTTCCAGTCAACAGTCAAACATCAAAGCCTCTAGGGACAAAATACTAATATACTGTAAATAATAACTCTTTTTTTTTTTGAAACTTTATTTTTTATTCTTTTCCGTTTTTGTGAACAAGCAAGTTCTCTCGGGCATCACAGTACAATATAATTGTTACATTTCAATTGTTAACATTCAGAATGCAACGAGTCATCCAGTCCAAATAGATTGAGGTCCTATGCTAAGATGTTGTCAATCATTCGCTTTGGCAAAGTCTGTTTTTCGCACATTGATATTCTGTTGATTCATTACCATTAATATTTTTATGAATATAACCAGACCTTAATATGTGACAAGAAGATAGTACCAATAATAGCCTTAACTAACATTACAGCAATGACAAATGTTCATACAAGTTTAGTCTCACCTATTTTCCTTTCTCACACATACATCCAATGGTCATTCATCAAATATCTATTTCCGTGTATATTATCCGTTTTAACCAGTATTTGTATGATTTTTAATTATTGGTTTTTTCTATCAACTATCAATTTACTTATCTTAATTGGGTTCTGTAGCTCGTTAACATTAAGTCTAATTATCGTGTCATTATAATCTGTGCTATCCTATGTCGTACAAATATTGTCATTGTGAACCCAAGGTGGCCTTAACTTCTCATCATTATATACATTAATATAAAGCTTTAAATCAAGAAATAAAAAAACATATAAACAAAGACAGGACTTCCAGCTCGAGGTTTCTTTCATAAAGCAATACCTCATGAGTGGAAAGGTAATCTCCTGGGTTCCAGGAGGCCCTTCCAACACTAACTAACTGTTAGAAAACAGGAAACTAGTGTACAGTGATATGACATCTGTTGAGCCCCAGCTTGGTCTCCCAGACAACAGGTCTGTGCTAACATCGAATATCGGAGTATAAAACAACCTAACAGACAGGTATTTAGTATTCAGTCAAGTATGTCCAAACAAAGGTAGTATTGTAAAAAGGGAGAAAAAATATATAAAAATAAAAGCAAAGAGAGGTGAACATTTTCCATGTCTTATGTCTCATTCTGAATTCAAAGATATCTCCCAATACTTCCCATGTACTTCTCCGTCGTAGATCAATCAGCGTTATGGGTTATGGTGATGTCGTCATCTTAAATAATAACTCTTAAAGGCTCTTTCATAATTTCTCAAAAAACACAATCATTCAACAAAGTACAAATATGCCTGATAATGTAGATCAGTGGTTCCCAAATGTTTTAGCTCGAGACCCATAAAAGATAGCCTGATGAAGGCCCTATAAAAACTACTTCACTCACTGCATTTGAAGACAGTGTGCAGGAGTAGGGGTGGGTCCCGAACCTCGGGACCAAGCAGGTACCGAACCGAACATGCTTGGGTACCAGGTACCGGGTACCCATTCAAATAATTCAATTTCGGTTCTCTCTTATTACGGTTATTTTATACCATTTTGGAACCGAAATAGGGAACCGTTAGGAACTTGAATCGATAAGCAGAACTGGAATCGGTACCGGACTAACGATATCCATTCCTATGCGGGAGTCCCTTCTTTTTTTAGCTCGAGACCCAAAGAGAAATTTTAGGACCAAAACTAGTGAAAATGTAAAATCTACAAGCATACAACGTGTCGCGATGCGTTGATCTGCAATTTATTTATTTATAGAATTCTTTGATTGAAAAACTTTTGTAATCTTTTGAAATAATATATATACTGTATATATTTAAAACGGGTCCTGGCCCACTGTTTGGGAATCACTGATGTGTAGACGATGTAGGCATGAAGGAGCTCTCACCTCTCTGTCAAATCTGGTGAGAGTGTCTCTGTCTCGGAGGCTCTGTAGACGACTGGGTCTCTCCTGAGTGGAAGTGTCCTGCTGCAGGATGCTCTCAGCTTTGGACTGGGAGATAAACAACCATGTATTATGAGCACGATTCACCGCCTTACCTTACCTATGTTTGCTATTTTCAACATCTATCTATAAATGAACCAAGTCTCTGTACGTCTGTAATCCACGTCAAATTCCACACCACCACAGGGAGTGTAGTGCCCAGTGTCGAGTCGGTCGGACCCACGGTTGTCCAGAACCGCCACCAAAGGACTCTGGACAGGGCCCGTGCCCAGGGCCCCTGCCCAGGCTCCATATATGGAGCTGGCCTGTTCTGACATCACAACACTCCATATTTGGGCATGCCTGACACAGAACTCCATAAAGGGACACAGAGGCACATACGGAAATCTCCATATATGGGGCATAAAAGGGACACAGACAGATGGGTGGAACGGGTACTCTGCATTTCCCGTTGTCCAGAACCAGCACAAAAGCCGACTACAAACACTACACCTGCTCTGAAGGACAGCGCACGTTGTCGCCGTGCAGTGGTACCGCTACAGACAGAGGCATTGACACACACAGAGACAGTCACAGCAAACAAAAAGGACTGCTGACAATTTTCAGACTGATCCTGAAACAAATTCACCTCAGAATGTTTTTTAACACAGGTTAACAAAATACCCTAAAACTCTATCCTAGAGGGCCTGGGCCGTGGCTCAGTGGTCCAGGCACCTTGGCCGGTAGCCCGAGTCTGGCAGTGTGCCGCGGGCTCGACTCCCGATGGCCTTTACTGCATGTCACTCCCCCATCTCTCTCCCCCATTTCTTGTCAGCCTACTGTCTGTCCCTCTATAAAAAAATATAAAATAAAGGCGAAAGCCGGAAAAAAAACCATAAAAAAAAATAAAAAAACTCTATCCTAGACGCAAGGTTGTTGTCAGCACATCCCGGTTCAATTCCTGCACGTTTAGTAATGAATGGCACAAAACATCATGTTAGAGATGTTAGAGGAGTCGGTCCTTACTCTAGCTGCTCTCATCTTCTCTCTCATGCGCTGTCTCATGGTGTGGTCTGACCGGCTGGAGCCGGGGGTCTGCAGGGGTCCATCTGCAGAGTCTGGGGTGGCTGAGGACTGACGCAAGGGGGGGAGACCTGGAGGATCAAAAGGTTTCATGAAATGAGTACCGTTTACTGCTGTTCATTACCTGTATTACCATAAGAAACACACTTGGAAGGAGAGGCAGGTTTTTTTTCTTTAGACAGGATATCATTGTTGTCGTGCAGAAACCTTGTACCTACAAAATATCAACGTTTTATGTTTTTTCGTCATGGCCTACTTCGTCATACAGAGTCAAGGTAAAGGCAAAGTTCCCGATCCATTTCCTGAAATGTTCCAGTCCACCCGACAGCAACATTATGAACCCACCTCTGTGGGAGCCAGCCGGAGGCCTAGACAGGACCGCTGGTCTCTCTGCTGATCTCCCTTCTCCGCTGTTCTCCTGTACGTTGTCCTCATGGGAGTCCTGGGTAGAAGACTGCTCCAGGAGCTGAGGGATAGGTCCAAATAAAAATATTCATATCATTTCATTTATTCAAATCTGACATAGTTTAAAAACTGTGTATTTTAATTCCTGAAATGCCTCAAACGTTAGGTCAGCCAAAACAAAAACAAAAAACAAGGTCATGTTTAAACAGCTGGAGAAGATGAGAGAAAGGGAGAGGAGTTGGAACTCTACCTTCTTCTTTCGTTTCTGCCTCTGAGCCTTTAGCATGTGCTTCAGCGTATCTCCAGGGTCTTCCTCACCACCTGTGAGCTCCTGCATGGTGCAACGCACATGTGCGTACACACACACACACACACATGCACGCGCACACGCACACGCGCACACACACACACACACACACACACACACACACACACACACACACACACACACACACACACACACACACACACACACACACACACACACACACACACACACACACACACACACACACACACACACACACACACACACACACACTTTTATTAAATGCCACTAATACTTACCTACAAACAGGGTCTCTACTAGCAGTAGCTTTTTTGCATTCTAAGTGCAGGCGTGAGAAATAAATATTTGCTTCACATCAAAAGGACAAAATAGTCTGTGCTGGCTGGAGAGCAACAGCTTGCAAGGTGAAGAGAAGCACTCTGAGCGTGATTGGAGCAGTGTGAACAGAGCACAGCACACAGACAGTACACAGCAAACTATACTACACAACAAGCTCCATTGTGAAGAGAGACACCAACCTCCATTGTAGTGTGTCTTCTGTCCTCTCTCAGCCTGCTAGCTGGAACCAGAGCCTACCAGGTAGATTATAAAGCTTACATTTACTGCATTGTTGGCCTCTCTCTTAACCTACGTGTATGTGTGTGGCTGGGGTTTGAGTGTGTATAACACCCACAGGTCATGTTGGGTCTTGTCTGAGAAGACTAGTCTCCTGTTATTGGCTGCCTGTCTTGTACGATACACAGCAAAACCCAAAGATACTTTTTTGGGAAATATCCAACATCCTTGTACTGTACAGTATACATTTTGCTGCAGTCATATCAGGATTGACCAGTTGTCTTGTTCTTTCCTTACAGTATATTTCTATTCTTGTTCTTCCTGAAAACTACAAATGATGGGAGCTTCATGTAGAAGACCAATTTCACCTGCTGTTTTACATCTGTAAAGCTGTGTTGATGTGACTATCAAATTGAAGTTGAAATTGAGTGTTCATTTAACTCTGAGAGTGTACAAATGGAACCAAATGGACCAGTAAGCATCCATTTGGTTCCATTATTACACTCTCATAGTAACAAATGGATAAATTAACACTGATTATTTATGTCACTTTTTGCATTGGATTGATGACATCACGTACATTTCGTTGTACACTTTGTGTTCAATGACAAAATAAAATCAACCCATCCATCTATCCATCCAAATCCAAATTAGCAGAGGATTTTAGCATGCAGGGCTATTCATTGTACCATCATGCATTGTATCATCATTTGTATCATACAATGACAACTACAGGTGTTACTTTATTTCACTTTACCTGCGTGTCTCCCTCACTTCTGTTCTTTAACGAATCTTGCAAGTTGCGATGTTTCTTACGCAGCCTTTCTCCAATGTCCCTGGAACAACAAAGGTGAGAAAATCTCTTTAAATGTGAGGAGCACGCAAGCCGTTATGGGAAAACTATATTTTATTATGATGTAGCACTATATGTCAATCTATATACATCCATCTTGATGGCTCTCATTAACTAATAGAATGGGAACACATACAATCAAAACCACGAGAAACGTGGAAATAGCGGCAGCCCAAAAGATGAAAATGCAACACTTTAGCTTAGATTGACATGTTTTTCATCTGCTACACCAGACTGCTAAAAGACACCAGCATACCTCGTGGAGGCCATGGTGGCAAATGATGCTGGTAAGAGGTTGCGATGAAAAGGTCCACTTCTTCTACATCCACAGGTCCATGTTCATCATGTAACATACATGATACCCTTCTTTCCTCCAAGCAGGTAGTTTATCTGTAATGTGAATAATAGTACATAATATACACATTGTTTATTTATCCAACTGTAATGTAACCAAATAGACTTGTAAGGTCCATTCACAACTATAACTAAGTATAACTATATCGTTCTCCATTGTATATATATATATTTTTAAAAGTTGGTGTGGACTCTCTCACTTATGGGCGAAAACAATATTTTTACATTTGTACATTATTAGAGTAAAATATACTTAGCCTTTGAGTAACATATGCTCACTGTCTAAATAATAGATCCTAGTGAGACAATGTAAAAACCAAAACAAAGCTTATCATCTTATACGAATGTGAAGCCGATAAAAAACACTACGTGATGATCTGTCTAAACTCCTTCATTCATTACAGAGCTTATAAAGTCACCATTGTTGTGGTCCTGTTTGAAACGGGATCCTGTAACACAGTGTAACATTAGAGAGCTGCTATTCATGTACTTGGACAGATTTCAAGGCAGTAATTGTCTTGTAAAGAGCTTACCGTTATGATCTCGCTGCCTGCTGCCTAGTAACGATGATAAACAACTCGTGAACCAACCTTGATACGGGCGTGGACGCAACCACCAGTGTGTCTTCTCTGCATTATCATTGGTCCCGAGGACTGTCAATCTGCTCGCTGAGTACGGTGGCCGATGAGCTTCAAAGGTTTCTCGCAATTTCAAACCGTTGGTATCATAGATAGGTTGGTATGACTGAATGTGTGTGTGTGTGTGTGTGTGTGTGTGTGTGTGTGTGTGTGTGTGTGTGTGTGTGTGTGTGTGTGTGTGTGTGTGTGTGTGTGTGTGTGTGTGTGTGTGTGTGTGTGTGTGTGTGTGTGTGTGTGTGTGTGTGTGTTGATTGAAATATTTATTAACAGTTTGCAGAATTACAGTACATTTCAAGCACAAACTCAATACAAAGGCTGTTAACTGTGAGTGGACGACCCAATTAAAGGACCACTTCACCACTTTTCAACTTATCTTCATATAACTGGTCCTCACTAATGATAAAATGGCACCATTTTTTTCCTACTCAGTCTGTGTCTCATAGGAGGGCTGTGGGCAGTTCAGAAACCCGTCCACCAGTGACATCATCGTTAGGCAGATATTTTTTTAAACAAGATTTCTTTAGAAAGATAATTATATTTTTATTATCGTGAGAACGATGGCTTCCATTATCGTATTGCAACTTTTCAGGACTAGAAAGCCTGCAATTTCTATTAGCTTGGATTCCCCATCGATGATGTCACTGGTGGACGGGTTTCTGAACTGCCCACAGCCCTCCTATGAGACACAGACCGAGTAGATTTTTTTTTGCCATTTTATCATGATTATTAGTGCGGACCTATTATATGAAGATAGGTTGAAAAGTGGTGAAGTGGTCCTTTAAGCATTACACTTGTTTCCAATAGGGTCCACCATGTTCTATTCATCAAAAACATTTAGAGACGTACAAATAGACACTTCTATATAGACAAAGGACAGAACAGGAATTCATCATAAAGGAGGTAAAAAGGGAAAAGAAACATATACAGTGAGGGAAAAAGGGGGGGGGGGGGATTCAGATTTTACGGGGGCCAGTTTCGAATTGCAGCCGTCCGTAGGTGCCCTTTGAGAGCGGTTATGAAGGAGTCAAGGGATTTGCATGTCTTAATGACTGTTGGTAGGGCGTTCCACATTTTGGTGGCATAGGAGCGAAAATAATTTAGTCCCTTGTTTGTGCCGAATCTGGGTTGTACATGGTTCGTTGCACTCCCTCTGGTGTTGTGGGTGTGGACTTCGTTAACATTAAGGAAGTATCTAGACAGGTACATGGGTATCTTGGTGGTGTATCGAATCTTGTGGACCAGACCCATTGCAAGATGCTGTACTCTGTCGTCGACCTTAAGCCATTCCAGCCTGTCGAAGTGGGCAGGGGTGAGGTGGGTTCGGGGGCGAGGTCAAGTAGGAGTCTGACCAGTTTGTTTTGGGAAGTCTGGAGCCTGGTTTTAAGGGCCTTTGAGGTGCTGTGGTACCAGGAGGTGCATGCATAGTCAAAGAAACCTTGTACAAGGGCTCCTGTTAAGGTCTTCAAGGTGTTTTTGTTGACCAGTGTGTGTGTGTGTGTGTGTTTTTAATGGTGCCCGCAACAGTGTTTTCAATAGCCACCTTAAAATGAACTTCTGATTTGCCTGATTTGTTTCATAATAGTATTTCATAATCACTTTTAAAAATGAATAGTTTTTTGGCAGCAGACTATGAGTTTATAATCAGTCTCATAAAAATAATCATTTGTCATCTACTGACATTTGGCGTTGCAGCCCCCTGCACATTTCTAGAAAAAGTCACACAAAGATTTATTCCTCTCGATTTATTTTCTTTAACACACACACACACACACACACACACACACACACACACACACACACACACACACACACACACACACACACACACACACACACAGAGAGAGAGAGAGAGAGAGAGAGAGAGAGAGAGAGAGAAATACACACAAATGAAAGGGGGAAAATAGAAAAGTATTTACATTTAATATAAAATATATTTTAAATCACGGGTGTAGTAATAACCTACACATACAGTATGTAATACGTATTATTAACAGGCTATTATACAGGCTTAAAAAGGGAGAGGAGAAGTAAACCGTTTATTCTATAAAAGGTTTATTCTATAAAAATGTCAACATGTTTGACCAGTTATCAGTTCTCGCCGCGATGAAGACCATAACTGGTTGAAACATGTTGACAATTTATAGAAAAAAATAAATTGTAGGAGAGTATATGTAACAGATACTCTCCATCCAATCATCCACACAGTGCTCGGATGATTGGATCTCCTCTTCCTTTTTAAGTAGGGTAAGTCTGCATTCCCATTGATCCTAGAAGCTCCTTCAGTATATTTTTAAAACATTTTTATCTCCTTTGGCCTCTGTGTTTTTTCTACATTAAAAAATGCAGTTTAAAATATAGCTACGGTTAGTGTAATAAAATTAAAAGTTCCTCTTGCATGTCACTGCTACGCTGCAATGCGAGTCCAGATAGTTTATCTAGGCATAGTCCTCTGCTAGTGAGTGAGTCCAGATAGTTTATCTAGGCATAGTCCTCTGCTAGTGAGTGAGTCCAGATAGTTTATCTAGGCATAGTCCTCTGCTAGTGAGTCCAGATAGTTTATGCTAGGCATAGTCCTCTGCTAGTGAGTTAGTCCAGATAGTTTATGCTAGGCATAGTCCTCTGCTAGTGAGTCCAGATAGTTTAGGCTAGGCATAGTCCTCTGCTAGTGAGTCCAGATAGTTTATGCTAGGCATAGTCCTCTGCTAGCGAGTGAGTCCAGATAGTTTATGCTAGGCATAGTCCTCTGCTAGTGAGTCCAGATAGTTTATGCTAGGCATAGTCCTCTGCTAGTGAGTTAGTCCAGATAGTTTATGCTTGGCATAGTCCTCTGCTAGTGAGTCCAGATAGTTTAGGCTAGGCATAGTCCTCTGCTAGTGAGTCCAGATAGTTTATGCTAGGCATAGTCCTCTGCTAGTGAGTCCAGATAGTTTAGGCTAGTCATAGTCCTCTGCTAGCGAGTCCAGATAGTTAGTGTCTGCGTAGAGCAGGAAGCCAGAGAACAGGCTGTCGGCCCAGCCCGGGTCGGCGAACAGGCCGTTCTGGTCCTGGAAGAAGATCTCCAGCCACACCTCGTCCTCGGGGTTCAGGAACATGGCGGTGGAGCCCGACGCCACATCGTGGTTCCCTGTGTTGGCGTCGAAGGTCTTGATGCGGTACTGTCCGTTCTGCACCAGGCCGATGGCCAGGTGCTTGTTGGCCACCGTGATGTCATAGGAGAAGTAGTAGATGCCCGGGTAGGCGCAGATGAACTTGCCCGTCTGCGGGTTGTAGTGGCCGCCCTCGTTGAGCAGCACCTTGTTGAAGCGGATGGGGACCTTCTCCTGGGGGTAGCTGCTGGTGATGCCCACAGAGAAGGCCACCTTGGGCACCAAGCTGCCACATCGGCAGACGCCCGCCGTGCCCGGTGGCCCTCGGCCGCCCTTGTCGCCTTTCTCTCCGAGCTGCCCCAGGGCACCGGACGGACCCAAGTCTCCGTTCTCCCCGGAGGGGCCCTGCTTGCCCCCGGGGCCGTGGGTGCCTCGTGGGCCGATCTTACCGGTCGGGCCCACCTTCCCCTTGAGCCCTGAAAGAGACAGAGAAAGAGAGATGGTGCTTGTTACGGGGGAACCGGTGCCCTATATACAAACACACATGAAACTGTTTTCTATTAACATGCAAGGACTATTGTTTTAAACTTTATTGAAATTGTAATCACTGATTGGTTGTCTGTCCTGCACTGCTGGTGGAAATTCCCTTGATTAGGAATGGGCCAAGTGCTGTGCAGGAGAGGGGTGTTTCTTATGCTGTCTTATAATGGTCATTGAGTTTTCATGCTTATTTATACTTGTTTAATTGTAACGCATTATTGAGAATGTTTAGGTTACTTTTATTCAAGGTGTTATTTATGGACGTATTTATATTGAAAATATGTATTGAGAAGAAATGTTGCTAATTGATTCTGTGTGTCCTGTTAGTTGGTTAGTTGGTTGTGGGCTTTAACACGGGTAACATTCCTGAGGGAGAGCTACAGCTACAGGGCCTTGTGTGACCAAGGTTTACCTGAAGAGAGTTCTCATCCTGTTTGGTTTTGTTCAATTGTGTTTGCCTAAGTATTTATTTCGTTGGTCTATTGTTGGCCAGTATTTAGTTTTTGCTTTTGATATTTAGTCTAGTAGCCAGCCCATAGAGCCCCTTTATAAACCCGGACATGTTGAGTACACCAACGTTTTATGTTATAAATGTTTAGCAATTTTCGTAATCGGCATAATCTGTGACCATACCATTAACAACCTATAGAAGGCAAAATATTCAAAATTTTCATCATGCTTTATGTAGCATGTGACATGTCAAACTAGGGGGTTTTCATGATGCTGAATCCATTCCAAGCATTAGTTTTGCAAAGAAAACACTCATTGGGCTAAAAACGGCCATGCCCACCCAATTGTGCTGACATCATATTATGCCAATTACGAAAATTGCTCAACATATGCAAGTTAGCATCCGGCAGTTTCTACATGCTGGGGAACCATACTAAACATTTATAACATAAAACGTTGGTGTACTCAACATGTCCGGGTTCACATTCTGGCTACTAGACTCATTTGAATTGATATGTGTATTGCACTGAAGAAAACTGTCTGGAGGTTGGAGGAGTTTGGGGAGAATAAAAACCCTTAAACTACAATGTTCTTGGAGCCTTGGCCGTTCGGGCAACTTCACAGTGCTGAAATGGCAGACACACCATAAGTGGTAGATACCTAACCTGTTAAGTATTCAAGTAGAAGTCCTATATGTGTCAACCTTTGTGCATTTGTGCAGACTGCCTTTGTGTAGCCTGCCAGGCTTTGTTTGGCCTATGTGCAACCCTACTATTTAAGGATTAGGATTAGACACTGAGCCCTAAACCACTCTAGACTCACTGTAGTAAACTGGACCGGAGTTGGCTCTGTACTTGAACCGCTTTTTTCTGTCTACACCAAATCTCTTTACAAAAAATACAAGCTCACAAGCCTTTTTTTGGCTATTAATGTTTGCGCCCAGAATATGGAATATGGATGTGGGGGTTCATACCTTTATGGTTAAAGTTGTCATGAATTACCTGGTATTGGAACGCAGGTGTATACCACTCAATCCAAGAGTCAGTCCCTAGTTGGCATGGGGAGCTATTACGCTTATGTTAAGAGCTTAAGACAGTAGTACTAGTAGAGTAGGATGGAAGCATGAGACCGACCACCTCCAACCACTGCAGATGTTATATACCATACAGATGTACCAGTTAACATAAAATAATGTTTCATTCAATAAAATAAGTTGCGCATTGCAGCTTTAGACCAGATGGCAGGCATTATGTCCCTCTTGGAGAAGGGGATCAGTCATTTAGGGCAACGGGCCCTATTAGTATGAAATCAAACTACCTATACATTCAGCCAATTGCATTCACCCAAGCAACAAAGTAGCCTTAGGCGATGAAACAGTAAACAGGTCACGCCTGCATGATGATAGTGAGTGCATGCTTGCACATGTGCGTCATACTAAAGGAAAAGCACGTAGCTGCAGGTCGGGTCGAATGTGAAATTCCGATTTCCACACATCATGGAAAACACAGGTATTGAAACATGTCATGCATGTATTGAACTTGAGACAGTGATTCTATCCTTTTGAGTTGAATCATGGCGTAGATATTTGACATGGGCAAAGCTGCCTGAGGGTCCTGAACTCAACAGGAGAACCGTTTCAAGTTCTCCTGATGATTTCAGGAGCCTCATGGCAGCTTTGCCCATGTCAAATATCTACGCCATGATTCAACTCAAAAAGCAATCACATCCTCACAACCAGCACCAAACTGCTGTCGGGCAAAAACCTCTTATCTCCATATATAGCTCCATACTTTTTTGAGTGCTTGAGTTGCTTCATCAGACTGTCACAGACTGTCACACAAAAGTAATGAAACTAAAATGTTTTTAAAATAATAAAAATGTATAAGTTGTTGCTGTCGGGTGGAAACCTTGTATGTCACTTTTTTATTATTATTTTAAAAACATTTTAAAATAGTGCAAGCCTACCTGCATGTGTCTGAATCCAAATCCATGCATTCAGTCGTTTCCAAACATATAAAAATGTATAAATCGTTGCTGACAGGTGGAAACTTTGTATGTACCTTTTTTAACAAAAGCATGGATTGAGAGACATGCAGGTTGGCTTGATAAATGTTATACTTCTCTATGTGGCGTTGCAGATGGTAGGATAACCTTTAAAAGATCTGGGAACCGTTTCAAGTTTATGCAAGGCCCCACTTTATGGTGCAGCTGGCACAGTCCAACATTTTAACACAAGCAATATTTTATTTATTCAGTACCCAGTTTGAAGATTGAACTTGATGATATGGGTCGTTTATTTGATACGGTACCTGTTTCTGCCCTTTCTCCCTTTTCGCCCTTCCTGCCATCTCTTCCATCTCTCCCCGGGATGCCCACATTCCCGTCGCCCCCTGGAGGGCCGCTGGGCCCCGGTTTGCCCGACGTGCCGGGAATCCCCGGAACGCTGCAGATCAGACGCGGAGCAGCGGATCCTTTCCCCCTGGCCTCCAACAGCTGTCCAAAGACGCAGTGGCATAGACAGACCACTCCCATCAGTGTCCACATCCTCAGGTCTGCTGCAGAGGCCAAGAGAACAAGACCTCAGAGGACTTTGAATCACATTAACCCTACCTGCATTATGTGCAAATCTGTACAAGATTTTTCACTCTCTATTATCTTCTTCTTCTTTTTGAGTGGTGCAACCACTCCATTGTGGAGCTATGTGTGTCTCTGGCTGGCTGGGTCCCTGGCTGGCTGGCTGGGTCTGTCCATCCGTTCAAGCACGAAAATAGTGTTTTGTTTGTTTTCACCAACAACACACACACACACACATATTAACTGTATTATTTCGCTTGTGACTACAGTATAGTACAGTGACAGTACAGTACAGTACAGTCCAGTAGAGGAACCCCCTGGTGACCCCCACACGGTAACTCTATCATTTCTTGACCGTTTCAGACGCGGGCCAGCTTGCCAGAACCGGCCCGGCCAAGTTTGTTGTATTTTCAAAAATGTTCAATTTGTTTTTAAACCAGCCGATCTACAAGCTCACAACATCTCGCAGCACAAAGCGTTATGAGTAGGATCGTTGCACGATTAATCGGTAGCATAATCGGAATAGGCCATATTGGCCCTAAAAATGCCATATCGGTATCGGAGCGGTCTCAAAATAATACAGATTATTTAATCAGTTTTCACCAGCAAAAAAATAAAATAAATCTACATTTAATTTGTGTACTCATCTCGTTCAATAGCCATTCAGTTGTGAAAACTGGACACTTGGAAAAGAGTATAGGCTATCTATTGATTGATTGAATACTTTATTAACAGGCTTTGGGCCAATTAAGCCCTATATGGCCTAGGCTTGTTTGTTTCCATTGTGGTCCTCTGTATAATATCGCAATAGGTCAGAATCGGTATTGGCAGATATGACCCTGCAAATAATCGGAGATCAGATATCGGTCATAATTTCATAATCGTGCACCCCTAGTTGTTTGTAGATCGTCTATTTTCGAATACCCAGAAGGATAAATGAGGGCTTAAGTGGTGACATGCTTTTAAGAAAATCCATGATGTGTTTAGAAATAGGTTACACAGAACAGGACATTTTCTTCACAACAAGAAAGTTTTATTTGAGCGAGAGCCCAGTTTATATTCCTGAAATCAAATCATGAAGGAAGACTAAACTAGCAGTCTAAACCCACATCCTACAGAGTCAGACAAACTTGCTGCAGAGCCAGAAAGTGAGGAATGCATTGAGTTCAGATAAACAGGAACTTAATGCTGCAATTCATAACATTTTTTGTGAATAAAATGTTAGGAAGGCCAACAGGCCGAATGGAGAATCAAACTAGAAAAAGTGCCCTTCTGGGCAAAGGTCTCCACCAGGAGGATAGGAGTGTGTATAATGTTTAGGAGTAATATAAACATGATTTTTTGTTTGTTTGTTTCTTGCAACAATTTTCTTCATTTTGTTGAGGAAATGCAGAGCCAGATCACTCATAGCATCTCTGAGGATAGAATTCTGGATGAGCATTTTGTACAAAACGGGCTACTCCTGAAAACTTTGGAAGGCAATCTTAGCTAATCAGTGTAGAATGTGAGAAATCCAACAGGCTCGTCTTGATCACTATGACTACAGAGATCATGTGTACCGATTTGCCTGAGATTTGGATGAAATCTGTGCGACTAACATAAACAATGTGTTTTGCAGAAATCGGCCTCATGGTGGCACAGATGTGGACACCGGCAGATGTGGAGGGATGCAGGGAAAATGTTTTTCCATGGCCTCTAGGGAGTGCGCACATAAGTTGTATACAGATCGATGCAGTTATAGGTAAAAACAGGAATTGGCATTATAGCGCCACCGTGAGGCTGATTTGGGAAAGAATAGTGGCATGTCGTCCTCAGTGGAAATGTGGTGTGTATAATTTCATGGAAATTGGACACTGTGTTTGTGATTTGTGGCATTTTGTTCGAAACGGACCAATCATGTGAGCTTTGGAAGCCAATCTTAGCCAATCAGGATGGAAGATGGGAAATTGTGCAGATCCGTGTTGATCACATGACTATGGAGATAGTGTATACCGAATTGTGTGATGTATGGATAAAATGTGTATGAGTAATCTACAGAAATGTGTTTTGCCTAAATCGGCCTCATGGTGGCGCTATAACAGGCCGTTGAGGAATATTTGGGGCAGAGGTTCGTCGTTGGCATCCAGAGAGTGTGTGTGTGCACAGTTTGGCATGGATCGGGCCAACGGTGCCGGAGATTAGCTGATAACGGAAGGACGGACACACGGACGGAGTGCAAAACATACTCTCTCCCCATGCCTTAACAGGCCGTTGAGGAATATTTGGGGCAGAGGTTCGTCGTTGGCATCCAGAGAGTGTGTGTGCACAGTTTGGCATGGATCGGGCCAACGGTGCCGGAGATTAGCTGATAACGGACGGACGGAAGGACGGACGGACGGACACACGGACAGAGTGCAAAACATACTCTCTCCCCATGCCTTCGGCCTGGTGGAGACAATAAATCACTACATAGTACATACTGTATGGAGCTGGAATGTGCAACTTCTTTTCTTTCTTTTTACGTTTGCTCCCGAAGGTGTGTGTTACCGTTCCTTCCTGCTATATCTCTACTAAGCATTTCTAAGCTTGCACAGAGGACCAGGGTTCAAACTCCGGATAGCAGCCATAGCTGAATGTGTAGTAGAGCATTGGTTCTCTCATTGGGTACTTGGGGGGGCAGTAGTTTATATAGCATCAGAATCATTTTAACCACTTTATCCATTTACATTGGCTATTCAAAACTAGCAGATGTACAAGCTCACAGTGCTTCCCCTCATGCCACGCTGGGAGCTTTACATGTGCTATTTATTTTTACATAAATCTTGTCTACTATATGGGGGTCCCTCTTCAGATGGGTGTCCATGACCAAATGTATATATATGTGGGGGTCCTTGGCACAAAAAACGTTTGAGAACCATTGGTGTAGAGAGGTCGGTTCACCCCCTGACCCCAGTCTATGTGTCGAGGTGTCCCTTGGCAAGAAACGTAGCCTGGAAGTGCTCCCTGGATGATGTATTAATGATACATCCCCACTGCTCATATGGGTTCAATTAATGCAAAGGACAAATATCACATATGTACAAAATGTATTGTCACAAAGAAATACCCCAAAGGAGTGGAGACCATATTAAGTTACATGCTGCAGCTTTAATATGATTTTTCATTGGCCCACAAAACACGGTTCTTATCTCACACAGAGAAGTGTGAATCCCGTTGCGTCTGACTTGTGATAGAATGCAGATAGAATGTGCCTCTTAATGATGAAATGCACATCATAATCAAGTTGAGATGGCCCTCACGCACGGACGGACACACACACACACACACACACACACACACACACACACACACACACACACACACACACACACACACACACACACACACACACACACACACACACACACACACACACACACACACACACACACACACACACACACAGTTTGTATTACTATACTTGTGAGGCCATTAACATTTTAGGATGCCAATTTTATGAATGCCACTTTTAAGCCTAAAGCTCCTAACACATTGCTGCATCTTGTATCTCCCATTTGTCGGTGCACAACACCATGCAACATGAAACTAAGTTTAAATCTACAGTAAACCCTAAACCTAACCTTTCTTCAATGTTATATACCAGTACTTGTGGGGTCATATGGTCCTCACATATAGAAATACAATACAAGTACACTACACACACTGACACGCACGTCCAACAGAATGGCCTGTCAACTTGTGTCAAGAGGCCTCAGATAAAACATTTTGCTCCTCTTCCAAGTCTCATTTTGCCAACGCATTCCTGAGCTGTGACATCACAGCCAGCACAGTCATGTCAGGGGAACTTTAATCAGGAACCAGTGGAGCGTTCGGCAGACAGATAGATAAACACAGATAAGATCTCACGTTCACTACTATACTGTACCTGACCCATAAAAATGTTCTGCTTGAGGCTGTGTTTCAGACAATAGTCGCCAAAGATTGGCCACAGATCTGAGAATGAGGAAAGGTTTGAGCTGTGAAGGAACAAACCAATTCCCTAAGCCTGGTTTAAACTTAGATGCACATGGGTGATTGGGTGTCATTGCAAATTGCTCACGTGCGTGAGCACCCCTAGTACGTGCACCCAGATAGATAGAGCACCAAAGTCTGATGTAATTTATGCATCCTACCTGGGTCACGTTTATTTCCCACCATTTTGAATCACATCACAGGACTGTTTTGACTCACAGGAGTCTTCATCAGGGCAGGTACAATCCTATACCTGCCCTGATGAAGACTCCTGTGAGTCGAAATATGTTGGCTGTTTTTAACTTTTCTAAATAAAGTACCTTGATTTTATCCACCCTGTCCTCATTTTTACCGTTTTGAGGGCTCGGATCGCCGCCTGTTTTAGTATAACTATAAAGATCTGGTTTTAAAAATCATTCTGACTCCAGTGAATGACAGAGTTCACACCACAAATATAACAAATCATCTCTGTCGGGTGGAAATCTCACGTGTCCAAAAGAGTGACAAATAAACCCTCTTGAATGTTTATTTGCATCTTTGCTCTTGCACAGTCAAATGGGTAAATGTTGCGGAAATCTGATCTCTCAAGACAGATTCCGCTCTGCAGCAAAGACAAAGACAAACTTTCTTTGCGAATGGGTTCCCAGATTGAAGCTGAGTGGTCGAAATAAATCAGAAATTCCAAACAAATATCTTGAAAGTGGATAAACTCATTTAAATTAACAATCTGGATTTCGCAGTGTGATTTTGTACTTTGTACATATGTGGGTGTGTGAATGTTGGCTTTAAACATCTGTTTGTGCATCTGCCCTTAGTGTGTGTGGGTGTAGGAATATCTGTGTCAGTGTGAAGGAGCCATGCCTTTCTCTTCTAACCATGATGTCGTACATATGTTATTCTGTTATAGGTTCACCATGAACCCCATGATACTGACACAGACATCTTTCATTCAGCTCTGCTCCATTAAGGGAGTCAGTGCTCATCAAATAGTATGTTTGCACTCAGATGACAAACATCAGCTATATACAGACTAGAGAGGTTGATGCACTCAGTGGATTGCAATCTGTATCTCATCCAACTAATGTGTTTGATGTCAGTCTATCATCTATCACATAATCTACAGCATGACATATTACTCCATATTTGGGTAAAGTTTCAGCCCCATCCCGCAGTGACTTCCATAAGATTAAAGTTAAATATCCCAACAATAAATCAAACAATGTAAAAAATGGAGGTACATCGATCTTGGCCTAATGGAAGTTTGCACACGAAACTTGGCACTGAGCGGTAGGTGACATTATCCCTGGACTAGCCATGCAGGCTTTTATTTTTGTTCCCATTATCCCTGGACAGACAAAAACAAACAGACAGGGCCCAGGGGTGAAAAAATCTCCAAATTTGGGATACTAGACACATACGGTACTGTAAACCGCCTGACACACACACACACACACACACACACACACACACACACACACACACACACACACACACACACACACACACACACACACACACACACACACACACACACACACACACACACACACACACACACACACACACACACACACACACACTCTGCTTGTTGGAAACAAGCAGAGGCCTCAGGGTGAAACAGACATTGTCAATCACGGGCTATAGAAGGACAAGTGTTCATATGGTGGAACATGTTTTCCATGTGAGGGTGATGACCTGACCATGAATGAGAGAGAGAGACAGAGAGAGAGAGAGAGAGAGAGAGAGAGAGAGAGAGAGAATCCCCGCCCGTTCCGTTGCAGGCATGATGTCATCCTGGGTAAAGAGATACCATAAACATCTCACCATGGTGCACGCACGCACGCACGCACGCACGCACACACACACACACACACACACACACACACACACACACACACACACACACACACACACACACACACACACACACACACACACACACACACACACACACACACACACACACACACACACACACACACACACACACACACACACACACACTTGTTGCTGTAGTTTGGAGCATGTTTGCATTAATTTTTGGTTTTAGCAATTAGATTAAAGTTGTTACTGAAACAAAAAATGAAGTTTGTCTGAGTTGAGAACCCCCCCAGCACTTTAGATTCATATTTGCTTCTTTCCTTTTGTTTCATGATGTTTCATCCATTTGTGTCTTTTGGTTCGTTCACTAAAAGTAATATTAGAAACATAAACACATGAGGGTTCATTTAACAAAAATAAAGATAGTGTATAAAAATAAACATATAAACATTCACCTGCTAAACAATGTGGGTATAGAATAGAGCACTCATCACAACAGTTACTCTTCATGTTAAATAAACCAATAATGCACTTGTGTAAAAAAGACATGATGCACATGCACAGTGAGTGGCATATTCTTAATTCTTACCCAACACTAGGGCTTGGCAGAGAGTTTGATGTGAATTATGGCCCACAGCTGTCAGAGCAGAAGGTGTTCAGGTCCTGCTGGTGAGTCCAGTTCCCTGGCTAACATGCTCGGTGTCTTAATTGTGTTCTTCTAATTCTCCTTCTTCTGGTTTCCTCGACGTGTGAGCGTCCTCTACAAGCATCTGGGTGAGGTGTGTGTGTGTGTGTGTGTGTGTGTGTGTGTGTGTGTGTGTGTGTGTGTGTGTGTGTGTGTGTGTGTGTGTGTGTGTGTGTGTGTGTGTGTGTGTGTGTGTGTGCTCTCTCACTGCCTGCAGAGCATTCAGCTGCTGTGTCGCTGTCAGCGCCAGTGGTCTTGTAATGTAACAGCAGTTTCTCTGGAGTCTCTCCATCTATCCACCCCCCCCCCCCCCCTCTCTCTCTCTCTCTCTCTCTCTCCCTCCTCCTTCCTTCACTCCCTCCAGTGGTGGAAGAAGTATTGAAATATACAAGTCTGTCTCCAAGAGCAGGGCAGGACTGTAAGTACCAATACCACAATGTAGAAATAGCCTAGTAGTCTGTTACGTAAAAAGTCCTGCATTCAATTGTCATTCATTCATTGTTTGAGTAAAAGTCTGAAGGTATATTGGCATCAAAATATACTTAGTAAAGTAGTCATTTGGCCCATTTCACCATCATATTATTGGATTGTAATTAATGTATACATTGATACATTCTGTTGCATTTTAATGTTGCAGCCAGCTAAAGGTGGGGATGATTTTAATTACTTTATTACCCAATTGCCAATAATAACACGTGATAATGTATCAGTTAATGTAGCTATTAATCATCTTCTACATCTGCAAGACTGCAAGGTTAGGCCAAAAAAAGTAGTATAAAAATAAAACAAGAAAAGAAAGTAAGACAGAAAAAAAGAAAGTACTTGAGCAAATGTATTTAGTTACTTTCTTCTCCCCCAAATAAATCCACTCCCTCGTGGCCTGGCTCATAAACTTGTCCAGCACCAAACTAACGATCATCCACTATACAAATCTTAAGTGTTATTTTAACCCATGCATGCTGTCCATGTGGAGAAGTCATTTCACCTCAGGGGTTCACTGCAAAACCTCCTTTATTCATTGTACTGAGAGGGTGGAACAGGTCCATTTGGTTCCATTTGTTGTCCATTAGTTAAATTAACACTGAGGATTATAGGCTTACCAGTGTGACCAGCTGATGGGTGAAGAATTGACTCACTGGACCATAATTTTGTTCCATCAAGATGCTTACTGTGTGAGTCATCACCCACTGAGAGACCTTACCACAGTCACTCAGTCAGTGGCTGTAATATCATGTATACACTTTTAAAAATGTAAATTACATTAGCAATCTAATTGGCAAGTAAATTACATCAAAGCTGCCATCCATATAGCTTTTATGTCCTACCTGGCATTGTACCCCAGTCTCCCATGAGAGAGAGAGATCAAATCTCTGCCGACTCAGACGAGATGCTATCCTGCTAGACCAGACCAGGGAGATGTTGCACTTAACCACTTAAACCTTATATGGTTGACCGGTATCCCTCAGGGCTCTATACTAGTGTATATTTAACACAAAAAAAGACAGAAGAGATTGTTTTTGGTACACCACCAGAGATACACAGATCCCCCATTACTATTCATGGTGAACCGATCAACCAGGTATGCTCGTACAAATACCTAGGAGTAGTAATAGACCATCTGTTGTCATGGAACGAGCAGATTGATTCAATGTGTAAGAAAACAAAGCAAAGAATCTACTTCCTTCGCCGTCTCAGATCCTTCGGTGCTAGTAGACAGATTCTTCTTTTGTTTTTCACTTCTGTTATTATGAGTGTTCTTCAGTACTACCTGGTATGGATGTTTGTCTGCAGCCCTAAAGTCACAACTGCTGCAACAACTGAACATTTGTTCAACGATTGTTGGACAACCACTTCAGAAACTTTATACATCCACGTATGATAACAGCATCCTAAGGTTAGCAAGGAATATCACCTCTAATACTAAGCAGGTGTTGTATGGGGAATATAGGTTGCTACCTTCAGGAAGGAGATATAGTGTACCAGCATACAATAAGGTCAGACTAAAGAGGTCCGTTGTCCACCAGTCGACCTTGAGGCTTAATCAGAAGTTGTAGTAGCCACGGGGGAATCTAAGCGGTGGATATTGCTCTTGTTTTTATGTATGTAAATTGTCTTGTTCTTTGTGTTATGTCAAATGTGTGTATATGTGTTCTGCATACTTGGCTGCTGGGTCGCAAGACACATTTCAGTGTAAACTGACAATAAAGTACTATATCATATCATATTTTCCATTATTGTGGGGAAAGATTGTGCAGAAAATTATATTTCACTTTAAAAAAAAAACTTTTGGTCATTTCATCGTCTACTCAGGCTTATGTGAACACCCCAGACAGTTTTTAAGTTACTTGATTCAGTATTTAGACATTTGATATTAATTTTAGCTGCCCCGCCTCCTTCCTATACAAACCCATTATAACTTCAAACTCCATGATAGATTCATTGAAAACACCCAACCTTTTTTCTGGTGAAACATATTGTTCTTCTAATATGTGAGGGGCCGTGGTTTTTCATTTACTGTTTTCATTTATTTTTAAATATTGTTTTAGATGTTTGTGTCTCTGCCGGCTCTGCCAACGGCTCCACCCCTCCTTATTTTCCAAAAACAATATTTAAAAATAAATGAAAACAGTAAATGAAACACCACGGCCCCCTCACGTACTAGAAGGACAGTATCAGTCACCAGAACAAAGGACAGGTGTTTTCGATGAATCTATCATGATTAAAATGGAGTTCGAAGTCATAATGGGTTTGTATAGGGAGGGGGCAGGGCAGCTAAAATCATCAACATAACTGGAAGTTATGCGAGAACGCCCATGGCAAAAACTACTTTCTGGCCATGACAGCCCATACATCCAAACAGAAAAGTCATATCTGATTGGAGTAAACGTTAAACAACGCTAAACTCACTTTGCCATTCACTTTCACCTATAGAGATGGGCTTTCTATACAGCACTGACACAGTTAATAGATGACTGTCTAATGAATGTGGATTCTAAGAGACTAGTGGGGTCTGTAGAATGTAGTGCTGCGTTCGACATTATTGATCACAATCTATTGCTTGACAAACTTTCATGTTATGGTTTTACCTTATCTGCACTAAGGTGGATAAGAAGCTATTTATCCAGCAGATCACAGAGAGTATACTATAATGGGAGTCTCTCAGACACTAAACATATTCACTGTGGAATTCCACAAAGAAGTTGCTAAGGTCCTTTGTTGTTCACTATATTTACAAATTAATGACATGCCACTGGTCTTAGACAGGGCCAATGTAGCCATGTATTCTGACGACACTACTTTGTATATGTCTGCCACTAATGTGGAAGATCTGTCTGTAGCTCTCAACAAGGAACTACAGAACATATCAGAGTGGGTGGTGAACAATAGGATGGTCCTGAACATCTCAAAGACTAAATCCATTGTATTTGGATCACAGCATATGCTCAAGTCAAAACCCAAATTGAATCTGAATCTGTCGATCGATTTAGCAATTGAGCAGGTAGATGCAACAAAACTACTTGGGGTTACATTAGACAGTCATCTAACATGGTCTACTCATATTGAAAACATAACTAAGAAAATGGGAGGGGGTTTGTCCATGATTAGGAGATGTGCTGAGTTTTTAACTCCAACATCTGCTGTCCAGGTCATCCAAGCACTAGTGATATCCCACCTTGACTATTGTCCAGTTGTGTGGTCCAATGCAGCTAAAAAGGACCTGCGTGAATTACAAATAGCCCAGAATAAGGCAGCTCGCCTTGCCCTGAACTGCAATACTAGATCTAATACACTGTTAAATCATCAGAAGCTGTCATGGCTGTTGGTGAGGCAGAGATTAGCTGCTAGTCTGGCTGGATTTTTTAGGAACATTTGTTCAAATAAAAAACCAAAATGCTTATATAAAAATATTCATTATACCAGTGATAGACACAGACATAATACCAGACATGTTGCAATGGGTCGATTTACAGTGCCTAAGCCAAGAACTGAAGAATACAGTCATGTACAGGGCAATGACTTTCTGGAACTCTCTACCAGTACGCATCACAGAAATTAAGAATTTTAGAATTAAGAATTTTTGAATTTTTAGGCATTTTAGAATTTTAGAATTTAGAATTTTAGAATTTTTAGACATTTTAAGAAAAGGCTGAAGGATTTTCTTATATATATGGCGAAATTGTAATTCTGTTTATGTCAATATACCAGTTAATGTAATCTAGAGTGAATGCACTAACCGTATTTGTTATGCTGTAATGTATTTTTTTATTTTTATTTTGTGATGTCTTTTTTTTTTTGTATGTATATTATTCTGTGAGGACCCCAGGAAGAATAGCTGTTGCCAGGTGTAACAGCTAATGGGGATCCTAAATAAACTCAACTAAACTAAACTAAACTAAACTTGCCACTCGATTTGCCACTCACTTTATGCATGCGCAATTGCACATACCCTCTATTGGGGTGGTGACTGTATTGTCTCCCTCCTCTTCTATTGAGACATTTAGATCGTGTCAAAGGTCATGTCTCACTTAGACACAGGATCTGATACAAATTTCTGATGGTCAAGATTCAATTTATCCCATGAGCAAGCAGGCCGGCTCTATTATCTCATTGGTAAAACATGTCAGCACTTAAGCAAGAACCAGTCCAGGATCAGATCCAGGGTAGAAAGGGAAAGTTACACAGGGCTGCTTCAGTTATAGTGTAAACATACTCTATCACACAGATAGTTTAAGATGGCATTTGATTGATTAAAATAAGTTCCAGATTATATATTTTATTTTACTGCTTGCTGGTTTCACATTCAAAAGGACTGATTATAGTAGTTATCAAACTGATTTCAGTTGTAATTCTCACAATTGTTCCCTAGATGGGGACAAACCTAACATATGTAGTTGTGGATTTGGAGGACAGACCTAAATTGTTTGGTTTACACACACAAACAACTCTAAGTGAAAAAAAGGAGGGAGCATTTGTTTTGTCTGTTTATCGTCATGACGCCTGCTTTTAGAATTCATCTCACAGGTCAGCAGCTCTGACTTCATCCTACACACTCAGTTCTTGGCCAGACATTTTGAGAAGGATTATTTGTAACTTGGCCTTCTTAATTATCTAAAGCACGAAGCAACACCTCTTTATTAGAAAGTGACTCAATCATTAGTAGTATTACATTATACTGTTACATGTGTTCATCCCTTTAATGTTTTAACTGGTGAAAGTGAGGCTGATTTAATTACTTTATGTGCTGCTGGGTACCTTGGCCTATAATAATGATGATAATAATAATAAAAAGAACTGAGCTCCCCCGCATTAGAAAGACAATATTCACCAGCAGATTGCCATGTCGGCCAGATTCCTGGAAATGTTTGCCCCAACGGCATTCTGCCGCGTGGGTGGAGCTTCATTTCCATCCACCAGCTGTCTAAAAACCCGGAAATGACGCAAAAGACAGCTTCCTTTGGCCGCGCATGGAAGTTCAAGTGTGCCCAGGCTGACTAGCAGCCAGAGTAGATGTTAAAATTACCCCAGAAGTGTTTTAAAGCGCTTTAGTATAGTGCATGAGTAAATGTACTTTCCACGGCATTCTGCCAGGAAGAGACGCCGGCAGACAGCGGTTTTTGGCCGTGCATGGAAGCTGAGGTGTGCCTGTGCTGAACACCAGAACAGGAAAGCCAGGCGGCAGCCATGTTGTGTCAAACAGAATGGGTCTTTATTCAGGAAGTGAAAGGAAAAACAAAAACGTTGTAATCAACACCCCATTTAAATACAAAACCAACAAAAATAAAAATCAACAATGATATTAATTTTGCATATCAAAGAACCATTCAGTAATAATTACAATCTGAACACCTCATAAACCGCTTTTGTGAATCTATACACAAACTTTAGAAATCAGTTACTTTAACAATAATATTACAAATATTTAGCTTTAAAAATAATTCCAACTCAAAATAATATCTTAGCAATTAGCATCTTAAAACTATATATACTGTATTTCCACATAAAATTACAAAATAATACCAATGACATTTAATATGAAAAAAAAATATTCAAGAACTCTGCTACTAGTAAACGAAATAAAAATACAGGATAAAACAAAGTGAAATGAAATAGAAATATGCATGAAAAAGTCTCTCCTTTTGTTAGCAAAACACTATTCAAAATAACTACAATCATTTACATCAGTACAAAGATCTGGATTTAAAAATAGTTGCAATGAAAAAAAGGGGGTTCTTTTTTCTGACAGTAAAAAATGACACCGTGGGATCAGAAATCTGCAAAATATGCAATGAAAAAAATAAAATCTGCATTTAAAAAGGTTTACACTGTAATTCTTAACTTCTTTTTTTTAATTATTATACAAACATTAGAAACAGTATTGCACGTCACAACACAGATTCGAGGTTAGACAGCCTTTCAAAATGTGTTATTATATTCAAGTTTTCAGAGCATCATTGAGGACCGGCCAGCGAGGGCCTTTGATGCGACTGGGGGTGGGGGGGGGGGGGGGGGGGGGGGTCAGGGGAGGGGAATCTCAAGTGTCTTCCATGAAAAATACTAGAACCTTCAATAATTTCCTTCCTTCAAATTATCCACTTTCAACCTGGCGTCCCTACTTTTGGGGTGAGCCATTTAAGCGAAGAAATGGTCAAAACAAGCTAAAATAGCTCTTATACAAAGCACTCAAAATGTCGCATCGTGACATTGTTGTCTGCTTGTACATAGAGCTATTTTAGCTCGTTTTGAAATAGGGCTTAAGTGGTTAAACATGTAATTGTACTAAACCCAAAACTGTTTGACCAAATTGTACAGCTAAATAAAATGTTTCCGTATATTACTAAAATATGAATGATATACGATTCTTTGTTTTTGAACAGAACCATTAGCTTTTTGGACATAATGTAGCGTGGAGAAGGGTTGGGTGTGGGGAGAAACATATAATATTTAAATAGAAAAATACAATCAAAATCAAATAGTTATTTGTCTACAAAAATAGTGAAATAAATATGATTATTTTTTTGTTTGTTTTTTACAAAAACAAAGACACAGCACAGTACAAAGTAACAGTGTTCAAACATATAAAACGGAACACAACCCTCACAAAAAAGAAACAGCACGAGTCAAGTGTTAACAGGCGACGATAATATTCGCAGGGTTCTGCGTCACAGAACCCTGTGACACAGCCTGACAAGTTCAAAATGTATATGATTTTGAGCTTGTAGGTCGATTATTGTATTATTAGCGCACAACACCGTCACACGGCAAGTACAGTATAAACCAGGCTTCAGTCCCTAAAACGCCTCGACTACCTCCGAATAATAATATTAGAAAACACCGGAGTCCGGACAAGCGTGCCATTCACAGAGAACACGGACAACTTAAGACCACTGCTTCACGCTACATATCTTAAATATAGAAATCATGGAAAAATAAAAAATAATTCAATAAATCATCTGTAGAATTATATAAATACGTAGACGTATAACTTATAGGTAGGAGTCCGCGATTTTCTCACGGAGGAAAAAGTGGGTCACGACTCACGACACAACTCGGCATTGAACGTAACAAACCGCTGGGGTGGAAACTGCAATTAAAAACGAACAAATCAAGGGGGAATATAAATTATTATATAGGAAACGTAGTGCATAACGTGTCATTAAAAAATCATTAGAGACACTGGTGATAGTGAAGGGCCAGTGATGGGTATAAATGTTGACAAAAAATGTTTTATAAATAAATTAAATAGGTGAATGAATAAATAAATAAAGGCTTATCTCCACTAAGGTTCTCTTTCGTAGCATTCATTTTATACTTTTATAGTGTGACACTTCCTCATGCTACTTCAGAGAACCAGTGTTACACTAGTAACCTATGGTTTTGTAACAGTATAAATATATGCTTGATGCCTGGACCAAGTTGGACCACGAGGCAGGGCTTGGGACTCACCATCACAAATGGTTCTTTTCAACTACAAAAGAACAACCCGAACCATCAATAAGCTGGAACATTTCAGAAAGGTTTTTGGTTTACTTTTCCGTTATAGCCAGAACCACCACTGAAGGGGGAGGTACGTCTTAAAAGCAACACCTCATAAAAGACAGAAAATAGTAAATTTAAAAGCTCACAATGCATTGCATTGTGACATGCTATGTAAGCTAGTAGTTCTGCTTTTTTCTCTTTGTTTGAAACATAGCCATAAGTATAATTGCCGGGTTCCCAGAATTCAGGCTTGTACTCCTGCAGGGCACAAATTAGGTTCTGAGAACCTCATCTGAAACCGAGCTGTAACATATGGAAACAAATCCAGAACCCGGCGTGAAATGCTTTTCACGGCACGGCACGGTTCACTTGGTTGCTGTAGTGGAAAAGAGCCAAAAGACACTAGGAATATACTGCAGAGATACACACATGTACAGTACCGAACGGACTGCCGGGGCCAACCAGCAGCATCCATTACTCAAAGAGAGATTGTCCCCAAGGGAGTACTTATTTAAGAGCGACAACTTCAAAGGGGCCACAAAGCCCCTGAACAAACCAACACAGTCAAAACCAGAGTGCCTATTTAACTGCCAAAGTGTAGAAATAGACCCTTGTGAGTCTATCTTTACACTCTTAGAGTTAAATTAACTGTGTACAAATAAAAGACAAGCGTTATTCATATCCGATCAGTTATTTTTCTCAACGTTACGAGGGGTTCTTCACACTCTCTGGGCTTAGAACCGAAACCAGAACATCATGCAGGGCTAGCGCCTGATTGTTTTTACATGTAACTAAAAAGAAGTAATCTGTTTGGAGACAAGAGGAACATCATGCTACGAAGGTCCATCACATGTCCGTCTCCATAACAGTATTGGAATAACTCTCTGTTTGATTGGCCAACTAGCGTCACTTGTTACACTATACTACATTGCACATATTAAGACTGATTCAGACTTTGTCGTACGACGATGTCAGTCCCCGGAAACAGTTGATCTAACGATCTAGTCGATCTAGTTCGGATATTTTCAGCGACTGACACGTCATACGATATAGTATAAATCAAGCGTTAGTGTCTCCCAGTCCTGATCTTTTAAGCCAATCAAGTCTTTCGCTGTTTGAATTTGGTGTGCTACCGGCTACTACGCTACATTAGAACAAACACCGTTAACAATACAGGAGAAAGGATAGGGAAGGGCGAAGGCAGGTGAAGGAATATTTTGACGTTTCATTTTTTTTCTGTTTTCGCTTTATTTCTCCTCTAGACGATGTGTTTGTAACTAAACTAGAACCTCGGTCCACGATAACAAGGGTTCACAGTCACACCGACAGCACAGAGACGACACAAGACACAGAACCACTCCACACCACTCCACTTCGCCACACAATTCCACTTGTTTTTTTTTTCTCCCGCCATACGAGCCACGAAACGCTGGCCTCTACTAGTCTACAGGAGAACCAGTATCGCTTGTTGTTGTAAACGACAGATAAACATCAATGCATGCAAGTTTAAATAAGTTTGATTTTACTTATTCGCTTCACTTATAATGTTTTTCTCTCTTAGGCATCTGTTAATGGTCAGTCATGCGACTCTGTAGGATTTAATGTGTTGTCTTAAATAAATGACTTCAGTGGTTTTTTTTCTCGTTTCTTTTTTTCTTATTAATCTCAAAGTGATTTAGTCAACATTTACCCTACGTCATGCAAATGGTGTAATTGTAACTAAGTCTATGGATGTAACTAGCATGCACTTTAAACGTTTTCACATTTTACTCTTTCATGGCATTGGGGGCCATACGTTATTGAGTGCAGACAGCAATTAATTTCTGACGATCCTGGTTTATAGATGGCATTAATAGAACACCTATACGTCTACTCATATATACTCAGATATATATATCTATATGTCACTGCTGTCAGGGGGGAGGAAATTGTACGTCCAAAACTGCTATTTTTCCAGGAAATGGAAAAAGGAACTTGCGTTTCAATGGATAATTACATTATTTAGTCACAAACTCTTGTTAAAGCTTTTCATTGGTTAAATATTTATAAAACCCAGCTGATCAACGTTCAACAAATCTGTGTTTTGAGCTTGTAGATTTTAAATATAAATACAAAAATATAATGAAGGAAAAATAAATAGTGCACTAATTTGATGAAAAAACACAAAAATATGAAATGTGGAGATACAAGGTTTCTGCCTGACAGCAACGACATATGATAATACAGCAGCAAAGCTTCTAATATACGTAGCTTGGAATTATAAATGTACAGTTAATACAAACCAGATTCTATATTTTGAGGTAACATTTTATGGGTCAGTATGAGCGCAGAGTAACCCTAGCATCTTATGTTTTTTTCTCTCAATAAACTCCCTAACAAGGAGAAAGAGCACAGAGCAACGTTAGAAAATAAGAGTTTGTTTTTTGTGGCAGAAGAGTATCGGTTTAATGCTTCCTACCATCTTTGCTACCTTTGGTTAATGACCTGGAGCAGGCGAGTTTAGAGAATCAAGATTTTCCCAGACATGAGTGCGCGCGACACACACTGCGGGGCGGCTAGCAGCAGACAGACAGATAGACTGACAGACAGACAGACAGACAGGCTGCCCCCATGCAAAAAACATTCTCGTACTACTTTGAATCTCACTTACAAAAATAATAATAATTAAAAAAACCTACAAAAATCAATCTCTTCGTTTTTTTTTTTTAGATTCGTTCTTCTAGTTTGTTGTTTTCTTCAAATCTCCTCTTACAAAACATTAAAGTACCACAAAAAGATTCGTCGAGTTGTCAGAGCCTGAGATGTGATAGGGGAGGTTTTGGTGAAAAAACTGAGGCTTGTGGTGTTTTGGCTGCTACAAAAGATATAGAGATATACGTATATACATACTGTTTAGGGTTACATACTCAATTATACTGATAGCTTAGGGTAAGAGGCAGAGCAATGCTCTTTTTTCCTGTTAACCAGGGTTTCTTCTTTTTTTTCTTTCTTCTTATTCCTTCTTGTCTGACAGCGTATCCATCCATGGCGTGGCTAATTCCAGCGGAAGTGAATCTGTCGGGGGCGGTCGGCGCCCTCTTTGACCAGCGGCTTGTGGAACTCCCTGCCGGCTCGGGAGTGGATGTTGGCCCAGCAGAACTCGCAGTAGTACTGCAGGCAGGTGACGTTGGCGCAGAAGAAGGGCGCAAACTTGCCGCCACAGCGCGCGCCCTGGCACTCGTCACACAGCTGGTCGTCCAGGACATACGGCTTGACCTCCACCTGAGGAGATTAGAGGCGTGAGTGAGACGCGGGCAAGAGTAGGGCTGCCAACCCACCCTGGAAATAGGGAACCGTCCCTTATTTGGAAATTAAAAGACGTGTCCCTAATTTGTTCCTTATTTTGGGGGATCGTCTTGACGGAACATACACAAGGTTAAGGTTAGGGTTAGGTTAGGGTTATGTTTTTGAGTGCTAACTGCTCCAACTCTTGTGTATTTATTAGTCGGTATCAGCATGGTTACAGTGGTTACCGTCATGTGAGATCATGTGGGTCTATACATAATCATCATACATCATGAAAGAAAAGGCACTGCTCACTTCACATGGGTGTGATTTTTCCAAGTGAAACAGGACAGGGAGGCGTAACGGAGGAGTGCCGTGCAGGTTTCAGGCAATCCCAGTGATGGAGAGCAGCGTTGAACTGCATGTAGCTTTGGAACCATTACAACCAACCACAGCCCCTAACCTCACTGCCTCTACCCGGCTATGAGTGGTCAACTTGGGCATGCCAGCTACCAGGACCCACCTGGAGGTCACCCCGGACCATAACGTAATAACTATCAAACCTTATTCAGATATGAATCAAGATTAATTTACTGCATTGCCTTTTTCTCTCCTCTCCTTTTCAGAAACAAATTTGTGTACAGTTTAGTTGTATAATTAATTGTTTGCAACACGGCCACCATCTTGAATTATGACACTGTCTGCATCCAGCATCCAGCAGCGCCCTCTAGTGTCTATAGCATAATGAATCTTTGTGTCCATCAACCTGTGTGAAACACTGGTTGATGGACATTATGATATTATTAGCCTATTGTTTGAAAAGGGTTGGTTCTAGCTGATAAACACACATTTTTCATTTTACAGGAAGTAATCAAGATTGGATTATGATATAAAAATACAAAAACATTTGAATTATTTTACTATAATGGCATATAGTGATAAAATGCTGTTAACCTACAGTAGCATTGTGGTCTTAAAGGGTTAAACATATTTATTTCATTTCAGCTCAACTTTAAACACTATATTGTCTCTGTCGGGTGTAAACCTCAAATGTCCAAAACTATTTCCAGGATTCAAATTCAAAAATAGCATACAGTAAAGTAGCAGATCCACAAGCTCAAAGTGGTGCGAATGGACACGTTTCGAGCTTGTGGATCTGCTACTTTTGATACTTTTGTGTGACGCTGCAATAGGGCATTCATTTACAAAATTATTAAATATGGAAATATGGAGACAAGAGGTTTCTGCCCAAAAGCAACGATATGCATTATATATTATATATATTTCCTTATAAACCATAGTCTATCTACAAGCTAACACAAGCAGGGAGGGTGAACCTACCCTCTTGTCAATGTCTCCATGCTGCAGTTGGACAAATCTGGCGCTGATGGCAGCGATGTAACTCTGCTGATTTGAGAAGGCCACGCGGCCCGCCCCCTTGGGGTACTTGAGCTCCGGGTCGGTGTCGATTCCAGCGTAGCACACGCCTCCGTAGAGACGGTCCATTATCATGGCCAGCTCAACTAGCCAGACAGACAGAGAGAGAGAGAGAGAGAGAGAGAGAGAGAGAGAGAGAGAGAGAGAGAGAGAGAGAGAGGACCATAGAGCAGGAGAAAGAAGGAAGAGGAGAGAGGTGAGGTAGAGAAATAAGAATAGTCAGTATAATTGCATTGGTGGAAGGACACATCTCACAGTTCATGCTGTGAAAGAACAGAGAGCAGCAAATTCCTAGAATCCATGCTGTTCAGACTGAAAAATACCATATATAGATAAAATAAAAAATAGAAAAATGGTGTAGTGACAAAGCTTCTAACTTGAGTTAGATTTAAAGCTCCTTACACACTGGGAACATGTATTTTGTGCGATCCATTCACACTAATTGAACCTGCTGTATTGACAAGATAAGGACATCTCGCGGATATAATTATGAGATGATAAAGCAACGTGAATTATTTTTCTAAATGAGGTTAATTTTACCGTGAACACCCAGGAATAAAAAATAACAGGATCAATAGCATATTCAAAGAACAATGCAACTTTAAATATATCAAATGACAGGCCCTTTCTGCAGTGTTTGCTTAGCCACTAGCTGCCAAACTGTCGTGGACATTCGATGGAACGTGAGTCAGGGTTTAGGTCAGGACAATCACGACTTGACACTAGAATAGAGTAATGATGTGTGACTCAACATCTCCAGCCAATGTGGTGACATTTTTAAATATCACGCTATTTTTTTTCTGTTCTGTAACTCTGGGGCCCATTTCCCACCGAAAGAACTTTGGTTCTAGAACTGGTTCCGTTCTTTATTCTTCATGAAGGTTTAATCACTTTGGTTCCCACTTCAGGGCAAGAAGAAGTATTTTTGGTTTCCCGTTCCGAACCATCTTTTAGGGATCTGACCCAATTTACTTGGTTAAAAAATTTGGTGGGAAAAAGAACAGAAACGGTTCAACCCCAGTGGAAAAGGAACAAATGGAAACAAGAGTTCCAAGAGTTAGGATTTTATAGCGTAGATTGGGGTCCCAGAGTTCAAAAAAGGGTATCAAATGAGGGTACTTTGCATATCAAACTGAGGGTCCTTGAAATAAATAAGTAGTTTGAGAACACTGCTCTACCTGTTCTCAGCCACTATAATGCATAAAGTAGTTATTTTTAAACCATGTGTACTTACTTGCTCTCAGGGGGCGAGGCACTCCTCCCACAAAGATGGTTTTGCGGGGGTCGAGGGGCTGGGAGCCGTCCATCACAAAGTCACTGTCACTTAGGTTCCAGGGTCTGATCTGGACCTGCAGACAAACAGAAATTATATAGGTTCAGTTATATTACCATTCACCACTCTCTTCTGTCTGTCTGTCTGTCACCAAATGTGTGAGGACAACACACCAGGCAACAAAAGGTTGACATGAAATAAACACCCACATGTAAACAGAAGGTTCTAATCAGCACAGCACAGGGGGGAACTCACAGGTTTGTCCTTGATGGTGGGACTGGAGACACACAGGTACAGCTTGCCGTCCTCCTCCATGCAGGCCTCGATCAGAGCCTGCACTGAGCTCTCCTCCTGGAAGAGCAGGAAGGCGTAGCCTGTAGGGATGGGAATTATCGATGAATTAATGAATTGATCATTGATAACCTTATCGTCAATCGATTAACCGCTTAGCTGATAAGCAGCGTTTTGTTTTGTTTTGTTATCTGAGAATCTTAATTTCCCTCAATGTCTTAGATAAAAATCTACTTTTCGCAAATGTACAGAAAGAATACAAAGGCATATTAAATTCCTTAATCAAACCCCTTTATTTGACAATTTGAGATACAGGGCCAGGCAATGGCATCTTTTATGAGGAATAAAATGAAATTAAAATGTCATTGTCTGTCACATCACATGCAAAAGCAGAAATGTTTCTGTTGCTACCAAGGTGAGGGGGGGGGGGGGGTAAGCAAATACTTGTTTATCTGAAAATAAGTAATGAATAACCAATAATGAATAACTACAAGCTTACACAAGCTGTGTAAGCGACGCATTGTAAGCTTGCAGATTTTTGGTGCAAGATATGCTGACTTCTATGGAATCCTAATGACTGAAATCAGTCGTGGCGGCTTTAATCCATCTATCTATTTTCAAGAAATGCTGTATTATTGTCGCTGAAACCTTGTATGTCCAAAACTGTGGACTTGAAATTATGGCAATAGGGTTAAGGTTAGGTTTCTGCCTGACAGCCACGGTATGCTCTGTAACTGTACAGTATGTAATTTCGTCAAAAATATATCCAAAATAGAAAATACCTGGTTCCTATATACTGTACTGTGACCGATGTACAATGTACTGTATCACACATGTCTGGAGTATATCCAGAATACATTTCCAGGCATGTGTTTTCAACATCACAGGAGCAGGTGCAATCAGACAATACATTTAATATGTAATTTATTATTACAGGAGGCGAGCAGCTGCAACATCACAGTGCTGGGTGATTCTTTATTTATTAATACAATAATAACTGACCAATAGTTTCTTCATGTCTACAAAGTTACATATTTCAAACTAGGGATGTTAGCCGATACCGATACCGAATACCAGTGTTTTGTCATCTCGTGTTGTTTATAGCTATCTAGCTATATATCACGTGTTGTGTTTATAGCAGACTCCACATGCCCCAACATTTAATTTACCTGCCATAGTGTCAACCCCTTACCCCTGTGTCGGATCGGTGGTTAGACTGGCATAATCGCCGATACCGATATGAACCGATATGACAAATAAGGACCGATACCGATACTTTTCCGATACCGATACAGTATCGGGACATCTCTATTTCAAACCATTTGGTTTCTGTATTTTGAATACTGTCGGGTGGAGAGAGAGGGAGACCCGCACACTGTCACTTGCTGGTTCAAGAGCTTTTTATTTAATGTCAAATGCAACGTTTTGGTCTTTCAACCTTCCTCAGGCCTCATGCCTGAGGAAGGTTAATATATTGAAGAGGTGGGTTTTGAGAGCAGTATACCTAGCATGAAATTTGGGGACACTTCTGGTCAATTTCAGCTATATTTAGAAGACAAACCTACCTTTAGGGGGAAAGTAGGACTTGCTCTCTGCTTTGTGAGGCCAGTCCACCACCAGGTGACCGAAACGACGGAAACTTGAGGTGATCTCATCTTAATGACGATGGAAGACAAGAACACACACACACACACACACACACACACACACACACACACACACACACACACACACACACACACACACACACACACACACACACACACACACACACACACACAGAGACAGAGAGAGAGAGAGAGAGACAGTGTCATACAAGAGCTAATAAGATCTAACAATGAAAATCTCATTACATTGCCATCAGAATCAGGGCTCCAACCACTAATTATTTTCATAACCAATTCATCTATGGATTATTATTTATGAACAATTAAAATGTTTATCCAGCGGTCAAAACAAGACAAGCCTTCCATTACTGACATGTTATTTAAACATTTCATTTAAATAATCACTAATCAGAATCATCATCACAATCAGAACGTCTCCTCTCACCTTCATCTATGTCTGGGGGCAGGCCGCCCACAAACACCTTGCGCGAGAAGCGCTCGATGCGCTCGCCGTTCTGGTGCGGGTAGCAGTTAGGGGAGCCCTGCATCCCGGGAACACCCTGGTTGCCGTGGCCGTCGTCAAGGAGATTGTCGTCGATAGGGAAGAGAGAGGAGCGTCCTGATTGGATGGAAAAGGAAACACGCGGTGAGACCTTCAACAAGGATCAAACTCCCCCTTTACGAACACATCCATTCATTCACATCACACATTGTTGTTGTCTGGCAGAAACCTTGTATCTGCATATTTAACCCTAAATGAATGCCCTGCCTGTGTGACACTGTGACAACAATGTCACACACAATATAGCCCATCTACTAGCTCAAGAGGTGGTGACGTCGCGATGTGACACATTGTCAGCTTGTAGATCTGCTATTTTCCCCATTTTGGAAAGGTTTTGAAAGTGAAAATGGTTAAGGCTGGGTTTTAGAAATATTGAACCAATGAAAAGCATTAACACGAACTGTGACTAAATAATAATTAATGACGGATCCATTGGACTACAGGTTATTTTTTTCCAGTTCCTGAAAAGCAACGGTTTTAGACGTACGTACAAGGTTTCCACTACAGCCTGCATGAGGAGGTGTTAAAACAGAACGGGTCCTGCTGTTAAAGGGAAGCAGCAGCAGCAGTGCAGAGGACAGGCCGCGCATAAAGATCACGTGCGCGCGACGTCCACTGCAGCACTGCGTTCGCTGGCAGTGAGATAAAAGAAGCGGAAGCTTAAAGTGATGGAAGGATTATAGGTCCAATCTCGTGTTTAGCGGTCCGGGTCTGCGACACGCAATCAAGTATGCACCAAGGACAGTGTATAACACATAGATAGAGCAGGTGTACACACACACATCCGCAGTGTTTAGTTTTATCCATTTATAACTCTGAGAGTGTACAAATGAATGTGAATTTTTCTAAATGAAGGATTTTTACTCCGTAGAGCAGTGGTTACCAATCTGGATCATTCTGGATCAGGGCCCCCACTTCACACAAAAGCATTTGCAGCCCACCCATCTGACAGACTGACATGCCGCTTGCATTTTTCAGAGCACAAATTATAATGATCTGTGTTCACTATCACAATGAAAAAATGTTCAGTGTATTAACTAAGGAATTGTTTTAATATTCTTATTTTTGAGGTACATGCAGCTTTACCGTCCACAAACTTTGTCTTAAACAAACATTAAATTCCCATTGACAATGAATGGAGAATTTTACATCATAGTGTCTATTTTACGACATGATGATGTACGATGATAAGAGCGCCCCTCACTTCACGTGATTATTTTTATATCAATGTTGTTTTATCATACAAGTCTTTGGAGTTCGCCAATTACGCTGTGGCCTACAGGCTGAGGATGGCTTCTGTAGAGAGAGAGAGAATGAAACGACAGAGGGGCTGAGGTGTGCTTGCATAGAGCCGAGGTGTGGTTGGCATGGCGACTGAGGTAAACCGAAGCCTCAAGCACAGCTGCACATAATCATGGGTGGAAAAAGAGTACTAGAGTATCCCACTCGAGTAGATGTACTGTTAATTTCATTATTACTCAGGTAGAAGTAAGATTACTCAAGTAAAAGTACAATCGTAGCTCAATGGAAGACTATTGTGAATAACTAATACTTTTCAGGATTCAAATTCAAAAGAAGCAGATCAACAAGCTCAAAACACGCTGCTTCGTGCTGCTTGTAGATCTGCTATTTTTGATACTTTTGTGTGACGCTGTAGTATGATCAAGTAGGCCAAAAATATGGAGATAAGAGGTTGTACCCGACAGTGACGATATGGTCCATATTATGATGAATACATCCTGCCAACCAGTCTCTCCAGTTCACAGATGCTCCCTAAAGGGGTGAGCATCTTTTCTTTATAACACTGAATTCAGACCAGCAGTGGGTATTGCGTTTCCGCTTTCTGAGAAAGCAGCGAGGATCGATGGAGCCAGCGCTCGCTGTTTTCCCCACCATGACGAAAGAGGCCACCGTGAGGTAGAGCGTTGTGTGGCAAAATTGAGAAAAGTTCAACATTGCCTCTGCCGCAGTGCGGCAAGACAGAGAGCGTGCGCTGAAGTAGGCGTGGTCTAGGGCGGCGTACACACTTGACACCACTTGAGAGATGGAAAGAAGCATACAGTACTACTGTATACCTAATATTGATACTAGCAGTTGTAGATGTGAAATTAATAAAGATTGAGCAAAAACTTGGCCTATGTCTTCATTGTCTTACCTAAAATGTATATCATTTGCAAACAAGCTGCCAAACAAAGATGAGCAACTAGCATCTATATCAGTGGTTCTCAGGGCGAGGTCCAGAGACTCCCAGGCCTCCTTGAGGGGGGTTCCAATGGGTCAACTAGCATCTATATCAGTGGTTCTCAGGGCGAGGTCCAGAGACTCCCAGGCCTCCTTGAGGGGGGTTCTATATCAGTGGTTCTCAGGGCGAGGTCCAGAGACTCCCAGGCCTCCTTGAGGGGGGTTCCAATGGGTCGGCAGCAAAATGATTCATAGTTAGGAACCAAATGGATCCTTGCAGTTCTGTAACTCGTGTCCAAATGTGTGTACACTGTCAGAGTTATGGGGATCAGTGCCTAATGCATACCAAACTGGAGGTCCAGTTTGAGACCCACTGGTCTGCACTTGTCCTCCCTGCCTCTGTGCTCTGGACCACAGCTCCCCTCTCTGCTGGTGTGGATTCAGCGTTAGAACGCTTTCTCAAAGACTGACTCATGTTATGAGAGAAAACTGGTTAAAAGCACATTTCAATAGAACGTTCTCCTGACATCACGCTGCTCTAATTACTAATTCATGCTCTGTCGCACGATGGTGGCGAAAATAGCAGACGTACAAGCTCACAATGCATTGCATCCATAATACGTTGAGAGCTTGAGTCGGCACACTGCTGTTAGCTCCCGCTGTTTATTGCAGATCAACTTGGGATCCCTAAAGGATGTAAATCAGGATATATATATATATATATATATATCGGCACATCCTGATGAAGATCCTTTAGGGATGGAAATGTTGATCTGCACTAAACAGCGGCAGCTAATAACACAACAGTGTGTGGATTCTATTTTTGTTTGCTCAATTTGTATCCTGCTCTGTTTGCCCCTGGTCACCAGAGTGAGAATGTGCACTAAGGGTGAAAAAGTTAATAATCAATAAATTCATTACACAATCAATCTCTATTTTGGGCATTTCATTGTCAGCAAACGTTTAGAAAACGTTTGAAAATATTGAAAAGAGCAGATCTACAAGTAGAACAGCTTTTTGCACAATGGCACCATTGTGCAATGATGTATGAAATATCAAAACTCCGCTCTAGAATTACTGAAATTAAAGTACATGAGCAAGCTCAACAGAGACTTTGCATAGAAAGATTGTACAGTTCTCTTCTTACAGCATGGCTGAGCAGGTAAAGCATGAAATTACTGTTCCACCATGACTTGATAACAAGACCCAGTAATTAGACACCAAATTATTACATTTATGTTGTTGTTTTTATATAATATATGTATCAATATCGCTGTGGTATGTGACGTGTTGTATATTACACAACACGTCACATACAGTACCACAGTGATATTGATACATGGAGGCTACATGGGCATTCTAAGCATTCCATGAAAGGCCTCTGACAATGATTATGTTCACCAATTTTGAGATTTCCCATCAGGGTGCATGCAGATTAGGATATATGCAACAGTCCCATAAACTGTGTACTAATTACAGTGCAGAACAGAGTAGTGTGCAATGTGCATTTGTGTAGCTGTTGAAGCACTAAAGCATAGCATGGAAACAGTGGTGGACAAAGTGTATACTCAAGTATTCAAATGTATATGCATTGCCGTAATGAAAGTCAAAAGTACCATCTATTGTACTTTGTACTATTTCAAATGTATAGTGTAGTGAAAGTGATAGTTTGTAATAAATAAATAAACACTCCAAAAATATACGGTAAATGTACTTAGTTGTCCACCACTGCATGGCAGATTAGAGAAGCCACGAGAACACAACACAATGCCACAGAGAGCTGCATTTACCTCTGCGTCGCCCATAGCTCCTGGCTGCATGTGAACAAAACAACACAAGTTTAAACTGTGGAGATTGTTTGTCAGCACAGTGTCTATTTAACTTTGACATTGTGTACACTCACAATTAATTAAAGCTAAAATAAGGAATGATTTTTGATGATGAACACGTTAGTGGATGAGTGGTAGAAATGTGTGAAAATCTCTTTCATGCGCGCGGGACAACTAGGCTCCAAACCCCGGGGAGGACATAATCGTTCGGATCGGATTACACCTTTAAATGAACACTCAGTATTTTACAGTTTGTATAATACTGACTACAGTAGACTCAAACCCTGCAGATATAATATTTTACAGTTTGTATAATACTGACTACAGTAGACTAATACTGACTACAGTAGACTAATACTGACTACAGTAGACTAATACTGACTACAGTAGACTAATACTGCCTACAGTAAACTAATACTGACTACAGTAGACTAATACTGCCTACAGTAGACTAGTACTGACTACAGTAGACTAGTACTGACTACAGTAGACTAGTACTGACTACAGTAGACTAGTACTAGTCAGTAGACTAATACTAGTCAGTAGACTAATACTGACTACAGTAAACTAATACTGACTACAGTAGACTAATACTAGTCAGTAGACTAATACTGACTACAGTAGACTAATACTGACTACAGTAAACTAATACTGACTACAGTAGACTAATACTGACTACAGTAAACTAATACTGACTACAGTAAACTAATACTGACTACAGTAGACTAATACTAGTCAGTAGACTAATACTGACTACAGTAAACTAATACTGACTACAGTAGACTAATACTGACTACAGTAGACTAATACTGACTACAGTAGACTAATACTGACTACAGTAAACTAATACTGCCTACAGTAAACTAATACTGACTACAGTAGACTAATACTGACTACAGTAGACTAATACTGACTACAGTAAACTAATACTGACTACAGTAGACTAATACTGACTACAGTAGACTAATACTGACTACAGTAGACTAATACTGACTACAGTAAACTAATACTGCCTACAGTAAACTAATACTGACTACAGTAGACTAATACTGACTACAGTAGACTAATACTGACTACAGTAGACTAATACTGACTACAGTAGACTAATACTGACTACAGTAGACTAATACTAGTCAGTAGACTAATACTGACTACAGTAGACTAATACTAGTCAGTAGACTAATACTGACTACAGTAGACTAATACTAGTCAGTAGACTAATACTGACTACAGTAGACTAATACTAGTCAGTAGACTAATACTGACTACAGTAGACTAATACTGACTACAGTAGACTAATACTAGTCAGTAGACTAATACTGACTACAGTAGACTAATACTAGTCAGTAGACTAATACTGACTACAGTAGACTAATACTGACTACAGTAGACTAATACTGACTACAGTAGACTAATACTGACTACAGTAGATAACCACATCATCACAATGTTATGTCACACAAAAATAAATTGTACCTAAAATTGCCTAAACTGTATGTTAAATTAACCAGTACCCGTATCGTTGGGAAAGCTTTCACAGAAAATAGCAAATCGACAATCAGATCGGTTAATTTCATAGAAAGCTTTCCCCACAATAACAGAACACTAGTATAAAGCCCTGAGGGACTCCGGTCAACCATATACGGTTTAACACTTAAACCGTATATGGTTGACCGGAGTTCACTTAAACTTAAATTAAAACTTTAAGTGGTTAAATTTACATTATGGTCTATACCAGTGTTTCACAAATATGGGAGAATTGAGGTACACTACAGGAATTGGAAAATGTTCTGATAAAAAAAAATGTTTTAATTAATGATTTAACATTGATATACTTTGCATGAAACTGCTGATCTGCAAAGTGTTAAACCAAACGTAATTGACTAGCACAACTGTTATCGAACAGAAATAAATACTTATTTGCCTTTTATGCTGTTTTATTTTGAACACATTGACAGCGAAACTGCACTCTTGTTACGGCTTTAAGTTTAAGTTTTAAGTTTTAAATACATCTGTTTAGGAGGCACTAATTTTAAGTCTTTCTCTGCTATTTCTTACTGGGAATGTTATATTCTTCTAACAGTGGGTTATCATTCACTCGTAGCATCATGCTAGCTGGTAAAGGGAGTGCCTGGATTTAGAAATATGTGAAATGGGGCATTGAAGCAAAAATCATTGTGAGAACCACTCATCTAAACAATAATAAACTAAACCGATAATAATGTTGAATACCACCTGGATGTCATAAATGCTCCACTCCAATCATGTCGAATCAAATGCTAAGAATCATTTTCCAAATATTAGGTCATCCCTGGCCTTGCGAAATTGTTATATAAGGTGATTATTGTCGCCAACATGGCGGTGGCGTGTGAAAGAAGGGGTCTACAGCGCTACTACAGAGGAATTCTAAATGGGCTGTTTGGCCACAGCGCCTGTGAAGGTGAGCTGGAGGACAATGACAATCTGCTTTTCACAGAGAGTGAATAACATCCTGCATGTGACATAGTGCAGCCAGCTTCACATGGAGGATTCAGAACAACGGGAAAAAAGTATTCCCATACGCCACAACCATCCTGGTGTAATATCGTGGCGCTATTCACCACTAAACCCTATATATACTCAGGGATTAAAGCAAAAACGAATCTCTTTGTGTTAGGCCCCAAAGTCCCAATCTGTGATTTGTGAAACAGCGTGAAAGGTGTCCCTCACGCTAGCGCTGTGCTTCCCGAACAATTAGCACGTGCCACAATGTAGATTTTTGATGTTTACTGTAGGTATTATCATTCTACCTATTTATATGTTCTTGCTGCTCTACATACAGTCGACCAGTTGGAAAAATATTGACGATTGAGTTTTTAACCTGTGCTTTTCTGAAATATCAGAGACCATTTGGGGTTTTAATGGAAGACGCTTCTGAACATCAATTTACAATTCAAGCAATAGAACATGTACTTACTGCTGGTTTGACCCATTCTAAGACCTTTTAATCGTATAAAAATAACTGAAATCAGGTGTGAGAACTTGTGTAGGTTGTTAAGTCACCCAGGGGTGTCCCCAGGGGTGTAGACTATCCTTTTTATCTCTCTACACCAAATCTGTCATCTGCCAAAAATAGCCGATGTACCAAGCTCACACTTCCGCGTTGTGAGCTTGTACATCGGCTATTTGAGGCGAACGTTGGTCCCAGAATAGGGATGTTAGGGTTGATGCGGTTGGACAGTGTGTGTGTGTGTGTGTGTGTGTGTGTGTGTGTGTGTGTGTGTGTGTGTGTGTGTGTGTGTGTGTGTGTGTGTGTGTGTGTGTGTGTGTGTGTGTGTGGGAACAGTCATCACGGTGCTGAAAGATAATTACCATTGAGCATGAGCAGACCGTCGGCCCCGGGGTGAGGACATCCCACACGGCCGCCTGATGTGAAGGAAGGAACACACACACACACACGTGCACGCACACACACACACACACAAACAAACACGCACAAGCACAAACAGGATGAGACAGAGAGCAGATGGGGTAGACAGGGCGAGGCCCTTATGCACCCTCACACAGCACAAACCTAACACCCAATTGTGCCTGCCTGCCTGTTTGTGTGTGTGTGTGTGTGTGTGTGTGTGTGTGTGTGTGTGTGTGTGTGTGTGTGTGTGTGTGTGTGTGTGTGTGTGTGTGTGTGTGTGTGTGTGTGTGTGTGTGTGTGTGTGTGTGTGTGTGTGATCATGTGACCACCCTGAACACACAAACACATCCAGGGAAACACACTCACACACACACAGTTGAAGCTTAACATAAGGCATCACTGCAGACGCAGCCTCCTGCAAGACAAGCTCCAGGCATAAACCCAAAGCGTTTGCTCTCCTGCTCTCTGCAGAAGCCGGTTGGCAAGACACACACGGCACCATGTTCTGCTGCTCTTATATTCTAATAAAGCACAGGAGCTTTGCAGGAACACAATCTGGCCTGCTGATGAAACAACACAACCATCTGGCAGCTCCATAAAGGTCAGGCCTATGCCTCAAATGCACAAATCGCACATTTGCCGCTTGAAAACGTGCCAGGCCATTCTTTTCCATTAGCCAAACCGGCTAATCTATTTCTTATGCACGGGTTTAGCTTGGGTTTATTACGCGCTGTTAGCTTAGAGCTGATAGCCTGTTAGCTTAGCCCAGACCAGACTATAAATGGAAGAACCCACCCTCCCGAGCTGGGCTCCCCTGGCTGTCACACGCAGAGTGTGGACGTGTGATTGCGTCTAAAATTAGTCTCGTTCCCCCACTCTCTCTGCTTGTGTGCACACTGACCCATGTCCTCTCCATCTGCTCCAGCAATAAAAACAAGAAACTCTACCTAGAGAGAAATAGCAGCTGACACACTCCCAGAACCTCATCATAATAATTACAAATATTAACAATCAGCCACTCATTAAGCAGTAAGGCGCAGTCCTTCATTTTTAGGTCCACATGGATTGATTTTAATCATTTTAATAAAAACAGAGACAATAGAAGATCTACATTAAAGATCACAATGATGTGTCACAATGGCACATTTTGATCTTGTAGATCAGCTATTTTCAAAAACTTTTGTCATATCGTTGTATAAAAAATCACACCCGTGTGAACTGAGTGGTGCAAGGTCTTATATAGCCTGATCAGCTGTGGTCTGACGTAATGTCAGTGACCATAGTAACCATGCTCGTTTTTTTGGTTGCTAACCATAGCAACCATGCTCGTTTTTTTGGTACGAACAAACACGGGTACACAGGTACACGGTACAAAGCCAGTTGTTGGAGTGGTTTGCACCACTCAAAAAATGGCTTAAGTGGTTAATCAGACTTTAATGGAGACTAATTGATTCGTTTAAAAAAACAATATATATAATAAAGCAATCACCAGAATAATCACCAAGAAGATGTGGTAATCAATAGTTGCAGGTTTAAAGCAAATGGGGATTGTTTACATACTGTATATATGCTAGTAAAGCTTGCAGCACTTCCACTGACAGCTGAACATGTCTCACTGAGGTATTTATAGGCCCTGTCCCAAACTAATAAACTGTTAATCCGTCAGAATACAATTGAAATGGGCCCATCCTGCCAGGTAGCATGTCAGTTAAAGGGGCCGGCGGTGCCACCCGACACCTGTCCTCTGCTGTCTAGCAGCTGAGCCTGTTGCTGTCACCTTATACGCCTTGTTTGGTTCCGACGGCCACACAGAGCCACTGGCCCCCGTAGGAAAACCATTAAGAGTCTTGCATATTTCATAGGGAGAGATTCTTGTTTGGATGTCATGTCGCAGGTTTAAGCAGAGGTGTCGTATGTACAAGGAAACGCATATAAAAAAAGAGATTACGGCGTCTATCTGCTGTTAGACATAAGACCACCCAAATTTAGAACAAACATGGGAAGATTGCACTCTGCCACCAAAATGTGGAATGCCCTGACATTGGCCTGAAAAAAAAGACATCTATCAGGAGACCACAAGGGGAGGTAAATGTAAATTACCATCGAAAGGAGGTGTCATTCAGTGCCGGGCCGTTAAACACAGGTAGAATGTTTTATCGGAGACATTATAACCAATCAGATGTTCACAGTATGAGTGCAACAGAGAATAAAATAAAATAATCGATAATCAATTTAAATTAAATAAAACATAATTGATTTAGTTGGAAAAAGGTTTCTTTCTTGATTTCTTTAAAATAGCAAAATGGCAAATCTACAAGCTTGTAGATTGCAGCGGAACACTGTTGAATGATTACGTATTTATTCTCTTTAGTGGCGATTCAGAATAGATCGATTCGATTTTGTTTCCCACATCCATTCGTCGATATACAATAAAACTCGTGATCAAAGAAGAAACATGCTTCTCGATCATTCGATGAATTAAAAAAAAGTAAATCGATATAATCTCTGATAAAATAAACAGACGGTTGCAGCCCTATAGTTCTCAGTAGAGCAGTGTGTTGACATCCATACCCATGCTGATTGATTGATTTAAAGCTGCTGGTTATCCTGTGAGAGGACTTGGGGCCTCTTGGCTCCGCGTGCCGCCCAGGTTAAGCAGCGGCAGCCGGCATGGATCAGCGTGGGAAGGTCATGTACAGACGCAGGCGGTGGCAGCATTAATACGCTCTCAACAGGGAGGGACATAAGCCGCTCTGTGGAATAACAAACATACTTCCACCGACCTGCAGGCCCGCCGAGGCCCCGCGTTGGTGCAAGCGCTTCCAGCCATAGACCCTAGACCAGTTGTCAACATTTACATTTCAATGACCCCACCTTAACTCCCACAGTATACAAATGGTAACCAAATGGACCCCGTCCATTTGGTTCCATTTGGATACCGTCAGAGTTACAGACTCGTAGGTGTCAATTTAGGACCTCCCCAAGGAACCTGAGAGTCCCTGGACCCCACTTTGAGAGCCAGTGCCCCTAGACTGTGCTCATCTAACAGTAGGCCTCTCTCTCGCCTGAAAACAGAGGACGGTGAAGACAGAAAGAGAAGAGTCTCACCTTTCATGGGATCCTGTTCGGCCCGCATGATGTCGATCAGGGAGCTTTCCAGAGAGTGCATGTTCAGACTGTCGTACATTCTGGAACGATCCTGAGAATGAAAAGATTGATTGATTAATTTATTGATTGAATACTTTAGTCAGAAATGTAAACAGCACTTGGTACAGTATAGACTTTTAAGGCTAAAACTAAGGATAACACAAAAAAGTACTGGGGACTTGTTTCCAGGTGGTAGAAAGGTTTATGATCTTTTAAGGCTTAGGTTCTATGTGGTCATATGCTGGCATTGTGTGCTGAATACAGCAGATCTACAAGCTCGCAAGCCGCCATCGCATCACCTGATGAGGTACAAATCAGGCGTAAAAGTCGCTAAGAATGGCACAAATTTGCTATCGCTATTGGTTAACTTTATTCCTGTGACTTAACAATGCTATCCGTGTTGACCAAATAAAAAAACATCTACAGGTAATAACAATGTTGTGGTGTTTCAGTTAAACAGTTGTTGAAGCCTTTGTCTGAGGAACACAACCTTATTTTTTTAGTAGGAAAGTCCATATTGAGGGATGAATATAAATCTGTGAATCCAGAATTTGAGTTTCATGGGAATGTGTTCACAAACTTCAGTGTGTTGACGTTCAGGTTAGACCCATGTTTTCTCACTATGTTCATGGAGAGTTCACAGAAGATCCATGCACACCAGTCCTTTTGTGCATGGTGCCGACCAATGTTAACCACTGAAACCCCAGTGTCCATATTGCTTTCCCCACAATAACAGAAAACAGAAAATACACTAGCATAGAGCCATGAGGGACTCCTCTCAACCATATGGGGTTTAAGTGGTTAAAGAACACTAAACACTCTGTGAACATCCCAACTCACGTGTAATTAGATATTCATATTCATTTTCAATTATCGTCGCCAAACATTTCGTATCGTGCCATCTCTACTGTTAATGCGAAAACTGAGCAGCAAAAACAAACACATTCCCTCTGTAAGCTACTATTAATTATTCTGAGCATCATGTTTTGAACATGCTTTAGTGATTTGGCTTAGGGTACTAAAGCCTGTGTGTGTATGTGTGTGTGTGTGTGTGTGTGTGTGTGTGTGTGTGTGTGTGCGTGCGTGCGTGCGTGCGTGCGTGCGTGCGTGCGTGCGTGCGTGCGTGCGTGCGTGCGTGCGTGTGTATTTGGCTTAACATTTAAGAGTGTGAGTAGCACACGTTTGGATTAACATTCTTTCCGTCTTTATTCACTTTAGGGGTATGAAGGTATGTTCATGAGTGGCAGTGGTGGAAAGTACATTTACTCAGGTAATTACATTAAGTACAACTTTGCGGTACTTTTACTTTACTTTACTATTCTTCTTCTACTCCATTGCATCTCAGAGGAAACTATTCCACTGTTTACTCCACTACACTTGTTTTAGTTACTATAGCTACTTTGCTGTTTTTTGTCTCCACCAGGCCGAAGGCATGGAGAGAGAGTATGTTTTGCAGTCCGTGTGTGTGTCCGTCCGTCCCTCCGTCCGTCCGTCCGTTACCAGCTAATCTCCGTTAACCCGGTCGATGCCAAACTTTGCACACACACTCCCTGGATGCCAACGATGAACCTCTGCCCCACATTTTCCACCATGAGGCAGATTTTTTTTACCTATAACTGCACCGATCTGCGTGAAACGTTGCATGCACACTCCCTAGAGGCCAAGGACAAACCTTTGACCTGCATTTTTCACATCTGCCTTTTATAGCGCCACCAGGAGGCTGACTTTTGTAAAACACATTTTTTGATATTAGACCTTTGATTCTGTCCAAAAATCGCGCAAATTGTTACACAGTATCTCTATAGTCATGTGCTCAACACGGATCCGTCCGAAATTTCATATTCCATCCTAATTGGCTATTATTGGCTTTCAAAGTTTGCAGAATTAGCCCATTTTGAACAAAAAGCCTCAAATCATGAACGTAGTGTGCAATTTACGTGTTCTTACTAGTCTGAGGAATATATCCCACCCTTTTCACATTGGCCTGTTATAGCGCCACCAACACATTTTTGTAACAAAATGCCTCAAATCATCCAATTGCCATCAAAGGCATATGTAGAAATGGCACCCTTTTCACATTGGCCTATTATAGCGCCACCATTAGGCCACAACCTAGGGTCACTTTTTCTAGTTATTATTGTTACGAAAGCCCTATTCTTCTATCTAGAAGCTCACATATCACATTGTTGTGAGCTTGTAGATCTTAAAAAGGCGTGTGTATGAGACCAGTACATTTACTTTTGTTAATGTTTGAATAAAAGGCTTTTATTTGTAACAGAAAATTCACCATTGTGGTATTGCTAATATTATATAAGTAACGATCTGAGTACTAGTGGCCTGTTCAACGGTTCCCCCAGCACCTCTGGACCGGTTCCCAGAGAACCAGAGAATGGAAACCAAATCCAAGAATGGCATTCAGGCCCAGCGATGGGACAGGAGGTTATGAGCTCATCAGTGGCCAATAAGGCAACCTCCCGGAGCCTCCATCATCGTGGACCCATATGGTTCTGTTTTTGGGAAGTTGGAAACTCCCACGGAACCTAATCTACCTCACGCCCCAACAGCATGATGGAAGGTGAAAGGCCAGTGTGGAGAACAGCATGAGGAGGCAGGCTGTTTCACCATGGCCTCCCTGTTTTGGGCACTCCATTTAGGCCAAATCCTTAAGAAAAAAAAGCTAAAATAGCAGATCTACAAGCTCACAATGTGTTGTGATGCATTGTGAGCCTGTAGACTGGTTATTTTCACCATTCATCGTTACCAAAGTATGTATAGGGCTTAAAGGGGCAAGAAACCCTAGGCTAATTTTGTATTTTTATTTTTTTTAAGATTTCTTTTGGATTGGTTTCTTTTTATTGATATTGGGAGAGATGAAAGTAGGCTGACAGGAAATGCCGAGAGATGGGGGCATGACACGCAGTAAAGGCCGTCGGGATCAGGAGTCGAACCCACGGCACACTGCCAGACTGGATTACCAGCCAAGGTGCCCAGACAGCTACACCAGCCACCCAGGCCAATTTTGTAGTTTATTTTTCAGTTCAGGTTAAAAACTACAGCAGATTAAAAACATGGCAGGCTAGCAAACAACGCAGATTCAGCTAAATGAATGAAAATGAATAAATGAATAATGGGTGTGTTTGATTTAGGTCAGAGCCATGGGTGTGCCAGTGTGTATAAGCATAGCCAGTAGTCAACAGGTGTTGGCACACCTACATCTAACACACCCTTTATCAATTTGATCAGCTGATGCTGTGTTGCTTACCTCACGGTGTACTATTGTACTTACTGCTTTATGCAGCCTGCTGTTTTTTCTTTTCTTTTCTTTTTTTTTACACCATGTTGTAGTTTTTTAACCTGAACTGTAGAACAAATTAAACAAAATCATCCTATGAGCCTTTAAGTGGTTAACCCCATGTTTTCACATGTGTTATTAGAAGCATAGGGAAATAACTGAGGAAGAGGACAGGGGAGAGAGCTTGGCATGAGCTACATTCAGACTGGTGCATTTACTATATATGGACAGATTTCTGGTTTAGGCTCTCGACCACCGGGGTAACCACTCAATATTGATGATGTCCGCTTTTTTTCTCAACGCATTCCTCATTTCAGTGCCATTATGTCATTGTAGATGTTGCTACGGGTGTTCCAACTTCCAAGCCACATGTTCAGTACTGCTTCATGTTAGCTGTTTGTGCCAAAAAGGTCAAGCTTTTCAGTTCATCATTGTGTCTGCCGCACTGTCAGCTATGATGATAGAACAAGCTATCCAGAGTTCTGAGCCAGACAGACCCGTCTGAGCTGCTAATAGCAGGAAACAGGCCCGGTTGTTGTATTACTGGAAGTTATAGACATTAGGAAAAAAAGAAACTGGATTATGTCCACGTAAAGTGGATATTCACTTCCATTTTAAGGTCAGCGTTCTATAAAAGTGTGTGGTAGCTGAATGCCTAAACACTGAGGGAATGCTGGTTAAAAGGAACACTTCACGTGAAAATGTTTTTTTTCTTTTTACAAACGACGCGTGCACACGCTGTGCATCGTACGCAGCAAATGTGAACTCAGCTGTGTTGGTACCCCACGCGTACGCCTGGACGTGTGCCTCGTTAGTGCATGAGAATGTTTAACCTGGAATTATTTTGAATAATAAAAGTTTCTGGGAAAATGTGGTGTTTTGGAAGCAAATGAGGACATGGACTGGATACAAGACACATGGATTATAGTGTGTGTGAGAGAGCTCTGAGAGGTTTGTCTTATTGGCCACTGATGAGCTCATATAACCCAACGCCGGGCCTGTAGAAAGCCATTCTTGGAACATTATTAACAGATTTTTTGAGTGGTGTAAACCACTCCTACAACTGGCTTTGTTAGTCTGTGCAGAAAAAATGAGCATGGTTGCTATGTTCACCCTGTTCACCCGGGTGTGATTTCATTACGTCAGACATGATTTCATTACGTCAGACAGGCTATATAAGACCTTACACCACTCAGTTCACACGGGTGTGATTTTTTTATAGAGTTCTTGCTGTTGTCGGTGTCCTGGACACCTATTTTCTTAATTTCATCAAGCATACTCTTTGTAATTGTAATTTGGTGACGTATTAATTTAGGATTTGTTCAATGAATTTCCTTACTGAAGGTAAAATGTTGTCTCCAGATTGTAAAAGGTATTCTGTGCTTTATTATCTCCCTCTATTTATGTTTTTGGGTGATGTTGTAAAACATGACACAGCAGAGAGACTGTCACTGGCTGGCCAACATTAAACAGAAAGGAAGGAAGGAAAAGAATCTGGAATCTGAGGAATTCTGGGTCAGACACTGTTTATGGAAATGAACAATCTGTGGAGTCGGGCCAGTTTCCGGGAAAAGGAACACCAGCTCTCCAGACTATCTTTACAGTATCACATCGGTACCACTAATATTTTACACTGCTGCTGCTGGCACATGTCCATGATCTGCTGTCAGCAAGACTTAAGTTGAGAGATGGCAGTATACATAGAAATGAATATGCTGCAATATTTTCAGAAATACAGTATAGTGTGTATTAGGGATAATTACCGTAACTCTTAAATTAAGCCTAATACGATAAATGAACTATTGATTTATGAAAAGATGTGCTGCGGAAGGTAGTTATGAAATATGTTGCTTGAAATAACAAATAGCATCTTTTGGAAAAAGCTATGAGACAATTAAGCGATTGGTGGAACACTGATGCTGTCACTGGAAGCACAAGACTAGACGATTACTTTAATATCCTGTTACTGGCTCAAAATCATCAGCAAGATAGGTCATTGCTTCCATTGCTTTTACGTGTGATTTTGCCCTTTAAAATGGTGTGAAAGTGGAAAAATATGCGAGTCCATTTAAGTCTGCTTGTCTCTTTGATATGCATTTCTAGTTTACTTTACTAACTGACACAAGTGATTTGATTAACTAGTTTCATCTGTTAAGAGAATGTGAATTGTTGTAAACTGAGACAAGTCTTACAGAACCCAGAACAGAGAGGAAGGAGAGAGAGCATGTCCAAAATGGACCCCACGACAAGAAGTCTCCTCTTTCATCACTGAAAATAATGTAACACCAAATATACGGTACCCATCCCAATGACTGTAGTAATTTTTCTTCTGAATAATATAAAAGGAAACATGTATGGGAAGTGGACTTAGCCACAGGAACTGTGCAAACAAAGAAAAATATGCAAAAGGGTGCTGTAAAACATGCCCAAAATGCTGACAATCTGGAACATCATGGTGTTAAAGCACCATACCGCTGGTCTGGCATGTTCAGCCCAATGAGTATGACTCATGGTATACTGGACATGACTGCAAAACCCTTTTCAAAGCATTTACTGCATGAATTGTATTCCATTCATTTCAGAACTGTAAGGTATGATGCAATTATGCAATTATTCAGGCAGGTTCTGTAACATTAATGTTAATGACGATGCGATAAAGTGTTTTTTTTCCCACCATGAATAAAGCCTAAGCCATTGGCATCAACTATATGAATGGTTTGATGTAAAACACATTTCTGTATCATTTATTCATCATATCCCAGACTCATACTGGCCTTTAACCACTGTTTCCAGATGTGCTTTTCATTTGGCATTTTTCAGTTGTTAAATGTTTCCAGTGCCATTGTGCTATACATTAATTCCAGAATCACCATAGATAGAATCAATCACTTTCATAGTCCAGTGGAATAGTCACACTGTGACTAGTAGTTCGCTGTCAAATCGATGCTCTACTGGTGATAGATAGTAAATGGACTGCATTCATATGTCGCCGATCTAGTCTTTCTGACCCTTCAAAGCGCGTTACGTGCGTTACTTCACAAAGTTCACATTCACCCATTCACATACACCGATGGCGAAGGAAACAATGCGAGGCACCAACCTGCTCATCAGGAGCAGTTTGGGGTTCAGTATCTTGCTCAAGGACACTTCGACAGACAGCCAAGAGGAGCCGGGGATCGAACCTGGAAACTTCAGATTCAAAGACGGCCGCTCCACCTCCTGAGTGCCTACTGGTCTGAATTTGATTTGATTTTATAATGTAAAGATGTCGCTGGGCTCTCTTTTTCTTTTTCACTTTCAATTGACATTGCTTTCATGTGAATTAACCTACAGTAGCCTGCCTGGGTTGCCTACTCGCCTTATAGCGGTGTGATGGACAATTTCAAACCACACCTTTAAATGGTTTGTAGAGAGAATTAGGGGAGAAAAACGGGGAGTAAAATTGTCTAGATGGGGGCTTTAATGTCTGTTATTAGGCCTGTTCACTGTCCTCCAACATCTGACTGAGAAAGGTCACACCTGACTGCATAATGAAATGAGGTGCGATCGGTTACCAGTCACACAGCACCTCAACAAGCTAGAGACCTGAAATAGATGTAGCAGCTTACCTTTTAAATATAGTGTTATTACCGTTTACCACTGCACCATCGAACGCTTGTTAAGCGCACTCCAACTGAATTTCCATTTGCGCACGTTTGTGCTTTGAATCGTGCCCAGTCGGCATGGTTTTATAACGGTGTTCAGAATGGCCAAATC